>NC_080167.1:38331013-38647888 GCF_950295315.1 Erinaceus europaeus
TGTGTCCTGGACCTTCACCTCTTCAGAGCTCTGGTCCACTAGGGAAAGATAGAAACAGGCTGGGGGTATGGATAGACCTGTCAACACCCATGCTCAGCAGAGAAGCAGCTACAGAAGCCAGAACTCCTACCTTCTGCTTCCCATAAACAGCCTTGATCTAGACTTCCAGTGGGGGAGAAGTGATAGGATGAAGATAAGAGGACTCTGCACTCCAGCTCCATCAGCACCCAGAGAGAGAGAGAGAGAGAAGGAAAAGGAGAGAGACAGATGGAGGTAGTTATGATGTCATGAGTGGCTTAGAGGGAAAGAGAGGAGTGAATCAGAAAAAGAAGGGGTAGCTATGTATAAATGTGAACAGATAGTTATAGAGAAGATGGTTGGCCCATGTCTAAAACTTTAGGTGAACAATGGTGGATTGCAGTGGGGAGAGTAAAGATTCAGAACTCTGGTGGTAGGACTGGTGTGGATGCAAACCCCCTTCAACATGTAATTCTGTAGTATAAAAATAAAAAATATAAAAAATAAATCAATAAAGTATAAGTCCCATTCTAATTTATATACTGTTTCCTTTTCTATTCATTGTCTGTGCCTCCTTTTTTATTTTCAGACATAAACACTGAGAATGGGCCATGACAAATAAAAGAAGAGTAGGCCAGGTATAAAACTGCAAGGCACAGGAGTTACTTAAATTAATAAATCATTATTAAGCAAACTGAGTTTTTTAGATCAAGTGAGACAATAATCCATCCACTTCAAAAGTATGAGAATGAAAAAGGCAACAAAGCAATCTATTAATTAATGCATTAACCTATAGGTGGAGGTAGGTAGCATAGTAGTTATGCAAATATACTTTCATGTCTGAGGCTCCAAAATCCCAGGTCCAATCCCTCACACCACCATAAGCCAGATCTGAGCAATGTTCTGGCATTTAAAAAAAATTAAATAATATCCTAATCAAATGTTTAATTACAATTTTACTATTCCCAACAATGTTGATTTTTTAAAATATTTTTTAAAATTTATTTATTTCCCTTTTGTTGCCCTTTTATTATTGCTGTAGTTACTATTGTTGTTGTTATTGATGTCATCATTGTTAGATAGGACAGAGAAAAATGGAGAGAGGAGGGGAAGGCAAAGAGGGAGAGAGAAAGATAGACACCTGCAGACCTGCTTCATTGCCTGTGAAGCAGCGCCCCTGCAGGTGGGGAGCCAGTGGCTAGAACCGGGATCCTTACGCTGGTCCTTGCATTTCGAACCATGTGTACTTAACCCACTGCACTACTGCCCGATTCCCAACAATGTTGATGTTTTAAATTAATAAAATACATAGAAAATAAATATTAAACATTTGATAAGTAAAACATTATATAAAAACTATATTTTAGAGTCACTCTGTTTGAAAAGGATGTCTTATGAATTAACAAATAACTGAACATTATCATTAAAGAATCAAAGAGTTTTAATACTGCTGAAAAGAAGATTAACAAACAAAAACTAACTATAGGGATCAGAAAATGTTCACTATCTCACTGGGTAGGGCACCTGTCTTGCTATGTATGTGAGACAAATTGGAGTTACTACACCAGATGATGTCAAGTCACAGGAAACAAACTCTAGTGTTATGGTGTTTTACCCTTTCTCTTTATCTCTCTCTCTCTCTCTCTTTAAAATAAGTAAACATCTTTTTAATTTTTTAACAATATCTTTATTTATTTATTGAATAGAGACAGCCAGAAATTAAAAGGGAAGGGGGTGATAGAGAGGGAGAGAGACAGATACCTGCATCATTGTTTCACCACTTGCAAAGTTTTCCCCCTGCAGGAGGGAACTGTGGACTCAAACCTGGGTCCTTGCACATTGTAACATGTGTGATTAACCACCACTGGACCCCTCTCTCTGTCTGTTTCTCTGTTTCTCTGAATGAAAAAGCACCCAGAAGCATAAAATTGCATATGCACGAAGCCCACCTAGTAAAAAAAAATTTTAGTATATTTCTGCATACCATTAACAGTAGAAAATGGGATTAAAATTTTATTAGTAAGATAACTTAAATGTCATTTGCCTAGTGGTAAAATTAATTTACATTATGGACTAGAAGCTAGACCACATGCATAGTAAGGAACTGGCAATATTCAGTGATCTCTCCAACCTTACAGCTGGATATTAAGCAACTTAATATTGAGGAAAGAAGTATCAAAGAAATAAAATGACAAATTCATTCATAATAAAGTTTAAAAAAAGGCAGAATGAAACTATATGAGGAGTGCATATAGGAATGGAGATGACCTACAGAAAAAAGTGAGCTGCAAGAGACTCATATACTTACAGAATTCTGGTGGTATTCTCCTCTAGATTTTTTTTTCTGCTTTATTTTTTGTTAGTGATTTAATAATGGACTACAAGATCCATAAGATCACAGAAGATATGCTGGTGGGTACACTGTACCTACCACCACAGTTCTGTACCCCCTTCTACCCCTTAACCCCACAGGATAACCAACAAAGTTTTCATAAAGTTTTGTTGGCAGTTTGGCTACATAATTTCTACAAGTTCATGTGTTTTAATTATTTATAATACACAGATGAGTGACAACCATCTATTAGTTGTCTTTTAGAGAAATGCAGGTCATTTGTTAACAGATATAAATTATAGCAATAAAAGCCTTTGCATACAAAGAACTGAACAAATTATCTCCTTGTCTGTATCTCTCCCCCCATACACACCATACGTGCTTACACACACACACACACACACACACACACACCTTTGTTAAATGAAGGGTGCAGGGCAAGATAACACAATCATTGTGCAGAAGATTCCAATTCCTGAGGCCAGACACCACAATCCAGAGCTGAAAATTTCTCTGATGAAGAGGAGAGAGGGAGAGAGAAAAGAAGAGAGAGAGAGAGAGAGAGAGAAGGGAAAAGAAGGAAGAGGAGGAGGGGTAGAGAAAGGAAGAGGAAGAAGAAGAGGAAGGAAGAAGGAGAGAGGAAAGGGGAAAATACGAAACAAAAAAAGGAGGGAAAATACAGAGGAGGTGAGTGGTTGAGTGCACATGTGCAAGGACCTGGGAATAAAACCCTAGTCCTCAATTGTAGGTGGAAGCTTCATAAGTGATGAAACAGTACAAATATGTCTCTCTTCTCTGTCTCCCCTCCCTCTAAATCTCTCTCTAGCCTTTCCTTAAAATTTTTTATTGGTGATTTAATAATAAGAATGTAAGATAACAGGGATACAATTCCATACAGTTTCCACCACCAGAGTTTCATGTCCCATCTCCTCCACTGGAAACTTCCCTATTCTTTATCCCTCTGGGACTATAGACCAAAATTCTTTATGAGGTGCAGAAGGTGGAAGATCTGGCTTCTGTAATTATTTCTCTGCTGAACATGGATGTTAGCAAGTCCATGCATACCCCCAGCTTCTGTCTATCTTTCCCTAATGGATTAGGGTTCTGGAAAGGTGACACTTCAGGACAGAAGTTGTGCCCAGGGAACTCAGGATGGAATCATAGTAGCATCTGCAACTGGGTGGCTGAAAGGTGGTAAGATATGAAGCAGAAAAAGCAAAAAATTTTTAATAAACAGGAACTCAAAGGTAGGAACAGAGCAGGTGAAATTAGGGGTCTTCTGGGGTGAGGGAAGAATCTAGGAAGTCTATATGTTCCATGTGGCCCATGACTTTAGTAATTTTTGCCTGAGCCTGATAGATAACATGCAGGTGAACTAAAAATATTGTCTGGGAAGATGGTGTCAGAGTTGAAAATAGGGCTAGAAAGCTGACTAGGAAGATTATGGCAGAGAGCAGCTTCCAAATATGAGGAAAATATATAAATACCATTAACTGTTTACCCCATCGAACTGAGGTAGGACCAATATATATTCATATTTGGCACAGGTGCCTGTGTGACCTCTGATACCCTGTCAGTCTGAGCTTGCAGTCCACAGTCACACTAGGAGCATTCTAGGCTGCACTTATTTCAGGACCAGTCTTCCTCAAGTGGAAGAGTATACTGATACAGCCTCCTTTCGGAGAGTGAAACAGTCCCTACCACTGTTGCTATACAACGAAGACAAAGTCCTAGAGAGGCCCACAAGAGTGCTTATGATGATGTTCCTAACGGTGATGATGAAGAGAAGGATCTATTATTAGAGGCTAGGCTCATCATATCTTTATGGAAATCTAAAGATTCCTTGACTAGATCCCCAGATGATGGGATGGCCTGGTACTGACCAAAAAGGCCATCATTAAAATGAACCAGTCTCTTGCCCTTATTCGGCTTTTGTAGTCCTTTCTTTATCTGATGAGCTTAGGCTTTTTCCCATTTGTTACATTATTTAGTGTCATTTGTATCCAAACTAGTTCTGGATTTATGGAGTCGGGCCTCAGTTTGGAGAGGAATAGACCTAGGGTTTAAGTGGGATCTAGGTTAACCTTAAGATTTACTGTGTTTTACTTGTTTGATGACTATAATAGAGGTCCTCGTAGGGGACAGTTGTTGAAACTTTAACTAAAAGGGGGCTTAGCTTTAGGACTTTGGCACGGAAAAGGATTTACAGTGGGGCACCAGGAACAGGTTTAAACAATATAAGGTTTTATTGGGGGTGAAATGGGTAAAAGACACAAAAAGTAATTATCATCAGGGTTTGAGTATGCTAGGTCCATAAAGTGTGTGTATAGTTATCAAAACTTTAGTCCCATAAGATAAACAATTATCAGCTGAGGTATAGGTTGCTTGTGGCTGTAAGTTTACTGAATCACACGTGTTCAGTTCCCAGGAGAAGTAGCCATGCCATGGTGGATACCTGGAGCACCTCCGTCGAGATGCTTCTGACAAGGAGAAGAAGCAGCAGCCAAAAGAGCCTGAGCTGCTTCAAGTCCTGTGCTTTTATACATTCCATTGTCTGTGTTCCTGCTTCAGGTGTCATTCATAAGCTAATAGTCCCAAACTCCTGTTGGGGTCACAACAGACTATATCCTTTATTTAATATATATACTTTTGCCATTATATCTCTTGGCCAATTACATACAATATTTTTTTCTAAATATTATCAAGGGAATGACATTAATGCCATTGCTGTCAGAAGAGACATGGGATATCTCTTACTTACTAATCGAGTAGCTAAAGTGATTGAGGGAAGTGAGGTAGAGGATCGCAGAGTGGTCTAGGCCTAAGTAGTAAATATGTGATTAGACACTTTACAGTGTCTTCTCTAGGTCTTTCTACTTGCTTGATGAGCTTATTAAGTCTAAGTATAATCACAGCAGACTATTGGGCACTTTTATTTTGAAGTATATAATTTCACCTAACTTATGCATACATGTGTACATGTACCCTGTCAATCTTAGACCAGGTAGATCAGAATCAACTGGTTCTGTCAGTATCTAAGATACAGGTATTTGTAAATAACATTAAATGATATAAATCATGGTGAGGTCGTGTACAGCACAGTAAATCCCAAATGTAGAATTTTCAAGGTACACCAAGCTCCCAAATAATTCTAATTATCCATTGCCTTCTTAAACTTGAAGACAGCAAGGAATCTTCCCCATTCTCTTTAAAATCCATATTTCTCCAAGTCCTAGAACCTCTGGGACTTTGCTTGTATTCACTGACACGTCTCTTGATTCCCTGCCCTATGATATTGCCTTGGCTGACCTCAACTAAATCAATGTAACCAGTGCCACCATGCACTGGACTATATCCAGAGACACCAAACCTGAGATGTCAACCTTCTAACTACAATAATCTGGTGAGACCTTTCCAAATGCATGGATGACCAAGTTTCATTTCAATTGGCATATTCCCTAACAAAGTTACAGACCATAGATATAGATCAGGGCCTAAGGGACAGGGGAAGTTTCTCTCTATTCTATCATATAAAAAATGGGGGGTGGGGTGGGGTGGGGTGGGGAGTGCATTGCTTTAAAAAGAAAAAACAGAGTCAGATATAATCTGAGATCTCTTGTGTACAGGATACCTCTGAGCTACCTCATGCACCCAATTTTGCTTTCTTTCTTTTTTCTTTCTTTTTTATTTAGTAAGTGATGGGGAAAAAAGGACAAAGGAAGAGATACTAGAGATATGACAGCACTGTCCCACCATTCATGGAGCTCTCTTGATGTTTCTCTGGAGTTTCCTTTTAGTGACAGGGCGCAAATACAGGCCTTCACACATGGCAAAGCAAGTACTCTACTGAGGAAACTGTCTCCCATTATCTCAGATAATTCTTTTTTTTCTCAGATAACTCTTAAAATAATTTGTCCCATTGTCGTTCAAATATAAATAATACAAAGTTGAAGATAAAACACTTGTTAAAGATACTATACATTGTAAGAAAAATCTTCAATTTCCAATTGTGAATAAAATATCTAGAAAAATGTTGCTACGAAACGGATGAAATACAACACATAGTATTAAAATGAATTTTAATTCATGTTAGAATAAATAAAAATATGAGCCCTAAAGAAAGAGACAGATATCTAGAGGTGGCTGTTACTCCAAAGAAAGGGGTAAATAAGAACTGAGACTGGTAAAACTCTGGAATGGAGGGAGTCAGGTGGTAGCACAGCAGGTTAAGCATAGGATTGTTGTAAGGATCCCTGTTCTAGCCTCCGGCTCCCCACCTGCAGGGAAGTCACTTCAGAAGTGGTGAAGCAGGTCTGCAGGTGTCTATCTTTCTCTTCCCCTCTCTGTCTTCCCCTCCTCTCTCCATTTCTCTCTGTCCTATCCAACAACAATGACATCAATAACAACTAAAACAATAAGGGGAACAAAAGGGAATAAATAAATATTAAAAAAACAACTCTGGAATGGAATACAAAAATTATAAAACAATTTTATAAACACCAAATTAAAGAAACTCAAAGTAATATATATAATAAGAAGCATGAGAAAAACAGAAAAAAAGATGTAGGAAAGTAAAAAGTATTAGAGAAAATTACATCCTTTAGAAAGACATAGAGGGTTGTATGCAAATAAATGTGTTATATATAAAAGTATTATATAATCTTTATGTAAATGTATTATATGTGACTAAATCTAAGAGTTGTTTTTTTTTATAAACTGTTCTTGTTTCACCATTTCTTGTTAGAACAACATCAATCCATTTCTTCCTCCCCTTTCAGACATGGTTGTCTCCTATTTCTAGAACTTGTTTCTGCATCTGTTTTACTGTGTATCACCTTTTAAAAGCTCCTTGTTTCTTTCTCTGCAGCACTTTTCTCAGTAATTCTTGCAAGGCAGGTCAGGTAACAGTAACCGCCTTTAGTTTTTGCCTAATAATGTTTTTATTGTTCCTTCATAGTTGAGTGATAATCTTGCAGGATAAAGTATATGTGGTTGGCATCCATTGTTTTTTTTTGTTGTTGTTATTTTTTTAATATTTTCATTTATTTTCCCTTTTGTTGCTCTTGATTATTTTTTTCATTATTGGGGAATTAATGTTTTACATTCAACAGTAAATACAATAGTTTGTACATGCATAGCATTCCTCAGTTTCCCATATAAAAATACAACCCCCACTAGGTCCTCTATCATCCTTCATGGATCTGTATTCTCCCCACCCACCCACCCCAGAGTCTTTTACTTTGGTGAGATATGCCAATTCCATTTCAGGTTCTACTTGTGTTTTCTTTTCTGATCTTGTTTTTCAACTTCTGCCTGAGAGGGAGATCATCCCATATTCATCCTTCTGTTTCTGACTTATTTAACTTAACATGAATTTTTCAAGGTCCATCCAAGATCGGCTAAAACAGTGAAGTCACCATTTTTTACAGCTGAGTAGTATTTCATTGTGTATATATACCACAACTTGCTCAGCCACTCATCTGTTGTTGGACACCTGGGTTGCTTCCAGGTTTTGGCTATTACAAATTGTGCTGCCAAGAACATATGTGTACACAGATCTTTTGGGATGGATGTGTTGGGTTCCTTAGGATATATCCCAAGAGAGGAATTACAGGATCATAGGGTAGGTCCATTTCTAGCCTTCTGAGAGTTCTCCAGACTGTTCTCCACAGAGGTTGGACCAATTAACATTCCCACCAGCAGTGTAAGAGGGTTCCTTTGACCCCACACCCTCTCCAGCATTTGCTGCTATTACCTTTTCTGATGTATGACATTCTCATAGGAGTGAAGTGGTGCCTCATTGTTGTCTTTATTTGCATTTCTCTGATAATCAGAGACTTGGAGCATTTTTTCATGTGTTTCTCGGCCTTTTGGATCTCTTCTGTGGTGAATATTCTGTCCAAGGCCTCCCCCCCATTTTTGGATGAGGTTATTTGTTGTCTTGTTGCTGAGTTTGGCAAGCTCTTTATATATGTTGGTTATTAAACTCTTGTCTGATGTATGGCATGTAAATATCTTCTCCCATTCTTTGGCGGGTCTCTTGGTTTGGGTAGTGGTTTCTTTTGCTGTGAAGAAGCTTTTTAATTTGATGTGGTCCCATAGGTTTATACTTGCCTTAGTCTTCTTTGTAATTGGATTCGTTTCACTGAAGATGTCTTTAAAATTTATGCAGAAAAGAGTTCTGCCAATATTTTATTCTAAGTATCTGATAGCTTCTGGTCTAATATCCAATTCCTTGATTCACTTGGAATTTACTTTTGTATTTGGTGAAATACGGTGATTCAGTTTCATTCTTCTGCATGTTTCAAACCATTGTTTCCAACACCATTTGTTGAAGAGACTCTGCTTTCCCCATTTAATAGTCTGGGCACTTTTGTCAAAGATTAGATGTCCATAGGTGTGGGGGAGCATCCATTGTTTTTAACATCTTGAATTTATCTCTTCACTTTGTCCTGGATTACATTATTTTTACAGAAAAATCTGATGCAAATCTGATGTTAATATCATTATAAGTCACTTTCTTCTTTCCCCTGTCAGTTTACAAAAAAAAAAAATTCTTTGTCCTTTGATAGTTTCACAATGGTGTGTCTCGGTGTAGGTCTGTTTGGATTTAGGAATTTGGAACTTATCTCTGCTTCCTGAATATCTACATCCTGATAATATCCCAGATTTGGAAATTTTTCTGAATTTATTTCTTTGAATATGGTTTCTGTTTCTTTCTTTCTCTTCTCTCCTTCTAAGACCCCCAACTACTCTGACATTTGCTTTCCTTGTGGAGTCTTCAGTCTCTGGAAAAATTGCTTCATTTTTCTTAAATGCTTTTCATCTTCCTTTGAAGTCAAAGAATGTTATTACTTTGTCTTCTGTTTCTGGTGTTCTCTCTTGCACATCAGTAAGCCAACCTCCTTGACTTGCCATTTGAGACTGAAATACATTCACTTTTCTTGTCTGCATGACCCCATTCACCAAGGTTTCTATTAGCATCTGGGACCCTTAGATTTTATGTGGTTTTGTTGTTGCCACAAGGCCACAATATTTAATTCCTTGGTTCTTCTATATGAGCCTCTAGGGTAATCCAAATACCAAAATAGTGGTTGTCTCTCAACAGAAGAAGTAAGTAGCCACAGGATAGGGTTACTTGAAGAATTACTATTCTCTGTATTCATTTTATGTCTTTTGAATTTCATAACATGTGACTATACTAGCCATATATAATATATAGTACTACATGCATAAATATATAGAGAGATATATATAGAGATATATACGTAGTAAAATTTAACAATTTTTAGTAATTTAAGTATGGACTTGTCCATCAGGGGTCACTGTTGAATAATGCTGCAATTCATTGCCTTTTATGTATTTAATTTTTTTATTTTCAAAAATACCAGGACTGTGTGCCTGCATGACTCCAGTGTTGCCAGAGATTTTTTTTTTTTAAGAGAAGGAGGGAGAGTAAATGGAAAAGGGAAAGAGAGAGGGGGAAGAAGACACAGTTGCAGTACTACTTCTGTACTCTTGAAGCTTCACCTACTTGCATAGGCAAGTAGGGACTAAGGGTTTGAACTTGGTAATGTGTGAGATCTACTGAGAGAGTCATCACCCAGAAGCTTTTCTTTCTTTCTCCCTTTCTTTCTTTCTTTCTTCCTTTCTTTCTTTCATTTTCTTTCCTTTAATCTCTCTTTCTTCTCTATATTATTTGATAGGACAGAAAGAGGTTGAGAGAGAAGAGGCAGAAATAGAGAGGGACAGAAAAAGATAGACCAGCTTCACTGCTCGTGGAGTGTCCTCCTTGTAGGTGGGAAGTGGGGTCCCAAACCTGGGTCCTTGTGCATTGTAACATGTGTGCTCATCCATGTGTGCCACTGCCCAGGACCACATTCTATTTCATAACCTTGAAAAACCTCAGGGGTCAAGTGGTGGCATACCTGGTTGAGTGCACGTGTTACAATGTGCAAGGACCTGGGTTCGAGCCCCCAGTCCTCACCTTTGGGGGGAAAGCTTTGCAGTGTTGCAGGTGTCTCTCTGTCTCTCTGCCTCTCTATCACCCCTTTCCCTCTCAATTTCTGACTGTCTCTATCCAATAAGTAAATAAAGATAATAAAACAAAATTTTTTTAAAGAAAAACCTATATAAGTTCTCTCTTCTCTAGAGGAAGTAAGAACACATTATCATTAACATGCTCACTTTATTTTACATTGCATCATGGTCCATAAAAATTTAATTCCAAATTTCCAAATATGAACAAAAAGAAACATACATACATACATATAAATATATGTACACATTTGCATATAATTAACATGGGGACACACCAAATTTTTGAGGTGGGTACAGTATAGAATTGTACCCCTATTTTATAACCTATAGTAAACCACTATTAAATCACACACAATTTTTTTTAAATAGTAGAATAATGTGAGTCTGTGGTCATACCACTCTGAACACGCCTGATCTCATCTAAAATGTCGTGGAAAAAAGTAGAGACATAATGCAAAACCAGTAATATGAGTTTATAAGAGGCATAATATATGTCGGGTGGTGGCACACCAGGTTGAGCGCACATGTTGCAATGCACAAGGACCCAGGTTCGAGCCCCCGGCCCCCTCCTGCAGGGGGAAAGCTTTGTGAGTGGCAAAGCAGGGTTGCAGGTGTCTTTCTGTCTCTTTCCCTCTCTGTCTCTCCCTTCCTCTCAATTTCTGACTGTCTCTATCCAATAAATAAATAAAGATAATAAGACAATTTTTTTAAAAAGAGGCATAATATAAACCATATAAACCATCTCCTCTAGTGGTAATGGATAGAGTAGATACTAAGGTGTCTAGCATTCAAACTCTTTCTCAGGAGAATATTAAAAGTAGAAACATTACCTGTTATAGACAGTCTTGAGTATGTTTCAGATAAAGTTCCTTTTTTATTTTATATATTATATTATTTTATTTTATTTTATTTATTTATTTTGGATAGAAGCCAAGAGAAATGGAGAGAGAGACACCTGCAGGCCAAGCACCTGGCTGAGCACACATGTTACAATGCTCAAGGACCTGGGTTCGAGCCCCTGGGAGGGGCTTTACTTGGTAAAGCAGTGTTGCAGCTCTCTCTCTCTCTCTCTCTCTCTCTCTCTCTTCCTTTCTATTTCCCCCTACCCTCTCTATTTCTGCCTGTCTCTATACAATTAACAAAAATAATTTAAAAAAAGAAAGTGAGACACCTGCAGCATAACTTCTCCACTCATGGAGCTTTCATCCTGCAGATGGGAACCAGGAGCTTGAACCTGAGTCCTTGTGCATTGTAATGTGTCCTCAACTGGATGTGCCACCACCTGGCCCTTTTTTAATTCTTCTTTTTTATAAGATGAAATTCCCAACAGATTATAGTCACAAGAACAATTCATAGATCACTTGTGAAACTATGCCATCTTACACTATAGGAGAAGTAGAAGGTGCTGTGGATCTTCAGAAAAGGGAAGTGTCACTCATGGTTAACCATGGACGAAAATGAAACTAAGAATTTATGTAGAAAAAGAAGAAAAGTCGTAAGACTGCTTAAAAAAAAATCTGTGTCTTACACATAAAAGAGTCTTCATTTGACTGCATTATTTCCTTCAAATTTTGGTTACTCCATTGAATTCCCTTTTGTCTTAAAGCTGAGCTGATTGTACTTTGGACTACTAATGGGTTAAATGTTATCCTCTAAGTTCAAGGGAAATTAGCTCTGCTCAAACACCACTGCTTGTTTGTTGTAAACTCTGGGTGGTATAAAGCCTGGAGAAACCCATGTGTATGAGCAGTTTCCTCAGTGGCAAGAGCTTCAAGGATACTAAAAGCATTTCCACAATTATGGATTCATCTGACATCCAAAGGCACAAAGTAGCAGTCATTGGTGGTGGCCTGGTAAGAGTTGATTTGGATATCTTATTCTTGTTTAGTTATATGTATTATTCATTATTACTCTTGATGATTCCTGTTTATAGAGATTATTCATTTCTTGTGAAAACTGGTTTTGATATTTAAATATGCCAGTTTAGATTGTAAGATTGGTTTGAATTTCCTCTTTGCTAAGAAATTAATTATTTTCATTCATTTCATAGGTATCCCTTTTCCCTTGATAACTGGCTTAGCATTTCTAAAAATAAAACAAGACAGAAAATAACATGTGTGTTCAACCAGGTAGACCACCACCCAGCCTCCTCAAAACAGAAAATAAAGCAACGTGAATTTGATCTATCCCAAACTGTTTTAAAAGAGTACTAGTCTAAGTAATCATTTTAATGAAAAAATTTCCCCTAATTTGGTTAATAACTCAGATTAATCTGTTTAATAAAGGACTAAAAGGGGTCAAGAAGCATGGCATTAAAGCATTCAACATTGTGATACAGGGTGCTCCCTAGTTATTTTAGTTTTATGAAAAAAATATGTATATAACAATACATGTAGCATATATAGTATATAATATAAATATAGATACTGTAATATATTGGGAATAATGTATACTCAGTCCCCTAATTTATTTGACTGGTCCCATGACACATATAAGGAAGTAGAGCCTGACATTAATGAACTTATTATTCTGTATTTTGAAAAAGGAGACAAAATACCATTTAATATTAAACTTCATTTATTTATTTATGTGTATATTTATTTATTTGATAAAGAGAGAAATAAAAAGGACCAGAGTATCTGGCATATATGATGCCAGGGATTGAATTTGGGAGCTGGTAAGAGGAACATGTAGGGGCTAATAAGTGTGTACACTTACACACTTATTAGCTATCCTTTACTTTAATTATAACTGCACTAAAGTTAGCTCTGTTGAATGTGGGGCTGCATCAGGTAAGCTGTACTTTCCCTCCTTTCCACAGACTTTTATTTTGGAATGCAAATGCCCTCCTTAGTTAAAGTTTAATACCTTTTTTTCACCTTTGCTCCAAGCATTTGCAGGCTTTTAACTCAGAGGTATTCATTCATTTACTCAAGAAAAATGTATTAAGCATTTCAGTATGCTATATACTTGTATGAACTGCATATGGCAGCATATTTTATGCTACACTTGTATTTATATAAACAATGCATTCTTTTTCTCCTTCCTTTTTCTCATTTCCCAAATACTATGACTATTCACTAATATTTCTGGTTTTACATGATAAAGAATGCTACCACGTGCTTTGTTGCACAAGACATATGCTTCCAAGTCTCTTCTATCCGTACTTCACATATAGTGACAATTCAGTGTATTCAGCTCAACCTTATTAATGTCTGCTGTGTACCATATTATTTCAGGTACTAAGGATACCTGAAAGCATACCTGAAGCATAAGGATACCTGAAGCATTCCAGAGAGGAAAAGACAATGAAGTTGAAGACAAATAAATAGTTTCAGGAAGAGAGAATCACGCTGAAAGAAATACAGATGGGACCGGTGTTATAGAGAGTATCTCAGGGGGTATCTGTCTAGAATGTGGTCAAGCCTCTCTGAGAAGATATTATAATAAGAGACTTAGATAACAAGAAGGTAACAACTATGTGAAGGGCTACAGGAAGGAGAGAATTTTAGGAAGACAGGATAGCAAGAAAAGAAACCTTGATGTGATAATGACCTGAAAACATACAAAGAATAGACAAGAAAGACAGGAGGGATAATCTGGAGGACAGTGGAAAGCCACTGCAGGATTTTAAGTAGGAAAGTTAAGTTGTGATTTTTAAGACAATTGTTAGGAGATTGTCGAGTTTGTCTAGGACTTGGATTAGGAGTGATGTCTCTTTAACTGTATCTTTAAAATCCTAAAGGGCCATAATAATTATGTGGTTGAAGATATGATCTTAGTAGACATACAAGTGTGGTTGTCATCAATGGATTTTTCTGAGTAACACTTGAATGATGTAGTATATAACTACCTCATTATCCTGGAAAAATAAAGCATAAATTAATATGCAGTTAATTAATACCTATTCAATGTCTTAAGATATCTTTCAACTAGTGTACAAGTTAATATTTACAAATGTATGCCAGTTGCTGGAACTGTACCTGACATTAATGAATTTCTTATTGCATTTTTGAAAGAGGAGACAAAACACCATTTAACATTAAACTTTGCTTATCTATCTATATCTGTTTATGTATTTATTTTATAAAGAGAGAAAGAAAAAGGACTAGAGTATCACTCTGGCATACATGATGCCAAGGGTTGAATTAGGGATTGCATGTCTGACAGTCCAGTGCTTTATCCACTTTGCCACCTCCTGAACTGCATGAATTTATTATCTGGTTAGTATTTGGTGGATGAAAAAGTAGGAGGCATGAAAAACTCCTCTTTGGTATTAAAAAAAAAAGAAGAAAGTTTCATAATGGATGAAAATTTGAATATTGCATACAATAAGAAAAAAATACATTGATTTCAAGACTAAATTCAACATTCAAGCATTCACTATTAAATTCAGTACACGAAGAACAGAATTATTATCTTGCCCATCTTTTGCTTTGTATGTGTTCCTTAATCTATCCCTTTCACTTCCTCCCTGTAGGTCCTATCTTTGGATCTTTCACTGCCTAACACATTGAAAGCTCTCCTTGATCCATTGTAAAAGTAGTGTAACAGACCTGAGAATCTTAAAAATATAGTGAACTTGGGGTCAGGTGGTAGCACACGGGGTTAAGCGCACATAGTATAAAAATAAAGTGAACTTTCTGTATTTTTTCCATTGGAAGCCTTACCTAGTGAAAATCCATCTAAAATTTGTCCTTACTCTAGTGTACTCATCATATCATCATAACCAATTGATGTCTGTGCTTTAAAGACTTGTCAAGTTAAAGAGGTCAGAAAAAAAAAATCAATAGATTCAGAAAGATATTCTTACAGAGGAGTTAGTGGCCATGAACTAGAATAGTCAATAGACTAGTGGTTATAAACTGAAGAAACTGGAAGCCATGACCATAAGCTAGTTGAAAAAGATTTTACAATAGTGTTTAAGAACCATTAATCTGAATACTTAGAAAAATCACTGTGTGGATTGAGAAATCATCTCCCTTGTATGAAACTGCTACTGCTAGATTCTGTTACAGATTACCTTCAGGGAGTTTAAAGATTAAGCTGTAAAGACTTCTTCCTGAAAATGTCCACAGGGCTTTATCCCTATCATATGTGACACTATCAAACACATGAAATTAATTTCTGTGCATTAATTTGTTTGCAGAGCAAAGTGGGGATCATGCATTTAGAAGCTGGACAATTAAAAGTCAAATTTTTATCAGATAGTATCACAGGAATGTAGCCTGCTGAAGGACTATTTGAAAATGATTTTCTTTTCAGACTGGAAGGAATTCTATAGATACAACTTTTTTTTTATGACAGTATGTTTTATTTTAGTAAGTGGTTAAGAATGCCACTGTTTTGTAGTATGTGCTTTTTAATTAGGGAGATTAGTGGTATTAGTTGTTGGTATTAGTGGTATGCAGTTGTTGGTATATGTGCAAAATTTCTATAGCAGCACAATTTGTAATAGCCAAAACCTAGAAGCAACCTTAGGTGTCCAACAACAGATGAAATGGAATACTACTCAGCTATTAAGAATGATGGAGATTGGGTGGTGGGAATTGTGTGGAGTTGTACCCCTCTTACCTTATGTTTTTGTTCATTAATCCTTTCTTAAATAAAAAATTTTAAAAAAAAAGAATGATGATGGATTCTTCATCTTCACCTCATCTTGAATGAAGTTGGTAGGAATCATGTTACGTGAGATAATTCAGAAAGAGGATGAATGTGGAAATGGAGAAATAAAACAACTTTCTAATTGTAGTAAGTGGTGGTAGGGTGGGGCTGACACAAGCTGCCTTACTTTAGGTTAGAATAAAATGTCCCTTTTCTTTACAAGGAAAGACAAAATTGGGGGTGAGTGGTTGAGCACACGTTACAATGTGCAAGGACCTGGATTAAAGCCCCCAGACCCCACCTGCAGGGGGAAAGCTTTACAAGTGGTGAAGCAGGGCTACAGCTGTCTCTCTGTCTCTTTCCCCTCCAACAATTCTTAGCACCAGAGTTCCATAGATCCTCCCCTCCATTAGGAGTTTCCCTATTCTTTATATCTTTGAGAGTATGGAACAAAGGTCTTTATGGGGAGCAGAAAGTAGGAGGTCTGACTTCTGTAATTGCTTCTCTGCTGGACGTGGGTGTTGACAGGTCGATCCATACCCCTAGCTTGTTTCTGTCTTTTCCTGGTGGGGTAGGGCTCTGAGGAGGTGGGGTTCCAGAACATACTGGTGATATCCTCTTCCCAGGGAAGTCAGGTTGGCATCATGGTAGCAACTTAGTTATGGAAAAAGTATTAAGATATAAAGCAGAACATTGTTTTAAAGTAATTAAGAACCTAAAGGTAAAGTATAGCAGATGAAAATTGGGGTCTTCATGTTGGAAAGAGCTAGGAAGTCTATTTTAAGTATATCCAAAAGGGCCCATGACTTTACTAATTTTTGCCTAACAGCTAACATGCAGGTGGGCTGAATGTATTGTCTGGAAAGATGGTGTCAGAGTTGGAAAAAAGACTAGAAAGTTGGATCAGGACAGAGAGAATATCCCAAATATAGTAAAAGTATATATAAATTATTAACTGTAAATTCCATTGATCTGACCTAGGGCCCATGTCTATTCATATTTAGCACAGGAGCCTGTGTAGCCTCTGCATCCCTGTAGGTCTCAGCTTGCATTCATTGGTGTTAGCTAGGAACATTCTAGGCTGCACTCATTTCAGGACCTTGAGTGGCAGAATATGCTGACCCAGCTTCCCTTCAGAGAATGGGGCAGTTTCTACCATTGTTGTTCTACATTGAGAGCAATGTCCTGTAGAGGCCCACAAGAGGGTTTATGATGTTATTCTTGATGGAGATGACCTCTGCTCTACTTGAAAATCCATTTGATGCACATATAGTTTCTCCTGATATCCCCCTCAACTCTCTTGTTTTATCTTAATCTTAGTTCTTTTTGCCTTTTAATTTAACTTTTTCTTTTAACCAGAGCGCTGCTCAGCTCTGGTTTATGTTGGTGTTGGGGATTAAACCTGGGACCTCAGTCTTTTCTATATAACTATCATGCTATCATGCTATCTCTCCAGTCTATTTTATTTTATGATTTCTTCTACCCTGTCTACCAGCTCCTGGCTTTGATCTTTAGTTTCTGTGTTTTTGTGGGTGTTCCCCTCTACCATATGTATTTTTTACTGTACTTTTCATCTTTCAGACTTCTGTCATTACTTCATTCATACTTTCTCTAACCTTTTTGAAGTTCTTTTCTGTTGGTTATCTCATTTCAGTAATCATTCTGTTGGTAGTATTTTTTATTTATTTTATTTATTTATTCCCTTTTTTTGCCCTTGTTGTTTTATTGTTGTAGTTATTATTGTTGTCATCGTTGTTGGATAAGACAGAGAGAAATGGAGAGAGGAGGGGGAAGACAGAGGGGAGAGAAAGACATCTGCAGACCTGCTTCACCACTTGTGAAGCAACTCCCCTGTATGTGGGGAGCCAGGGCTCGAACAGGGATTGTTACATCGGTCCTTGTGCTTTGTGCCACCTGTGCTTAACCTGCTGTGCTACAGCCCAACTCCCGAGGAAGGTAAATATTAAGAAAAAACACAGTGAGGAAATTAGTCCTGAAGGAATACTGAACAATTTTCAGATGTATAAAGGAGGAAAGGCTAGTTAAGAGAAGGGAATAAGTTATCCAAAAGTAGGTAAGTCTGAAAATGCATGGCATATTCAGAAAATATATAATTACTGTGGGATGTATCCTGTTATAGATAGTAAGTATTGGTTATGGTAAGAAACAAAATCATTTGATGAGAGAGATCAGGGTCAATATAAAGTTCTTTATGGAATGTTGGAAATTTGGGATATTTAAAGACTTATGAGGAGCAAAGAACTTTATCTCAATGCCATATTGGAAAATACCTAGCTTTAGTGAAGAGTAGGCTTGAGTAAGTATTAGGGATTTCAAAAGTCTTGAAATCTCCACAGGAGGAGTACAGGTGGTATAGGGAGAATATACATGGTGAGACAGTCAAGAGAAGCAATTAGGGTGGGGTGGTGGTGAACCCATTGAGTACATGTGTTAAAATGCACAAGGACTCAGATTCAAGCCCTCAGTTCCTACCTGCAGGAGGGAAACTTCCAGAGTGGTGAAGCAGTGCTGCAAGAATCTTTCTGTGTCTCTCTCCCTTTCTAGCTCCTTTCCTTCTCAATTTCTGTCTCTGTCAAATAAATAAAATAATAATAAAGGAACAATTATAGTATTCGTGGTCTAATTAAGTGTACATTGGTTGAGTAGAGGGGGCATTAAGTTCTTTCTGAGGGGTACTGGTTGGGTGGAGTTGACATTCTCTAGGGCATAGAATATAGAAGGAGGAGATGGTTTTGAAGGTTTGCAGGAGGAGATGGGAATAAATTGAACTGGAGGTGTGTTGAGTATGGATGTCAAGGGGTTACCCACCCAATTAGAGTCAGCAACCATTCAAGAGAAGGATCTAGGCCAGAGAAGAAGTAACTGACAAACTTTCCTAAGAGTTATCATGGAAAGCAAGTGAATCATTTACCTTGTTGTGATCAAAAGAGGGAAAATAAAAAACTATCTGGATGTAGAGGCCAATTCCAGATACTGTACGTATGTCACAGAGTTCAGGTAAAGTTGAAATATAAACTGTTTCTCACATGTGTACTTCTAGTAGATCTGATAGCTGCTAACAAAATTTTAAGACATATTTATGTACTCATTTTATAGTAATAAGAATTAACAAGCAAATGTACATTATATCACATCACATCAAAAATCAGATTCTATTTTCAATATTTTATTTTTTTAATTTACTTTTGAGAGAAATTAAGAGTGGAAGGGTAAATAGAGAGAGAAAGAGAGACATCTGCAACCCTGCTTCACTACTTGTGAAGCTTCCCACTCAGTAGGTGGGAGAGCAAGGGTCAAACCTGGGTCCATAATTACTATAACATACATGCTTAACTGGATGTGCCACTGCCAGACCTTAAGATTCATATTCTTTAGAGAGTAAAATATAGTTTCATGATGAAGCCCACATTTCAGGAAATGGGCACTTTAAATGGCACTTTAAAAGTGAAGTGAGTCTTAGAGGAAAAAAGCACATGTTTAACATTACTTTATCAAATTAATTTTAAGCATATTACTTAAAGAGACATAAAAAGCATGCCATTTTTACAATCAGGATGGCCTATCATTTTACATTTGAACAATTAATGCTTGCGTTATCATGTGGGATTCAGCATAAGTGTGGTGAATCCCTGTATGTGAATCATACTAGCTAAACATCTGAGAAACACATCTCAGCATTTATATAAAAGACATTTTCAGCAGTTGGAAATTCATAAATTGGACATAAATATAATGACCTACTGGTCATAAAGTCACAGCACATGACCTATAGAGAAGGAAATAAAAGAGACAAATAGTATGGAGAAAAAAAAAAAGAGAACAGTAACTGGATAAGTCCATATTTATGTAACCAGAGAAATTCCTCAGAGTCTGGCTTACACAAAAATAGCTATAAAAAACTTTCACTTCAGGGGCCAGGCGGTGGTACAACTGGTTAAGCACACACATTTCAGTGGGTGAGGTCCTGGGTTCAAGCCCCTGGTCCCCACCTGCAGGGAGGAAGCTTCACAAGTGGTGAATCAGGACTGCAGATGTCTCTCTCCCCTTTATCCCCTTTCCCTCTCAATTTGTCTGTATCAAATAAAATAATTTTTAAAAAACCTTTCAGTTCATAAATTACTATATTATCAACACAGCTTATTGTCTCTGAGTGTTTCAGAACAAAAGAAGTTGTTGATAATTATCCATGTCTTCAATAAATATGTTCTATCTTTATCAAGGTTTATCTTCATCCAGGATTAGCAGGCAAGAACTGGCATCACAAAATGAAACCTTAGCTCACAGGTGCTTAGCCCTGACAAGTCTCTCCTCTTCCCACATCACTGCTCTTCCCTAGTTGTGCTTAGAAACTAGCTATGCCTTAACTGAGAGTTTGTGGTGGGCTCAGAATGGTGTACATATATTTTCCTTTTCAATTTTATCTTTATGTAATTTTAGCCAACTTGTTGCCTGTGTAGCAACTAAAAAGGCACTGATAGCTATTTCTGTTTAAGCAAAAAGAGGAAGAGAAAATAATGTGATAGTTTAAAATATATTTTAATAACCAGGTTACAAATCTTTGTCAAACTCATGTTACATCTACCAACTTTTTTTATTTTAGCTTTATTTGAACTTTTACTATACACAGAATTTAAATGATTATGGTATGACTTTCTGGACACTCAATATTTATAGACAGGTCATAAGAAAAAATATATATATATTAGAGAAGATATTTTATTACTTTATTATATATTATTTGTTAGTATTAATAATCATCAGTATTTTTGAACTTGACATGCACAGAAGAATTAAAACACTGACAAATATTTATATTTTATAAATAATAAAATTATTTTATAATATAAATATTTACATATATTAAATATTTATATTAATCTTGTTTCTTCTCTCTCATCTTTTTTATTTTTTACTTTTAATTATTTTTTAAATTTCTTCATTGGAGAATTAATGGTTTATAGTCAACAGTAAAATAAAATACAGTAGTTTGTACGTGTGTAACATTTCCCAGTTTTCCACATAACAATTCAAACTTCACTAGGTCCTCCTGTCTTCCAGGACCAGAACCTTCCAACCCACCCCAGAGTCTTTTGCTTTTCTGCAATATACCAACTTCAGTCCAAGTTATGCTTTGTGTTTTCTCTTCTGTTCTTATTTTTCAACTTCTGTCTATGAGTGTGATCATCTCATATTCATCCATCTCTTTCTGGCTGATCTCTCTTAACATGATTCGTTCAAGCTCTGTCCAATATGAGTTGAAGAAAGTGAAAAGTGAAATTATCATTTTTAATAGTTGAATAATATATATATCACAACATACTCAGCCACTCATCTGTTGTTGGACACCTGGGCTGCTTCCAGGTTTTTGCTATTACAAAATGTGCTGCTATGAACATAGCATTTTGGATGGTTGTTTTTGGTTCCTTGAATATATCCCCAGGAGAGGAATTGCAAGGTCATAGGGTAGGTCCACTTCTAGCCTTTGGAGAATACTTCAGACTGCTCTCCACAGGGGTTGGACCAATTTAATTTCCACCAGCAGTGCAGGAGGGTTCCTTTGTCCCCCAACCTCTCCAGTATTTGTTGCTGCTACCCTTTCTGATTCTCACAGGAGTGATGTGGTATCTCGTTGTTTATATTTCTCTGACAATCAATGACTTGGAGTATTTTTTCATGTTTGTTGGCTTTTTGGATCTCTTCTTTGGTGAATATTCTGTTCATATCCTCTCCCCATTTTTGGATAGGGTCATTTGTTTTTTTTGTTGTCGCTAAGTCTCTCACCTCTTTTAAGCACTGCCCTGAATCTTCTGTCTCATCATCCTTTTGCTTTATGTATACATACATGCAATATATATTCTATTATGTTATATACATCCTGATATATATAATAAATGTATATGCTTCTAAAATTATGAATGTGTGAATGTGGTTTAGTTTTAGTTTATCTCATAGGAGTATGTAGTATTATATCATCTAGAACTTGCCTTTTTTACTTACAGTAATATTAAAATATTCATATTACTGAGTATCATTGTGTTAGCACACCTTAATTTATTTGCTCCTTTTCCTATGATGTCATTTTGGCTCTTTACAGTCTTTTTTCCCTGTTACTTATTAAATGGCTTCTCTGAACTTTCTGTTACATGTTTCCTAGCGTTTCACTTGGTTATATGACTTGAAGAGGGATTGTTGGTTTGTCAGCTGAGAGAATGTTCAATTTTCAGTTTGATAAGACAACTTCAAACAATGTACAAGAGATTCTACTGGCCCTCATCCTCTCTAGCACTTGGCCTTTTCATGAATCAAGCTTATATTTAGTCCTGTTGAGTCCACACAGCCCCAAATCTCTCTTCTTTCCATGATTAACCATTATATACACTAGTAAGTACGTAATGAAAACTGTTAGAGAGATAGAATTCAATAGCTGTAAATCTCAGAAAGAAATCAAACAGAAATCTCCATCTGAATCACTCTTCTCTTTAGATTATGAGATAAATTTTAATCAAAGCAAAGGGACACTATGTAACCTATGACACAAAATATTAGCTAATCACTGAATTAGAACTGATATACTCTGAACAGAATTGCTGTTTTTCTTCAAACATTATCTCTTATAACTCACTTACTATATTTATATTTGAATTTCTAGGAACTGGAGAAATTGGTTTATTGGTTCTGAATCCTTCTCACTAAACTGCTAGATAATTCCCTTACAGTGAATTTTCACTGACCACTTATTATTTATATTGTGCCTGGCCTATTTTCCACAATAAGAAAGGCAAATCTTATGACCTTTCTCTAACTTTTTAGTCTTTTCAATGGGTATCCTTTCCTATCCAGATTTTAGATATAAGAAGGGAAGCAGATACAGAAGCAACCAGAAGGACTGAAATATCTAAAGTTAGGGCAGAAACAAATAACATTGAAAATAAGAAAACCATACAAAAGATCAACAAAGCTAAATGTTAGTTCTTCG
This sequence comes from Erinaceus europaeus, assembly GCF_950295315.1. Classification (NCBI taxonomy): domain Eukaryota; kingdom Metazoa; phylum Chordata; class Mammalia; order Eulipotyphla; family Erinaceidae; genus Erinaceus; species Erinaceus europaeus. Next base: position 38,354,005 of record NC_080167.1, read on the forward strand.
AAAAAGTAAACAAAATCGATAAACCTTTAGACTCACAAAGAAAGGGAGAAGACTCAAATAAATAAGATTGTAAATGAAAGAGGACATATCACAAAAGACAACACAGAAATCTAAAATATCATGTAAGACTTCTATGAACACCAAATACTTCTATATGCCACCAAACTAGAGAACCTGGAAGAAATGAACAAATTCCTAGACACCTACAAACTTCCCAAATTAAACAAAGAGGAACTTGAAAACATTAACAGGCCAATCACAGCCATAGAAATTGAATCAGTTATCAAAAACCTTCCCAAGGATAAAAGTCCAGGACCAGATGGTTTTACAAATGAACTTTACAAAACCTTCAAGGAAGAGTTAATACCTCTACTTTCAAAACTCTTCCAAAATATTGAAGACACACAAATACTCCCTTCCACCTTCTATGAAGCCAACATCACTCTGATACCAAAATTAAACAGGGATACAACAGGAAAAGAAAACTGTAGATGGATACCTCTGATGAACATTGATGTTATTGAACAAAATTCTAGCCAACTGTAGCAGTATATTAAAAAATTGTAAATAATGACCAAGTGGGGTTTATCCCAGGGATGCAAGGTTGGTTTCATATATTTAAAACAATCAACATAATCAACCACATCAATAAAATTAAGATAAAAAACCACATGATTATATAAATAGATGCAGAGAAAGCCTTTAACAAAATCCAACATCCCTTCATGATCAAAATGCTACAAAAAATGGGAATAGATGGATAATTCCTCAAGATAGTGGAGTCCATATATAGCAAACCTACAGCCATCATCATACTCAATGGTGAAAAACTGGAAGCATTCCCCCCTCAGATTAGGTACTAGACAGTGCTACCCGCTATAACATTACTACTCAACATAGTATTGGAAGTTCTTGTCATAGCAAACAGGCAGGAGCAAGGAATTAAAGGGATACGGACTCGAAGAGAAGTCAAACTCTCACTATGATATGATAATATGCATAGAAAAACCTAAAAAGAAGCAGATGCAGTTCTTACACTGTAAAAATATTAAATCACTAATAAAAAATAAAAATGCTTGTGCTCCGCCCACTCACTCATCTCTCTAGTAAAGTTTATTTAAACAAATACTTTATTTTTTTAAATTATATTTATTTATTGTATAGAGGCAGCCAGAAATTGAGAGAGAAGGGGGAGATAGAGGAGAGAGACACTTGCAGCTCTGTTTAACCACTCATGAAGCTTTCCCCCTGCAGGTGGAAACCAGAGGCTCAAACATGGATCCTTGTGCACTGTAACATGTGTGCCACCACCTGGCCCTGCTTTCTTATTTTTTTTTTGACAGTATAATTTGGCATGGATTTCTTGGTTAATCTTTCAGTATATTAAATATGTGAAATGCTCTGCAAAATTTAAATTTATAAACATTCTAAAAAATGATGGTTTAAATGGGAATGACTACATTTTAAAGATAACTATCAAGACTCTACAGAAACTAAATATTATAAAGACTGTTAAGTGGTCAAAATATCACTGGATAGTGAGAGGTGAAGTCCTAACGCACCAAGTTATTTAAAAAATTGAATATGTAAATTCTTAGATATCTTAGATACTAATATGCACAAGTGTACCATAAATAGTGTCTTGTTTAATAGAGAACTCAAAATAGAATAAATAATGTCCTGTGCTTGCCCCTGGCCTCACTAATAGTTTCCATACACAATTACTAGGTATAAGAACTTCTCTTTAACCCACACATAGACAGGGGGTTTCTGAAAACTGACAAAATTAATCTCTTAAGTAAATTATTTATTTACAAAATCAATCTTAGATATCTTCTAGACAATCTTTATTCCCAGTTTCATCCCCACCAGCTCTGAATTTCTCTCCCTCGATCCAGCTTCTCATAAAGCTACTTTACTCCCTCCAAATCCTTCCACAGGGTGATCTGTATTGTGGTTTTATGGTAAGTTTCCAGTGTTTTCATTTTACTCACTGAATACATCTTCTAACTCTTTATTTTAAGTCTCAGGGCCATTGTCTTTCACCCTTCTCCCACAGTTCATATCAGGTAGGTTATTACCTTAGTATTCTTAGTATACATCACAACTTCAAAACCTCTACTTTTTTTAAATGTGTAATCTCATTGTAATTTGTATCCCTCTTATGCTATCTTTTGTCTTCCTCACTTATCAGCAATCATCCACTGTAATATTTTCTCATAATATGGAAGATTTCAGCATTACATGTTAATCTTTTTTTTCTATACACTTCCCCTGCCACCATTCTGTGTGACTACTATAGTTATATGAGCTGGTATGTAAAATGTTCACACTCCCTGACTCCTTGGCCCCCTGAACACTGTGCAGCCTAATCACTTATTTATTTATTTAGTTGTTTGTTTGTTAGTTTGTTTTTACCACCCCTGTCACCAAAGATCTGTGTCCTATCCCTACCCTCATAGATAACCACTATAGTTGTCCTGTGTGATGCCAGAGTTTGAATATGGTCCATGTGTTCAGTGAACTATCTCTCCAGCCCTGAAAGTTGATTTTTAAATTTCTAAGATTAATTTTAGCAACTTCTTCTCTTTCTGCATATCAAAATAGTCTTATCCTTCAAAGCACAATTCAAAAGAAATCTTTACCAATCCCCCCTTGTTCTGGTTATCTATTGTTATCATTCTCAAACTTAGTGGTTTGAAACAATTATTATACCTCAGATGTGAGAGTGCTCTGTTATATGACTGGGGCTAAATTTTTCTGAAGGCTGTCTGCATTTGTCATCCAAGATAGTGCACTCCCATAGCAGGCAGTTGGTGCTGACTGTGGGATGAAAAGCACAGCTGAAACTCTTGACACATGGCAACCTATAGGTTCTCTTCTTACATGAGAACTGGCTTCTAAAACATAGGATATAAAAATCTTCAGTCTACTTAAAAATTACAAGAAGTAATGTCTTCTTTCATTTTTATTGCCTCTGATTGGTAAGACCATCATAGACTCTTCCAGATTTTCAGAAAGTAGAAAGACTTTTATTTTGATAATAAAAGAGTGCTTGCTAGTGTCAGTCACATTGCAGAAGAATTTGTTGAATGGGATATACTCTATAACACTTTTTAAAAAAAAATGTATATTAATTTTGTTTATTCCCTTTTGCTGACCTTGTTGTTTTATTGCTGTAGTTATTATTGATGTCATTGTTGTTGGATAGGACAGAGAGAAATGGAGAGAGGAAGGGAAGACAGAGAGGGGGAGAGAAAGATAGACACCTGCAGACCTGCTTCACCGCCTGTGAAGTGACTCTCCTGCAGGTGGGGAGCCGGGGTTCGAACCGGGATCCTTATGCCGGTCCTTGCGCTTTGCGCCACGTGCGCTTAACTCGCTGCACTACCGCCGGACTTCCCCTATAACATTTTTGAAAGACAGTCAGTCACATCCCTCAAGGAAAAATTCATTCCTCTCTTGTATTTTCTCTAGGGCTTTGTTTTTTCTTCTCTTATGTTGCTTTCTACCTCTGGAACCAGAATTATTTTTCAGGGACTAGTCTTTCAATGTACATTCACAAAAACATTAAATAAATAAAACAGAAACTTGTGATTTGAGCATAATTTTTGTTATGGTATGTGTTAATATTTTGTGATTATTTTTAGCCAACATTCAGGTATTCTGAGGACTCTGAAAAATTCGTATGCAAAAATGAAACTCCATAGTTAAAAAGTTACAATAATAGTTATAACATAGTAAGTATTCATTGATTTATGCTCCTGACTCATTTTAAATAAATTAGGTGTTACTAGGCAAAAGGATTTGGGTTGGTTGCCATTAGACACTAAAATTTGTCAGATTCAACTATACTTAATAGGAGCTCAAGAAACTTTAGCTTGGCTTGGTATTTTAAAATAAAATCTCAACTACATGTTGATATTTTCCACAAATTTTTATTGGGTAATTGCTACTTTGTAGACACACCAGTAGAGACTAGGGATAATAAAACAGTGAATGAATAATTATCAAGTTATTACTGTACATATGTTTAATGATATTTCAGATGAAAGATATATCTATGTACATACATACACAAATATAAAAATACATGTATTTTACTATAAGAAGTAAAAAAAATAACTCTAAAATTATGCCATTTGTGCAAGAGAGATACTGATAAGTTGCATGCTTTGCCAGTTGTTCAGTTTAAATTAAAGTCTCAAGACTACATGAGAGGTACTGTGATACTGAAGGAAGCTCCCTGTCTGCCTGTTTGTCTCCCTATCAGAATCAAAATGTCAGCCCAGTACTGGTGAAATCATGTACGCATGAGGTCCATCTCCACAAAACAAGTAGAGAAATAAAACCAAATGACCTCGAATTGATCCATTTGTTTTTGCAAGTGATACAGTCTACTTATAATTGAATAATTGCATGTGACAACTAGGGCTAGTAGAGTGAATCTACACATGATGTTACATTTTTTTTATTGGGGAATTAATGTTTTACATTCAACAGTAAGTACAATAGTTTGTACATGCATAACATTCTCCAGTTTCCCATATAACAATACAACCCTCACTAGGTCCTCTGAATCCTTCTTGTACCTGTATTCTCCCCACCCACCCACCCCAGAGTCTTTTACTTTGGTGTGATACGCCAAATCCATTTCAGGTTCTACTTGTTTTTTGTTTTGTTTTGTTTTGTTTTCTGATCTTGTTTTTCAGCTTCTGACTGAGAAGGAGATCATCCCATATTCATCCTTCCGTTTCTGACTTATTTCACTCAACATGATTTTTTCAAAGTCCATCCAAGATCAGCTGAAAACGGTGAAGTCACCATTTTTTATAGCTGAGTAGTATTCCATTGTGTATATATACCACAACTTGCTCAGCCACTCATCTGTTGTCGGACACCTGGATTGCTTCTAGGTTTTGCCTATTACGAATTGTGCTGCCAAGAACATATGTGTACATAGATCTTTTTGGATGGATATGTTGGGTTCCTTAGGATATATCCCCAGGAGAGGAATTGCAAGATCGGAGGGTAGGTTCATTTCTAGCCTTCTGAGAGTTCTCCAGACTGTTCTCCACAGAGGTTGGACCAATTTACATTCCCACCAGCAGTGTAGGAGGGTTCCTTTGACCCCACACCCTCTCCTGCATTTGCTGCTGTTACTTTTTCTGTTGTATGACATTTTCACAGGAGTGAAATGGTATCTCGTTGTTGTCTTTATGCATTTGGTGGGTTCCTGTAGTCGTATTCCTGTCTTGTTTCGGTCCCAGGTGGTCTCCTTTGGTATTCCTAGTTGATCTGGGAGAGGAGAGGAGAGGAGAGAAAGAGATCTGCTGCTGCTCGTAGCCCTGCCTCCGGAAGTCTCCATGATGTTACATTTTGATCTTACAGTCCTACATTTGTAGAATCAGATAAAATATTAAAACATCATTTTGATTTCCAGGTTGGATCCTTAAATGCATGCTTTCTCGCAAAAAGAAATTTCCAAGTTGATGTATATGAAACTCGGGAAGGTAAGATATTACTTGAAAGGATGAGATGCACTTCTGATTCTCTGATATTTTTAGCTCTAAATATTGAAATATTTTTTAAGAAGTGTTGAATTTTCTAGAAAAATTCAGATATTTAGGAGTGGGAGAAATAAGTCAATGGATAGGGCACATATTTTGCCATGTATTTGACCTCCAGAACCACATTTAAGTGCCATGATACCAGGAGAAGTTCCCATGAAACTATGAAGTCTCTCTCTCTCAATCTCTCTCTCTCTCTCTATTTTTTTATTTCACAGGACAGAGAGAAATTGAGAGGGAAGGGGAGATAGAGAGGGAGAGAAAAAGACTCCTGCAGAGGTGCTTCACCACTCATAAAGTGTTCCCCCCTGCAGGTGGGAAGTGGGGGCTTGAACCCTGGTCCTTGCCCATAGTGATATGTGTGCTTAACTGGGTGCAACCCCACCAGGTGCCCCTCCCTCCCTCATGTCTCTCTGTCTCTTTATCTAAGTGAAAAAGAAATCTGAGAGCAGTCAAATCATGTTTGCAAAAGCATCTGGCTCTACCCAAAAAAAATGCCTAAATTTAATTTAACACAAATTTACTGTGAATTATTTTATTTAAAAAGCATTAAAGAGGTCAGGGCCATCAGAATAGCTCATTTGGATAGTGTGGTATTTTTCCCTGTGCATGACCCAAGTTCAAGCCTGGTCCCCACTGCCTGAGAGGAAATCTGTTACTATCTAAAAATGAAAATCATCAAAAACAGTAATGAGTTTTTTAAATTTAATCCTGACCACACCAGTATACTCACTCTGTTTTAAGGTCTGTCGGGGGTCTCTGGCGGTATGATCTCCAGGGGAAAGGTAACGGACTGGTTCTTTCTAGAGTAAAGACACTGGGGAGACTGCAGCATGCTCAGAACTCCTTTATTAGCAGGTGGACATAAGTTAAATAGAAAACCAAACAAAGGGAATTATTATTGAAATGTGTCAGAAGTTACAGGTTTCTTAAAGGTCGGCTTGCCCCTATGGTAGGGGGCTGGTATGACAAGAATTGATGCAGATACATAAAGGTCAAGATAATTAGTCTCCTGATGCAGGCATTTAATTATCCAAAGGCGTTTGAGGGGAGGAGAGGGGTTGAACCAGTTAAGGCAAGATAGAGAGAAGATAAGCAAGGTTTGATGCAAATTGAGGACATCAAAGGGCACTGCTAGGAGTGTGTGATAAGGTGTGTTCTTCTGTGATCAGAAGGTGACTTTGAGTAAGTGAATCTTAAAGTAGGCTGCCATGTGGCCTGCAGTTAATGGAGGGAAGTATTGGGGTTTCTGTGGGCCTGAGAGTCAAGAAGGAAAGAACTAAGTCTGAGTTTCCCCCCTTTTTGCTCACCTCGGTTGAGAGGGACTCACCAAAAGGGTATCTTCTCAGACCTCCATCCAAGGATGGGGGTAGTTCTCCCTAAACTCTATCAAGCTTACACATAATCCCAACATCTCCTCCTTATTTCTTTAATTAATGAACAGTGTTTATGGATCAATGTCAGTTAGAGCATTTATTTCCTCTAAAGGAATACAAGTGTAAGGGTGAAAAGAGACCCTCTACACTGTAACATGAATGTCATGTATGCGTTTCTTGAGGAATTGAATGAGGCAAGGAGCAATCAGCAATAGGACTGCAATAGCTATCAAAGGGCCTAGGAGAGGCAGAATCCAAGCAGTTAAAGAAGAAAACCAAGAGTTAGTATTGAAAGGAGAAAAGGAATTCTTAATATCACGGCTAAGTTTGTGCAAGAAAGGTCCAAGGAAATGTGTGTAACATGGTGTCTACTTCCAATGCCTTAGATATCCGTGTGGCTAAATTTGCACGTGGAAGAAGCATTAACTTGGCCCTTTCTTATAGAGGACGGCAAGCCTTGAAAGCCATTGGCCTAGAAGATCAGGTATGTTGTTAATGCAGCTTTCTTATAAGAATAATACATTCTGCTTTTCAACAACTGAATTATCTTAATTCTATCCTAATTCAGAGCATTGTTCAATTGCTAACAACCACAAAATGAAAACTCATTGTGCAAAGATTTTCAAACTTTTAAAGTCACCAGAGATGACTGAGTTGGAGTGGGCCAGAGAATGAAGCACAGGATATTGTATCCCATCTGATGATTACTCTAGTGTTAGGCTCTCCACAAAATGATAGATCTCTGCTCACAAAGTGCATGAACTATGCACCAATCACAGACAAAGAAATTGAAATCATTATTAACAATCTCCCCAACAACAAAAGTCCTGGACCAGATGGCTTCACAAACGAATTCTACAAAACTTTCAGGAAACAGTTAATACCCATACTTCTTAAGCTATTCCATAAGATTGAAGAAACAGGAATACTCCCTTCCACCTTTTATGAAGCCAACATCACCCTGATACCAAAAGCTGATAGGGACAGAACAAAAAAGGAAAACTACAGACCAATATCTCTGATGAACATAGATGCCAAAATATTAAACAAGATCTTGGCCAACCGGATACAGCAACACATCAAAAAGATTGTTCATCATGACCAAGTGGGATTCATCCCAGGTATGCAAGGCTGGTTCAACATCCGTAAGTCAATCAATGTCATTCACCACATCAATAAAAGCAAAGCCAAAAACCACATGATTATCTCAATAGATGCAGAGAAAGCCTTTGACAAAATCCAACACCCGTTAATGCTCAAAACTCTACAAAAAATGGGAATAGATGGGAAATTCCTCAAGATAGTGGAGTCTATATATAGCAAACCTACAGCCAACATCATACTCAATGGACAGAAGCTGAAAGCATTCCCCCTCAGATCAGGGACTAGACAGGGCTGTCCACTGTCACCGTTACTCTTCAACATAGTATTGGAAGTTCTTGCCATAGCAATCAGGCAAGAGAAAGAAATCAAAGGAATACAGATTGGAAGGGAAGAAGTCAAGCTCTCACTATCTGCAGATGATATGATAGTACACATAGAAAGACCTAAAGAATCCAGTAGAAAATTACTGGAAGTTATTAGGCAATATAGCAAGGTATCATGCTACAAAATCAATGTACAAAAATCAGTGGCATTTTTTTATGCAAACACTAAATCTGAAGAAGACATCCAGAAATCACTCCCATTTACTGTTTCAGCAAAAACAATCAAATACCTAGAAATAAATACTTTCAAAGAAGTGAAAGACTTGTATGCTGAAAACTATGAGTCGCTACTCAAGGAAATAGAAACTGATACCAAGAAATGGAAAGATATCCCATGCTCATGGATTGGAAGAATAAATATCATCAAAATGAGTATTCTCCCCAGAGCCATATACAGATTTAATGCAATACCCATCAAAGTTCCACCAAGCTTCCTTAAGAGAATAGAACAAACACTACAATCATTTATCTGGAACCTGAAAACACCTAGAATTGCCAAAACCATCTTAAGGAAAGAAATAGAGTACATGAACTAAGGTGGCATCCATGATGAAAAGAGACAGAAACATTTTTTTTTTATTTTACTATATGTGGCCATAGTGTCTTTCCCACAAAAAGTCTTGAAACTAGAAAACTTTTTCATTACACTTTGGCAGAAAACATGAGCCTTAAAAAGAATTCTCATTTAGTATGAATATGTTGTGTCACAGATATATTTTATTTGATAGGATGATGTCCCACATTTTACTGGGTGCTATGTCATATCCATGATATGACTACCTTTCTAAATTGTGAAAATCTCTGATTCCTCAAAACAGTGGTCATTCTGAAAAGTTTATGGGCCTGAAGTAAATTTCTCTCATATGGGTTCATGTTGTGAACCTTTTTTTCACTGCTCATAACATATTTGGGAATATAAACAGGATTATTATACTTTTTCTGATCACACTCTGCTAACAACGTGTTTTTGGAATGATAATATAAGTCACTGTATGCACCATTTTCATTTTCACAATTTTCTTTGTTGTGTATGTAGTGGAATGTTCAGTGTCCTGAATTTCATACCAAATCCATTACTTTCTTTTGCTATGATGGAAAGCATCACTTAAATTCTCTTTTTATCACTTAACTTCTGACAATGAATTACTTCCCTCATTTAAACCACATGAACTTTAAGTCAGTTTCAAATTCAAAAGTTTACAAAATTCAGAAACCAAAATTTGCAGGAACAATTCTTTTTGATTTTATTATAGTGATATCTAATAACTACATGTTGATGACAAATATATGTCAATTATTCTTTAATAATTTTTATTTTTTAAAATTGATAGCCATCAGAGTAGCCTGGCACCATATTATAGAAATAGAAGTTGACATTTCTGATTTTACTTTAGATTGTATCCCATGGTATTCCCATGAGAGCAAGAATGATTCATTCTCCTTCAGGAAAAAAGTCTGCAATTCCCTATGGGACTAAGTCACAGGTAGGTTTACCCTGTAAAATATTTGCTTGGTGATAAGTCTACTACCTGAAACTTGCCACTTGCTTGTTGCTGCTTCCTTTCCTCTTTAGCCTTGTTCTGGGCATTGTCTGCCTCAACCTAGAATTTGAGAACTTACACTATTACAGTTAACAAGTTAATTTTAAGATATATTTAAAGCAGAGTTAAGTAAGTTATTACTGTCATTGCTATAAAGGCTTATTATTATCTTCATTTGGTTAACCTCTTTGCAAAACTTAGTGACTTGGGATTCCCTTTACCTTCCTACCCATCAATTAAATAGAAAATATTGCCAAGTATTTGCTGTCTAGCATAAAACATATGATGTGCTTGCCTTTCTCACACTGACTCTCTTGCCAATATCTAAGGATAGTAGAATTTATAGAATAAGTCAGACTATCTTTTTTTTTTCTATTTTTAAAATGTAAGTACTGATAAGACTATAATATGAGGGGTACATTTCCACACAATACCCACCCCCAAAGCTCCATATCCTATCCCCTCTCTTGATAGCTTCCCTGTTATTTATCTTTCTGGGAGTATGGGCCCAGAATCAGTGTGGGGTGCAGAATGTAGAAGGTCTGGCTTCTATAATTGCTTCTCCGCTGAACATGGGCATTGGCAGGTCGATCCATACTCCTAGCCTGTCTCTTTCTTCCCCTAGTCAGGCAGGTATCTGGGGAGGCAGGACTCCAAGACACATGGTGGGGTCCTCTGCCCAAGGAAGTCGGGTTGGCATCATGGCACCTGCTGGCTGAAAAAGAGTTAAGATATCATGCAGAACAAATTGTTGACCAATCATGAACCTAAAAACTGGATTATTGCAGATGAAAATTTGGGGTGTCTGTTATGGGAAAAGCTAGTAGTTCTATTTTAGGTATATTCCAAAGGGCCCATGACTTTATTAGTTTTTGCCTGAGCCTGAAATCTAATATGCAGGTGAGATGGTGTCATAGTTAGAAAAATGACTAGAAAGCTGGATCAGGAAAGAGAGTATCTCCCCAAAACGGGCAAAGTATATAAATATTGTTAACTGTAAACCTCACAGGTTTGATCTGGGGCCCATATTCAGCATAGGAGCCTATGTAACTTCTGCATCCCTGTAGGTCTGAGCTCACATTCTGTGGTCATGGCTAGGAACATCCCAGGCTGCACTAATTTTGGGACCCATCTTCCTTGGGTAGTAGGTATTGTATGTTGTCCAACCTTCCTTTGGAGAATCGAAGATTCCCTACTATTATTGATCCATTTTAAGGGCAAGGTCCTATGGGGGCCCAAAAAGGGGCCTATTGTGTTGTGACAGTAGTGAGAGGGATCTGTTAAGAGGTCTAGGCCCATGTCTGTGGGAACCCCAGGGTTCCCTGACTAGGACCCCAGGTGGTGGGGAGGCCTGGTTGTGACTAAAGAGTCATCATTAAAGTATTCCAAGCTCTTGTTAATATTCTGCTTTTGTAGTGCTTATTTTGAAGTAAGACTATTCTATGGTTTCTGAAACCACAGAGTCAATTTAGTGATGAGTGGTTTATAAAAGAAATCCATTACCCTACTTCGAGTTTTTCTTCTAGGTTTTTATAAAAATGTACAAAACTAGGTGAAATATACTTTTTAAATCTATTTCTGAGTCTGTTTTCTTGAAAAAAAAAATGAGTATATCAAACATGGTTCAACTAGAAAAAAACAAGCCCAATTGGCTTTGTCCAGAACACCCAATGTCATTAAATTCAGATTCCATATGACGTTTCTTGATTGTTTTGTTTCTTTATTATTAGTAGTAGTATTTTAGTAATGATCAACAAGATTGTGAGATGAAAGGGGACAACTCCATACAATTCTGACCACCAGAGTTCGATATCCCATCCCTTCTATTGGAAGCTTCTCTATGCTTTATAACTCTAGGATTATGAACCAAAGATTTTTTTTTTATTTATTAAAAAAGGAGACATTAACAAAACCATAGGATAAGAAGGGTACAACTCCACACAATTCCCACCACCAGATCTCTGTATCCCATCTCCTCCCCTGATAGCTTTCCTACTCTTTATCCCTCTGGGAGTATGGACCCAAGTTCATTGTGGGTTGCAGAAGGTTGAAGGTCTGACTTCTGTAATTGTTTCACTGCTGAACATGGGCATTGACTGGTCGATCCATACTCCCAGCCTACCTCTCTCTTTCCCGAATAGGGTGGGGCTCTGGGGAAGCGGGGCTCTAGGACACATTGGTGGGGTTGTCTGTTCAGGGAAGTCTGGTCAGCATCATGCTAGCATCTGGAACCTGGTGGGTGAAAAGAGAGTTAACACACAAAGCCAAACAAATTGTTGAGCAATCATGGTTCTAAAGGCTGGAATAGTGCAGATGAAGTGTTGGGGGTGGTCCTCCATTTTGTAGATAGCTAGTAGGCATATTTTAGTTATATTCCAAAGGGCCTGTGGCTATACTAGTTTTTTTTTTTTCTCCTGAGCCTGAAATCTGATATGCCAGTGGATCCATGTTATTGTCTGGGGAGATGATGTCATGGCTAGAAAAAGGACCAGAAAGCTGGATAAGGGAAGACAGTAGCTCCCAAATATGGGAAAGGGGTGTAAATATTGTTGACTGTGAACCCCATCGATTTGATTTGGTCTGGAGCCCATATTTAGCTTAGGAACCTATGTGACCTCTGCATCCCTGTAGATCTGATCTCACATTCTGTGGTCATGAGTAAGAACATTCTGAGCTGCCCCAATATTGACCCATCTTCCTCAGGTGTAGCATAGAGTATGTTGTCCAGCCTCCCTTCGGAGGATGGAACATTCTCTACCATTGTTGATCCAAGTTGAGGGCAAGGTCCTATGGGGGCCCACAGAGGGGTCTGTTGTGTTGTTCCTGATAGAAATGACTGGTAACAATGGAGAGAGGGATTTATTTGAAGTCTAGGCCCATCATATCTGTTTGGGAATCTCAGGACTCCCCGAATAGTGCCCCAGCTGAAGGAATGGCCTGATAGTGACTAAAGAGTCATCATTAAACTATGCCAGTCTCTTGCCCTTATTCAGCTTTTGCAGTCCTTGCTTTGCTAATATTAGCTTTGGAGTGAGTGAGATAACTGTAATAGGAAGTAGGTGTGGAGGGTATCTAAGTTGAATTAGATACTATTTCATTAGGAACTTTATACTGACTCACTGCAGACTATTGTGTACTTTTTCTTTCAGGCATATATTTTGCCCTAGTTTGTGGATACATGTGAACATATGCTTTGTCTCAAGGGACCTGTGGACCAAAGATTTTTATGGGGTGTAGGAGGTGGAAAGTCTGGATTCTGTAGTTGCTTCTCCACTAGACATGGACATAAACAGGTCAATCTATATCCCCAGCCTGTTTCCATTTTTTCCCTAGTGGGGTAAAGCTAGGGAGGTGGGACTCCAGGACTAATTGGTAAGGCAGTCTGTCTAGGGATGTCATATTGTTGTCATGGTAGCATCTGCAACTTGGTGCCTGAAAAGTATGGAGATACAAAGCAGAACAAATTGTTTAATAATTAGGTAAAAAATATAGAGGTAAAAAAATATAAAGGTAAAATATAGAGGTAAAAAATAGATAAAGATATAGAGGTAAAAAATATAAAGGTAAAATATAAAGGTAAAAATATAGAGGTAAAAAATATAGCAGATAATATTTGGGTTCTTCATGTTGAAAGGAGCTACGAAGTTTATTTTAGGTATATTCCAAGGTAACCATGACTTTACTAATTTTTTTCCTAAGAACCATCTACAGGTGGTCTGAAAGCATTGTCTGGGAAGATCGTGTCAGAGTTGGGAATAGGACTAGAGAGTTTGATCAAGGCAGAGAGTATCTCCCAAATATGAGGAAAGTATATAAAAACCATTAACTGTAAACCACATCGGTTTGTCCTAGAGTCCATGTCTATTCATATTTAGCACAGGAATCTGTGTAAACTCTCCATGCCTGTCAGTCTCAGCTAATATTCCATGGTCGTAGCTAGGAACATTCTAGGCTGCACTCATTTCAGGACCAGTGTTCCTCAAGTAGCAGAATATGTTGACCCGGCCTTCCTTCAGAATGGAACAGTCCCTATCACTGTTTTTCTACATTGAGGGCCAGGTCCTATAGAGGCCCACAGAGGTTTATGATGTTGTTCCTGATGGGGATGACCAAAGATGGTGCAGAGAAGGATCTGCTAGAGGTCTAGGCCCATCATATCTGCATGGGAATTCCAGGATTCCCTGATTAGGGCCTCAGATGATAGGGTGGCCTGGTAGTGACCAAAAGGACCATCATTGAAGTCTTGCCCTTATCTGACTTTTGTGGTCCTTACTTTGTCTTACAGGGTTAGACTTAGAGTGATTGAGGGAAGTGAAATAGGAAGTAGGTGAGGAGGGTGTCTAGGTCTAAGTAGAAAATATTTGATTAAGTACTTTATGCTATCTTCTTTAGGTCTTTCTATTTGCTTGTTGCAAATAGAACTTTGATGTGTCTGATCCTATAGCTCCTATTGCTGATGTGTCAACACTTCTCAGGCTTGCCTGGGACCTTGTTTAAATGCAGCATCAAATTCTTTAAGGCTGGGTAGAAGGTGAGTTTCTGCATTTCAGACACACTCATGAGGTGTGTGTGTGTGTGTGTGTGTGTGTGTGTGTGTGTGTGTGTGTATGTGTGTGCTGCTGGTTGAGGAATAACACCAGAGATATAGCACATCTGCTCATAATTGTTTTGATTATAAAAGTGACTGGAGAACCTTGTACCCATTAGGATGGCCACTATCAGAAAACGAAAAACATAAAATGAGTGTTAGGGAGGATGTGGAGAGATTGGAAGTCTTGTCTGCTACTGGTGGGAATATAGAATTGTATAGTCACTAAGGGAAAAAGTATGGTTTGGTGCATGGTGGTAAAAAAGTACCTAAGTTTAGGGTGAGAGTGTCTTTTCCGACACTTAAAATGTGTCAATAACTGTACTGTAAACCATTCACAACCATCCCCAATAAAATGATAGCATTTTAAAAAATAGAATTACCATATTATCCATGTTTATCCATTGATCGATAAACATCTGGAAGAATTGGAAGTAGGTTCTTAAAGAAATATTTGAGCACTTAAGTTCATAATAACAGTATTTACAAAGCATCCCAAATGGAAGTAACTCAAATATTTTCTATTCAGTGAATGGTTTGATAGGTAAAATGTGATATGTATACATATACATGTGAGATAATTGACCATATATATTTTATTTTGGTCTCTGCCCTCAATTCCTAGCATGGAGTTATTAAAACCCTTGTAGTTTCCCAAGTGATAAGAACTCAGACATCATTTGTTGTCATAACTGGTCTTTGACCCTTATTCCCAACACAGAGTTTCTCTAGAGTTTCTCACAGAGTTCTCATGACAGCAGTGTCTTTTGTTTTAATGAGATAACTTTTGGTGGACTTCTGGATGAGGGGTAGGCACTAGAGAGTCTACGTTATGATTAGTTTAGAACTTGTAGCTCCACCTTCCATTCTCTGCAGAGTGAAGAGGACCTGGAAAGTGACTTAATAATCAATTATGTCTACATAATGAAGTCTTCATAAAAATCCCCAAAGTCTGGGGTTCTGGGGGTTTCCCAGTCCATGAATATACTGAGGTTTTAGATGAGTGGTGTGCCCAGAAAAAGCATTATTGTGCCTTGCTCTATGTGCCAATTCCCTCAGCATGTTTATCTATATTCTTTCATAGTAATCTGGTAAACAATAACTGCTTTCTTGAGTTCTGTGAACCATTCTAGCAACTTAATAGAAGCTGAAGAAGGAGTTGTGAGAATCTTTGATTTATATCCAATTGTTCAGAAGCACAAGTGATACATTATACTTGTGACTAGCATCTAGTTGGGGTGGAGGGCAGTCTACTGGGACTGAGTCCTTAATTTGCAGAATCTGATGCTATTTCCAAGTAGATAATGTCAGAGATGAGTTATGTTGTAGTGTACCCAGATGGTGGTTCAGAGAAGTACTTGGAGAAAACCTGACTTACGTGGTGTCAGAAGTGTAGTGACTGTAGTAGCAGTATGAGCATAAAGGAGATAAGCACAAGAAGAGTAAGTTTTCTGGATAATTTACACTGTAATCAATCAATATTTAAAGGTGCCAGTGGTGGTATGCTGGTTGAGTGCACACATTACAATGCCCAAGCACCCAGGTTCAAGCCCCTGGTCCCTACCTGCAGGGGAAAAGCTTTGGAGTGGTGAGCAGATCTGCAGGTGTCTCTCTGTCTCTCTACCTGCCTTTCACACACTACCCTCTCGATTTCTGGCTATCTCTATCCAATAAGTAAATAAAGATAATAAAAAGATTTCAAAGTAGAGAAATTCTGACACATATTTCAAAATGGATACATCTTAAGGACTTTATTCTATGTGAACTAAAAACAGGACAAATAATGTATAATTATATGTAGCACTTAAGCAGGTACCTAATATAGCTAAGGAACAGCAAGTAGGATGATAGTTGCCGAGAGGAAGGGGAGAATGAGGAATTAGTGATAATGGGAATCAACTTTGAGTTTTATAATGTGAAGGGTTCTAGAGTGTTGATTGTAGCACACCAACATGAATGCTTAATGCCACTGAACTATACATTTTTAAATCACCAAGATGGTAAATTTTGTACTATATGTGTGGTGCCACAATTAAAATGTCCTTAAAAATTATTTTTAAAAGTACAGCATTCCAGCAATTAAGGGCTTTGCTAGAGGGAGAAACATTGCAAAAGGATCAAATTTTCTATTTAATAACTCTTCACAATAATAATCTACTCTTCTGTATTAAAAAAAAACAAGTAGCAAATCTTCATAAATGAATTTGGCAGGGAAAAAAAAGGAGAAGAAAGGCTACTGATTGTCATAGTCAGATAGATTCATATAACTAATTTGTTCTAATTGGCCCCAAATTAAACTTGATGTTTTAAAGTATTTTATTACAGTGCAGTAGTTTACTCATGGGCACTTCAAGACTCTGAGGCCCTCTTGACCCCATCTCAACCTCTCCCTCCCCAGTCTTTTGCTTTGATGGGTACACTCCATCCCAGTTCAAGTTTTTGTTTGTTTGGTTTGGTTTGGTTTTTGCTTGTTTGTTGTTTTTTGCCACCATGGTTATCTCTGAGACTCAGTGCCAACACTACAAATCCACCACTCCCAGTGGCCATTTTTTCCTCTTTTCCTTTCTATTTTTATTTGATAGAACAGAGAGAAATTTAAAAGGGAGACATTAAGGAAGAGAGAAAGATAGAGACCTGCAGATCTGCATTACCACTTGTGAAGTGTCCTGCTACAGGTGGGGAGTGGGGCCTCAACCCAGGTCCTTGTGCATGGTAATGTGTACACTTAACTAAGTGTACCAGTACTTGGCCCACCCCACCCCCCAGTTCAAGGTTTTAAGCTTGATGTTACAGTGAAGAAAGAATTATCTCTTTATAATACTTATATAAGATTTGTACATACAAGTCAAGCCTAAGTATTCATACCAAATGAGTTCTTCCCATAAACAACTATTTTCTTCCCATGTGCTAAACTCTGGACCAATTGCTAAGACAGCATACAGCCAAGTAAGGGCAGGTATTAATCAAATTCACTGAGAAAAGAGCTCAGTTAAATGATGGCGGGAACCCTCAGTTGTGTCAAATCCGAAATACTGAAGTTGGTCAGAAAGGAAGTAAAGACTCAGTTTTCAGAGACTATGGAAAGTGAATTTGATCTGTTTACCTCTTAACTCAGCCACAAGATTGTATATTGTCCAAATCACACGAAGATCTCTATAAGAAGGGAAGTTGTATGAAACCTGATTTCTAAAAATATGTGTTTTTAATTAAACACCAATGTGTCTTGGGTAAAGAACTTGGGAATGCATTTTCACATGCAGTGATCAGCAACATGACTATAGTCACTGTGATTTATAATGAAAAATAGGGTTATATAATTATAAGAAGTGAATATCAAGAAACAAGTTGATTTCCTCACATAGAGAAATATATAGAATAGTATATAGAACAGTAGTGGTCAGTACTGATAAATTATGCTATTTGTAATAATAAATTAAGAATATTTCAATAATTAAAAAATTAAAAAAGAATATTTCAATACCACTTGTTAAATAGATTCTTCTTTCTCTATTTGATTTTTTGGCTACTTTATCAAAAATAATTTGACTGTAGGTGTGAAGGCTTATTTCTGGACTCTCAATTATTTTCCACTTGTTTATGTGTTTATTTTGGTCTCAGTACCAGGCCATTTTCATTTTAATGGCTCTATATTTTATTTTGAAGTCAGGAGGTGTGATCTATCCATTCTTTCTCTTTGCTTTCAAGATTACCTTAGCTCTCCTGTTTATTTTCTGTCTCCAGATAAACTTTGATTTTTTAATTTTTGTATTCTCTTGAAGGAATTTGGTGGGAACTTGCTAGAGATTGAACTAAATCTGTGTATGTGGCTTTGGATATAATAGCCATTTTGATTATATATGATTAACACATGTCCCAGTGTTGATTAATGGCCAGTGATTAATTAGAAGATTATTAGAAAATAGAATGGTGAGGCAGAGAATTAAGAGGTTCATGTTGATTCTCCTCATCAGTCAATGCATTTGTAGCATGACTGAGTTAACTTTATATCATGATAGATTGTGATGTTAATTTTAAAAGTCTATATTTGGAGAGTGTCACAAATCACCATATTTGCATTAAGTATTGTGATGTCACATACTTTGGAAAATCATATGCTTTAAATATTTAAAGAAGGAGGCTCACCCTGAACTGCAAGATTGCATTGTGACTTTCAAGATCAGATGAGACTGGGTGTGATTTGGCTCTTGATGCATGTTATAATCATGGGTTTAAGGAGTTATTTTTGCCATTGCAGGCTCCTTTCTCTATGAAAAAAAAATACACAGTAAAAATATGTGGAATATAAAGAATCAAAACCAAGTAATAGCCAAAACCAAATCTAAACAAATGCTTGAATTCTGAGTTTATCAGAGGGATTGAGGGGTGACGGAGAACAAAAGGAAGGAGATGCTTAGTGGACTGTGACTGAGGGGTGTGGGTGCTTTAGTGTTGAATGTGGTGTGATAACTATACTCCCAGAACATATATAGTATTATAGATAATTTCACCAAAATAATTCACAAAATTAAATTTTGTGAATGCATTGGTCTAAGATTTAATAGGATTGTAACTGGGTTAATCGGGCATATCTAATTATATTTATTTTTCTTCTGATTTTGAGATAAGCTAAATTATAACATGTATGGATCCCTAAGTTTTGTGATCCTTAGACACTGTGCCTCATAGAATAGTAAGTCCTGCTGAAATAAATGTCACAAAATTATATATAATTAACACATGTCCCAGTGAAGATTGACCCTACTCAGACCAACAGTCTCCACTACAACACACACACACACACACACACACACACACACACACACACACACACACACACAGTGCATTATCAAATTGAAATGTAGGCCTTCTGAGTAGTTTCTTTGGGAAGTTATACATTTATTCTAGTGATATGTTCTTTCTGGTGTTCTTCAAACTCTTCAATTTTATAGACCTAACATTAAGAAAATAAGATCTATGACTTATTGTTAAAACTATTAGTGAAAACAGTATCTTTGCTACAAGAAAAAGGTTTAACTTTTATTGTATCAAACTTCGAAAAATCTTAAATTTAAACATGAGCACTGTATTATGTATACTCAGGTAAAGTCTTTTTTATTTAAGGGCTATCCAGCTAAGTGTCTATAAAACTAAACTCTCAACATTCTGCAAAATCTCCTATTGATGAGTGAATAGTCTGGAATTATATTTGTTCATTCTCCACTAACATATATTATCTACTTTATTTTTCTTGCAGTATATTCTTTCCATAAGTAGAGAAAATCTTAACAAGGATCTATTAAATGGTAAGCCCAGTCCTTTCTTCTCCGGTTGTCATTTGCAATAAAGCACAAGGCTCGTCTTATGATTTAGTGAGTCTGTCAACTAATCTTTTTTTAAAATATTTATTCCTTTTTGTTGCCCTTGTTGTTTTATTGTAGTTATTATTGTTGTTGTTATTGATGTCATTGTTGTTGGATAAGACAGAGAGAAATGGAGAGAGGGAGGGGAAGATGGAGAGGGAAAGAGAAGCAGACCTGCTTCACCGCCTGTGAGGCAACTCTCCTGCAGGTGGGGAGCCAGGGGCTTGAACCTGGATCTTTACCCTGGTTCTTGCAATTTGTGCGATGTGTGCTTAACCCTCTGTGCTATCGCCAGACTCCCTTATTTGTTTTTTTTTTAAGAGATAGAGAAGCAGAGCAAAAGTTAAAGCTCCCTAGGCAGGAAACAGAGAGATAAAGAGAAGGTGGGCACAGACCATAACACCAAAGCTTCTTTCAATGCATTAGGGGCTAAGATTGTACCAGGGTCATGCACACGACATATCAGTACACAATCCAAGTGAGCATCTTCATGGGCCCACCTTCTTCCCACTCCACACCCTTACTTCTCACCCATTATACTGAAAAGATTAATTCCCTACAAAAATCGATTAAATATTTCTACTATCTCTTAAATCAGTCTTGATGCAGTCCAACAGCCTCTGATATCTGGAGAACAGAATTTCCCCATGATTTATTTCTACCTCTTCCTGGTCACTTACCTAGAGTGAGTTTGCAATATTTATGCAGAAGGATGAGTGAGGAAGCATTTCACTCTAATTGCTTCTCTTAAATACAACCTACATTACTCTTAATTCCATTTCTTATATTTGTCAGGCTGTGTTTTGGGTGGGTAGAGGGGTGGGGCAGAGCTAGAATATATCTAGATCTCTAAATATATGTATGTCTATATTAAGAAAACAAACCACAAAGTAGTTTTTTTAAGAGTAGTAAAGGGCCTGGGCATCCAGTAGAGGTCACACATTATAGTGCACAAGGAACAAGGTTCTAGCCCTTTGTCTCCATTACATACAGTTGTAGTACTACTTCAACATTTGTGAACATTGTAACATGCTCTTTTTAGAGTGTGCCACTGCCCAGCCCCATATATATATATTATCTAAACTTTAAAATATAATTCATTGACATGAGTTTCATTTCAAACATTCGAGAGTAATGTATGGTTAGAGATGAGAGAAGTACAGTTAGGAAAATAAGAGTATAACATTTTTCCAATGTCTGACCACAGAAAAGATTTTTTAGGGAGCATGTCTGAGGAGTAGTGTTCTGTGGGAAATTATCTGAGGTGTATTAACACTCAATTAAGTAAAGAATAAGGTAAAGTAAAATCTAAAAGTTGATTTTCCAAGCATTTTTTGTGTTTGTGAAAGATGTCCTTAGTGGTTCAGGTAGACTCTGATTTCTCCAGCTCAAGAACTTTCTCACATTCTTTGGCATTCCTAGGTTAAGAGGCTACCCAAGTCATAAGGTCATCTAACTTTGAAACAAACTTAAGTTAAACAGACTAGGAATGACTAAATGAGATAAAAGGCAGAATAATAGTGATGCAAAACTCTCATGCCTGAGGCAATGAGCTCCCAGGTTCAATACTCAGCACCATCACAAGTCAGAGCTGAGTAGTGCTCTGGTAAGGAGAAGAAAAAAAAAAGATAGGTTCACATAACAATAATGAGTTGCAAGAAAGAAATCGCTGGCCTATTTGTACTAACCTTTTGCTTTGTGTGATTTTTGAGTTTATAGATTTATAAACAGAAAATCTTGGTCTAAATTATTTCTACGGTCTATTTCACTTCTAACACCTATATACTGATTTTCAGCTTAAAGAATAACACATAGCCTGTAACTATATAGATCACCATTCCGCACAAATAATAGATTCAAAAATCATGTTTATAACCATAGTGAAAGCATGACTAATAGTTCAGAAAGTGAATTTCACTAGATCTAGCAGATGAAATGAAAAAAGGATTAAGATGATTTGATCCTATTTGTTGAGAAGATTCAAATCCTTTTGCTCAATTTTACCTCTGAATTGTTCCCAGTGTTTGATTGCAAGATACAGAATCAATAATCAATATTTGTGGCAATTTGAACTAGAAGTGTGGAGATATTTACATAGAGAGGTGATGCATGAAAAAATAAATATGACTGAATATTTCTTTTTTATATAATTAAAAATTATTGTTATCTTAATTTATTGGATAAAGAAAGCCAGAAATTGAGAGAGAAAGGGGAGATAGAGAGGAACAGAGACAGTGAGAAACCTGCAGACCTGCTTCACCTCTCATGAAGCCTTCCCGCTGCAGGTGGGGACAAAGGGGCTTGAACCTGAGTCTTTGCACACTGTAACATATGTGCTCAAACAGGTGCACCACCACCTGGCATCTCTGACTGAATATTTCCATCACAAAGGAAGCAACTTTTAATATTTAAAGCTTGTTCCTTTGCCAGCATGCCAGTAATTAAAATAATGTAAAACTTATGGAATAAAATTGGTACAACCTTTTTTAGTTGAGGATAGCTGATTTTTATTCCCATTCTACTTCATCCTGATGCATTTGACTAGTAATCGTCAAGTTACCATTCAATAACATCATGTTTAAATGTAAACATGAAGAGCAGACATCTCAATCATAAAATTTTCTCAGAAGATGTTGGATATTTCACTTGAATAAAAGAAATAAAAAGGGGAATTTTATTTTTGTTTGTTTTCTTTCTTTGCTTCCTCAGCTGTTGAGAAATTTCCCAATGCAAAATTGCACTTTGGTCATCGGCTGTTGAAATGTAATCCTGAGGAAGGAATGATCACAGTGCTTGGGTAATCACTGCTCAGCTTTTGACTTCTGAGGTGAAGGACTGGAGTGGAGAATTGCATCTGTAAACTTTGGTCTTTGACTCTTTTGAGTTAAATAGTCACTAAATGGATAATTCAGGGAATCTGAAATTAAAAATGGGACTTAGCTGCTTTGTGAATGTCAGTACTAGTGATTCATCTTTATTCTTTTACTTCCCACAATATTCAGAGTAAAACAAATTACCCTTTGCTAGCTATTCCTCTTCTCTTTACCATTTTATGGATGTGATTGTCTACTTTTTCTTGGTTGACTCTATTCCAAGTCCCATATTCCATTTTGAGATATATAATGGTTTTTCAGCCCATTCAATCACCACTTGTTAATATATATATATATCATTCTAATTTATTTGTATATTTTAATATGTAGAAGTGCACAATATAAATATATATTATATATATTTATATAATGAATCTCTTTATTCCAGCTTCTATCTCTATTCTCATCCATCTCACCCCTTAATTCAACTTTTCAATGAATAATTTTTTAATAATATCTTCATTGCCATGATCTCAAGCATATCTAAAAACCTAATGACCTACTTCTTGATTATCAAAAGTCTTATTCCTGACTCCTGGTACTTAGTAGTACTCCCAATCAACTACCCTTTTCCCAGTTTTTTCCTCCTTAGTTTTGTAAATACTCCTCAATCTCTCTTACTTTCTTTTGACCTCAGAAACCAGGTCTTCCTGAAGATCAAAGTGTTTTAGCTGTCATCCCTGCAATTACCTTTCCCATCTTCCTCTCCTTCTGTGCTCTGCTCCACTTCATTTTTTTTCCTTTTTGCCAGAATAATGTATTTGATCCTTTCATCTTAACATTAAAAATGCTCTTCTTTCACTCCCCACATTATACTATTTTGGTTTTTTTTTTTTTCCTTTCTCCTCTATGTTCTCCTCCTTCTTCTTTTTTTTATTTTTTGTCATTGTCTGGGTTTCACAGTTCCAGGTTGACATTTTTCAAATAGCTCAGAGAGAGAGAGAAAGACACCATAGTACCCAAATGTATCTAAGAATACAACCTCGAACACGAACATGGCATATCAGGCGCACTCTCTAGGTGAGCTACTTTGTCAGTTCTATATTTTTTTTAATTTTGTGCTTTTTAATATTTTTATTATCTGTATGTATTGAATAGAGACAGACAGAAATTGAGAGGAAGGGGTATGTAGAGAGGGTGAAAGACAGAAAGACACTGCTTAATCATTTGTGAAGTTTTCCCTCTGCAGGTAGGGGCCAGGGGCTTGAACCCAGATCCTTGTGCATTGTAACATGTGCGCTCAATGAGGTGCACCACCTCCTGGGCCCTGAGCCCTGTAGACTTTCCTTAAATTCATCTTCTGATACTTTCCTTTCTGGTCAAACATATTGCCTCTTGAAAATCCTGACATTAATGCATTCCCTCTATTTGGAAAATTCTACCTTCAATATTTCCTTCTTACAGAAAACTCAACTGTTAGTACTACCTGTGTAGTTTAGCATTTCTTAATTAATCATAATAGTTGTGTGTTAGTCTCACTGTTACATGAAAACCCATTATTGGGAAAAGTGTTATCATCTTGATTATATGACTGTCAACTTAAAGTTCTAAGTCATATGTGTAAAAGTGGATAGTTATTTTTTCCCTTGTATCATAAAAAGTACAGTCACTAATTTTTATACCCAAATAAAAGTACATAATCATTTTCATCACAAGACATTTTTGGGGGTGGTTCATTTTATTTTCCAGATCTGACAATGGTCCCAAAGATGTTACTTATGACCTCATCATAGGATGTGATGGAGCTTATTCAACTGTCCGAACTCATCTTATGAAGAAACCTCGTTTTGATTATAGTCAACAATACATTCCACATGGATACATGGAATTGACTATTCCCCCTAGGAATGGTGATGTAAGTCCCTTTTTCTTTCTTTCTTTCTTTCTTTCTTTCTTTCTTTCTTTCTTTCTTTCTTTCTTTCTTTCTTTCTTCCTTTCTTCCTTCCTTTCTTTCTTTCTTTCTTTCTTCTTAAAATTTCTTTACTGGGGGATTAATGGTTTACAGTAGGCAGTAAAATACAATAGCTTGTACATGCATAACATTTGCACACAACAATTCAACCCCCACTAGGTCCTCCTCTGCCATCATGATCCAGGACCTGAACCCTTTGCCCTACCTCTTTTTACTTTGGTGTAAACCAACTCCAGTTCAAGTTCTGCTTAGTGTTTTCCCTTCTGATCTTGTTTTTTAACTTCTGTCTATGAGTGAGATCTTCCCATATTCATCTTTTTGTTTCTGACTTATCTCACTTAACATGATTCCTTCGGGCTCCTCTTTTATCCTCTTCAGGACCATCTAATCCCCAAGTCTGAAAGAATAACCATATTTTGACACAGTTATCCTCATTAGCATGTCTTTGTACTGAGGTTGACATAAACATTATGTAATTAGTAATAAGATGGGTCTACAGGTATCCATTAAACAATAATATTGCCACTCCTATACCTTTCAATAAGCTTACACAAGTGGGAAGAAGAGGAGAAAAATTCAAATAGAAATGGAAGATATATGTAACTGTTTTCAAAGAAAAAA
The DNA here is from genome assembly GCF_950295315.1 of Erinaceus europaeus. NCBI lineage: Eukaryota > Metazoa > Chordata > Mammalia > Eulipotyphla > Erinaceidae > Erinaceus > Erinaceus europaeus. The sequence goes on from NC_080167.1 coordinate 38,379,333, forward strand.
GAACATGGTCAAAGTATTATGTAACTCTTACAAGTCAGAGTTCTTATAACTATGGCTCAATCAAAAAAATAGCTATTTAACAAGAAAATAGTAAGTTCTTGGAAACAGATTTTATTGCATTTATTCCCGGTTTTCATTTTAAACCACAAGTGGTCTGAAGCAAATATGTTTCAGGTATATGTCATATTGGAATAAGCAAGTGAACATAAAACTCTAAGAAAAAAATCATAAAGTTAAGATCCACATTTCTCAGTTTTCCACATAACACTCTAACTCCTCCCTCCTTCCCGAGGTCCTCCACCACCCTCATTAACTTTAGTAATTTTTTTCTTGGGCTTGATAGCTACTATTGAGGTGGACTAAAAGTATTGTCTGGGAAGATGGTGTCAGAATTGAGAATAGGAGGACTAGAAAGCTGGATCAGGGCAAAGAGTAGCTCCCAAACTTGAAGAAAAAAAATTACATACAATTAACTACTTACCCCATTGATCTACACTCAGAGGTAAGTATAATAATTAAAACTAGGGGAGTCAGGCGGTAGCGCAGCAGGCTAAGCACACATGGTGTGGTGCAAAGCACAAGGACCAGCATAAGGATCCTGGTTTAAGCCCTGGCTCCCCACCTGCAGGGGAGTCACTTCACAAGTGATGAAGCAGGTCTGCAGGTGTCTGTCTTTCTCTCCCCCTTTCTGTCTTCCCCTCCTCTCTCCATTTCTCTCTGTCCTATCCAACAACAACAGCATCAATAATGACTACAACAATAAAACAACAAGAGCAACAAAAAGGGAATAAATAAATAAATATTTTAAAAATAATTAAACTATAAGTAAGTATAATATAAGGTAAGTATAATAATTAAACTAATGGAAATTATGAGGAGGATGAACTTGACATTTCTGTTGGATAATATCTGTGGGGAGGCAGGTGGTGGCACACCTGGTTGAGTGCACATGTTACGATGCTCAAAGACCCAGGTTCAAGCTCCCGGTCCCCACCTGCAGTGCAAAGCTTTGCAAGTGGTGAAGCAGGGCTGCAGGTGTCTCTCTGTCTTTCTCCCTGTCTATCACTCCTTTCCCTCTCAATTTCTGGCTGTCTCTGTCCAATAAATAAATAAATATAAAGGAAAAGATTTAAAGAAAGATATCTGTGGATAGAATGATTTGATAATGAAGAGAACAAAATTTCACAGTACCGTTTTTGAGTCATGAAATATGTATGAACATAAAAATGTTATGCATATCACATTTAATATATCAAAATTATATAACTTTGTTAATGTTAATGACAGGAGAAATATTGTCTCTTTTAGACCATTTTAACCAGCCATTTCACCCTTTACTAATATAGTAAAATTGGTTCCAGTTGTTGTTTTCTTATCTTTTTGGAGGTTTAGGCTGTAGGCCTAGACAAAAGATCAGAGAGGAAAACACAGACATGAATCTTATCCTGATTGGTCTTATGCTTCACTTAGCTCAGAAAACTCACTTCCTGTCTAGTAGCCACTGTTTTTCTTCTCATGTAACCTTTCAATATCTTGCTTTAATCACCCTAGTACCACAAATTTTATACCTCCCCGGCCATTATTTTCTATACTCCTTTGATATCAAATCTCTTATTGTCCCTCTACCACTTTAACAAATGTTAAAGAGAAGCTATTTAACTTTTCATGCTTACCCTGCCTGTACATTCTACTGCATTGTAAGGGCTTTAAGGTCAAAGCATTATATATTTAATTCACTTCTCTCTCCCCCCCGTCTCTCTCTCTGTGTGTGTGTGTGTGTGTGTGTGTGTGTGTGTGTGTGTGTGTGTGTGTTCGTAGAGGGGGTCGGGGGCATTCCTTAGAGCTCTGGAGGTAAAGAGGAAAAAAGACTAGAAAAAAACAGTTTCTTCTTCTGACATAGAAATAACTACAAGAGTGTGAGAATGTCAACACAGAGATTTTTCTGTGCTTTCTGTATTCTTTTTATTATGTAAGATATACAGAAAGTAGGTACTTTCCAAGTATTCATAAGATGTAGTACAAACTTGAATTAGTTGGAAAACAATGGCATATTCTTTCTTAAAATCATTTTGTATGGGAGGTTACTAATTTAGTTGTTGACACAGGAGTACAGTTTCTCATCTCCTGATTATAGGTGTCTGCAAAACACTTTCTTCCCAGTTTAGGTCTTTTTGTCCAGTCATGCACCAGGATGCCCACAGTGGCATATTCTTTTGTAAAATATCCTTGGAAACTTCAAGCATTTGAATCAGGTGGTTTTCTAGGTCAATTGATTTACTGAAGTAATCAATATTTATTTATTTTTTTATATTTATTTATTCACTTTTGTTGCCCTTGTTGTTTTATTGTTGTAGTTATTGTTATTGATGTCATCATTGTTTAATAGGACAGAGAGAAATGGAGGGAGAAGGGGAAGACAGAAAGGGGGAGATAAAGATAGATAGATACCTTCAGACCTACTTCACCACCTCTGAAAGGACTCCCCTGCAGGTGGGGACCCGGAGGCTTGAACTGAGATCCTCACGCTGGTCCTTGTGCTTTGCAGACACGTGCGCTTAACCTGTTGCACTACTGCCTGACTCCCGAAGTAATCAATATTTATTCAGACTCTTAGTGCATTATAGTGAGGTAACTTAACATGCAGAAGATTCAACTCTTTATTTTGTATTAAATAAGTGGTAAAATACTAAATTTTTGTTTCATTTCATGACATTTCAGAAGAGTCTTTCTGTACATACATACAAATCCCAAGTAAGGTGAATAAATACAGTATAAAAATACCATGGATATAAAAATACACATTGTAGACATGCATATACATAGCTTATGTATATAAAAAACATCTATAATATGTAGAAATGTATGTGTAATATGTGTATATACACATATGTATTTACATGTTTGAGAGTTGCAATACTGAGGGAGCAAATTCTTCTGAGAACAAATTCTCAAATCCTGAATCATATATGATGTCAAAAATCCACCTAAATTGATTTTATAAACTTTCTATAAAACGTCTGCTTTATGTAATAGTGGGTATGTATGTCATCATGCAAATGATGCTATTTAAATTGATTTTGAAAATCTTTTTAGGACTGGGGAGATAGCATATGTTATGCAAAAATCTTTCATGCCTGAAGCTGTGAGGACTGAAGTTGAAGTCCCAGCATTACCATAAGCCAGAACTGATCAGAACTCTGGTCTCTCTCTCGTTATCAGCCTCTTTCTCTGTTTTTCTACCATCAAAATAAAATATTTTAAAAAGAGATAGCTATTTTATAGATTTGTTTCCATAATAAACTAATCAACCGTGGGAGTTGGGCAATAGCGCAGCGAGTTGAGCGCACGTGGCACGAAGCACAAACACCGACATAAGGATCCTGGTTTGAGACCCTGGATCCCCACCTGCAGGGGAGTCGCTTCACAGGCATTGAAGTAAGTTTGCAGGTGTCTGTCTTTCTCTCTTCCTCAGTCTTCCCCTCCTTTCTCCATTTCTCTGCCCTATCCAAGAACGACGACATCAATAACAACGACATCAATAACAACAACGACATCAATAACAACAATAATAACTACAACAACAATAAAAATTAAGGGGTAACAAAAGGGAAAATAAATAAATAAATATTAAAATGAATAAGTAAACTAATCAACCATATGTATCCTTTTCCTCCCCTGAAGTACGCCATGGAACCTAATTATCTGCATATTTGGCCTAGAAATACCTTTATGATGATTGCACTTCCTAACAAGGTAATATGGAATTTCTTATCAACTACAGCTTTGCATTTATAATTATTGTTTTCCTTCATTTACATTTGTACTATATATGTATAGATCTAGTACAAGAGTATTTTATACTTAGTGGTAATAACTTGGAAATTTAGGGGTTACTAGAAAAAAACCTAAAGACATTTCAATTACTTACCTTGAGGAAGAGCTATAATGTATACAAATGACATATTGGATTTCTTGTGTAGTAGTGCCAGGCTCATCTGCTCTAAGTCTTTCAGTCTCTAAGATCTATGGGATATTAGATTTTACATTATTCAAAAAGTTAATTGCTCTTCTTTCATTAGACCCTACACATTTTTTTTCTGTGTAGATATTAACTCCAATCCAGATTTTCCCCCTCTTTTTCTTGTTAGACTTACTGAGGTTCCATGTTTCACAATGCTTTCTTAAGAGGAACAATACAAGGAAATAAGGGAGGAGAAATGAAACCCAGTCAACCTATTAGTAAAGAAAAGAGTGTAGCATTTGCTGTGTGAAAATTGTTGCAGGGAGATAGGACTAAGGTGGCTCTCCCTAATAGTATCTGGTTCACCACAGAATGTTCCACATAGAATTTGGGAGACCGTGGTCTCAGGCATTATTAACTTTATTTAGGAAAATTAAAACACACATAAGGAGATATATGGGTGATTCAGGCAAAATGGCAAATAGTTGACTTGTCTAGCTGAATAAACTTCTCTATTTAAATGGCCAGACTCTTCTTTTTTTTTTGGTTTTTTTTTTGTTTGTTTATTTTTTGTTTTATTGTTGTAGTTATTATTGTTGTTGTCATTGTTGGATAGGACAGAGAGAAATGGAGAGAGGAGGGGAAGACAGAGAGGGGGAGAGAAAGATAGACACCTGCAGACCTGCTTCACCGCCTGTGAAGCGACTCCCCTGCAGGTGGGGAGCCGGGGTTCGAACCGGGATCCTTATGCCGGTCCTTGTGCTTTGCGCCACCTGCGCTTAACCCGCTGTGCTACCGCCCGACTCCCTTTTTTTTTTTTTTTTTTATTTAAGAAAGGATTAATTAACAAAACCATAGGGTAGAAGGGGTACAACTCCACACAATTCCCACCGCCCAATCTCCATATCCCACCCCCTCCCCCGATAGCTTTCCCATTCTCTATCCCTCTGGGAGCATGGACCCAGGGTCATTGTGGGTTGCAGAAGGTAGAAGGTCTGGCTTCTGTAACTGCTTCCCCACTGAACATGGGCGTTGACTGGTCGGTCCATACTCCCAGTCTGCCTCTCTCTTTCCCTAGGAGGGTGGGTCTCTGGGGAAGCTGAGCTCCAGGACATATTGGTGGGGTCTTCAATCCAGGGAAGTCTGGCCGGCATCCTGATGACACCTGGAACCTGGTGACTGAAAAGAGAGTTAACATACAAAGCCAAACAAATTGTTGAGCAATCATGGACCCAAAGCTTGGAAAAGTGGAGAGGAAGTATTAGGGAGGTACTCACTGCAAACTCTAGTGTACTTCTGCTTTCTTACTTTGGTGCCATACTCCAAACTCAGTCAATTTCTGCTTTGCGTTTCTACTTCTTTTTTTTTTTTTACATGCATAGCATTCCCCAGATTCCCATTTAACAATACAACCCCCACTATTTCATTCATCATTTTTCATGGACCTGTATTCTCCCCACCCACCCACCCACCCCAGAGTCTTTTACTTTGGTGTAATACTCCAATTCCATTTCAGGTTCGACTTGTGTCAGACTCTTCTATTGGTCCTATCCTTCACTAGAGACTTTCTAAGTAAGGCCCACCTTTCTTTTATAAGCCATGCCTACATCTTCAGGTATTGTCTTAAACTTCCCACTATTTCCTTGTGCTGCACAAGTCTCTCTCCCTCCTCACATAGGGGAAACAGGTGGCAAAGACAAAATGGCCATAGTCTCAGAGTCCTGGTGGAACTGGGATTCAGGGCCCTCTAGCCCTCATTTTGCTAGAGTTCATGGTGTGAAAATTCTCTAATAACCAAGGAAAGTGGAGAGCACCCCTGGAAATCAGCAAAAGTTTAATTTAGAAATAGAGGAATAAAGCAAGGTGCCTATCTGTTTGGACATGGTTCTTGACCACAGCAAGAACCCCTTGATTTAGGTACCCACCTTTGATGTCAACATCATCAGCTCCCCTGTTCTTTCTCACACTGTTCCTCTTCCTCTCACAGAATAAATCTTTCACATGTACTTTGTTCATGCCCTTTGAAGATTTTGAGAAACTGATAACTGGTAGTGATGTGCTGAAGTTCTTCCAGAAGTATTTTCTAGATGCCATTCCTCTTATGGGAGAGTAAGTTTTAAGATGTACAATTATGTCTCTTATTATATTGATTTGAGTTATTCACAATTCAGATAGAGATTCTCTACCTCACTTTTGTTGGGTTAAAAGTCTTGACTATCAGTTGTGTAGCACCTAAAGCACATATAAAAGTCAAACTCTAAGCAGATGTGTATTATCAGGAACTCTGAACACCCCCCTCCCCATGTCTTGGTTATTCTCCCAAGTCTACAATATCCTTAAGTCTATATGTATCTTGTGCAGGCTCTCCAATCCCTGAAGGCTTTATATGCTACAAAGTCTGGCTGCACATTCTTCTGCTGTTATATGACACAAATATGTGGCATAGCAGATGTAGTTGGCAGATTCATGTCTCAGACCCATCCTTATTTAACTGAGTAAATGATGTCTATGTCTTAGACACCTCATTGTGAAATGACAGTAACTAATATTGTCTTCTCCAAAGGGTTGTTGTGAAAAATAAAGGAAGTCATAGGTAAGTATCAGACAGTATGGGTCCAGGCACATATAAGATTTCTCCAACTGACAGATTATTGTATTGACTACTTGGTTTATGATCCTTATTCCCCCTGGCTCACATCAATATCATCCTTCATATAAAACTTGTCATTTGGTCTCATTCAGGATTTCTGCTCCTGTGTTCCCTCTCCCCTATAATTCAGGTCAATTTCTGACTCCAACAATGTTTTCACAGAGGTAGAAAGATAGATGATAGATGAATAGATAGATAGATAGATAGATAGATAGATAGATAGATGAAAAAAAGATTTACTGTTTCACCTCCCCCCATACACCTAGACCCTGCTTAATTCATTGAATCTCAGATTTTTCATCTTTAAAATGAGCATCAGGATACCAAGATTTGATGCACAACTGCATTTTGATTATCCCAAGAAAATATATTTGAATATTGAGGTACATGGTAATGAAAGTTTCGTGACATATAACACTAGTATTTATTTTTCAAGTCATTCAAATGCATCCTAATTTTTTTAAAGCTGTGATTAACACTGCAGCAAACAAAGAAGGTATTTAAAGTAGTAGGATTAGGGGATTGAGAGAAACCCTAATTTTCCTTTTTATTGTTTTCTTCTTGTCATCCTTGTATATTTTTTCATGAAGAGCTATGGTAGTGGGGTCAGTAAGTCTGAAAGTATCATGCAGTATTTAATATCCAACGTAACATCTTTATGTTCTGGTGATTTTCTCCTGAAGGCAAAACCTGACACAAGATTTCTTTCTGTTGCCTGCCCAGCCCATGATAACTGTAAAGTGCTCTTCTTTTCACTTTAAATCACATTGTGTGCTAATGGGAGATGCAGCTCATGCCATAGTGCCCTTTTTTGGGCAAGGAATGAATGCAGTAAGTTCTTTTTCTTTTCTTTATTTTTTAATGTAATTTTATTAGTTGTTCACAAAATTGTTAAATCATGGGGATATAATTTCATACTGTTCAGTTCCCATCACCAAAGTTCTGTGTCCACATCCCCTCCCTTGGAAACTGTAGTAGTTCCCCTAAGGTCCCCAATACGGGCTGATTCTGTAATTATCCATCTATATATGTATGTATACTTAATTTTTTTTAACCTACCTTCACTCTTTTCTGAGTTACCTTTACACCTATTATTATTTCCTGGTGTCTTTCCTTTTTTCCTCTTCTTCCTCAGATAAGAAAAAAAAGTGCTGACTTCCTCTTTTCCAGATTCATTTCCCTTTCGTTGCAGCGGGGAAGAAATTACAGAAGCCAGACCTTCCAGCTTTTGCATCCCACAATGACCTTGGCTCCATACTCCCAGAGGGATAAAGAACAGGAAACCTATCAAGGGATGGGATACAGACATCTGGTGGTGGGAATTGTGTGGAGTTGTACCCCTTTTATCCTATGGTTTAGTCAATGTTTCCTTTTTATAAATAATTTAAAAAAAAAAAAAGATTCCTGGTGACAGATGCTTCAGTTCCTGATGGAATAGTGATAGAGAGCCGCTAGTTTACTTCCATATTGTTTACTCTGGGAGTATGGACCAAAATTATTTTGGGGGTGAAGGTGAGAGTTCTGTACATGGACGTTGGCAAGTTGATCCATACCCCCAGCCTATTTCTATCTTTCCCTAGTGGGGTAGGGAACTTGAGAGATGAGGTTCCAGGACACAGTGGTGAGGTTGTCTGCCCAGGTAGGTCAAGATGAAATCATAGTAGCATCTACAACTTTTCTTTGTTGAATGAAAGGAAGACACAGTTTACAGGGTTAAGTAAAAACAATGAAAGACTGACAAACTAGCTTGCCTGAATAGTACACTTATTACCTCAATAAAAAGTTAAAAGCTGGAAAAATAAAAATAATTTAAAAAATAAACTTAAGGGCCTAGGCAGTGGTGCACCTGGTTCAGTGAGTGTATTACTATGTGCAAGGACTTAGGATCAAGCCCCTGGTGTCTCCACCTGCAAGGAGGAAAGCTTCATAAGCGGTACAGGTCTCTTTCTGTCTCTCTGTCTATCTCACTACCCCTCTTTGTTTCCTTATCTTTTATTTATATTCTATCAAATAAAATAAATAAATTTTTAAAAAGTGATTAACTTTTAAAAAAAAAATGTAATGTCATAGAGATAGCTAATCAGGTAAGGGTGATGCTCTACCATGTGTTTGACCCAGATGATCCATTACACTGAAGGAAGCTTCCACATGGTAGTATCTTACCCCTGTTTTTCTCTCTCTACCTGAAAAAAATGTCTGGAGTGTTGAAGCCCTGGTAACAACAAAAACATGAAACAGACAATGTTAAACCTTACTGCTTTCACAGAAAATGTACTGCTCTGGATAGAAAAGTGTTTCAGAAAAGAATTTGTGTTTAAATAGTAAACATTAATTTTATAGGACCCTAAAGTAATTATCTAGCCAGACAATTTATTTTAGGTATGTGTTTGAAAGGTAGTAGATTTATAGATGTTGTTTTGGTTATTGGATCATATTCCAAGTATAATTAGCTTGTGCATTTAATCAGTTATATTTTCTACAAACTAGTTATAACATTTTATTTAGTAAAATGTATAGGAGGATGCTGATTTTAGCATAATGTTATACAATAATATTAAAATTAATAAAGCCCACTTTAGATATTATTTAAAGGCCCATGCTCAAACCCTGGCTCTAGGTTATATTATCTTTTAAAAAACATATTTATTATCTATTTATTGGCTAGAGATCATCAGAAATTGAGAGGGTAGAGGAGATAAAGAGGGAGAGAGACAGAGAGACACCTGAAACACTCCTTCACCACTTGCAAAACTTTCTTTCTGGAGTTAGGGACTAGGGGGCTCGAACCTGGGTCCTTGCTCCCTATAACATGTGTCCTCAAACAGGTACACCACTGCATCAACCCCCTCCATGTTATATTCTTACACAACTAGTGTATCTTCTATTTCTTCTTCATTGTGTATTTCCAATGTGGGGGACTATAAAATGAATTCACATGAGACTTTTATTCTGTCATTAAGCTGGTTTATGTTAATCCTTTTCTTACAGTGTTAATTAAATGTTAATTTGTTTATTTTATGTGAAGCCTGGGCTATACATTGGCATAATTTTCACTAGTCTTGACCACGTTTTTTAATAAATATAGTTTCTTTTCTTTTTTATTTTCTTTTTATATATTTGATATAAATATAAGAGGAATTGAGAGAGACAAGGGGAAATAAAGGAGAGAGAGACAGAAACTGAGACAGAGACAGAGAGACAGCACTGAGAGATTTCACTGTTGGGAAGCTTGTCCCCTGTAGGTAGGTACTGGAAACTTCAACTTGGATCCTAGACCATGGTATCCTGTGCACTCTACCAAGTGCACCACTGACTGACTCTTCTTGACCACTTTTGTTCTTTTAATAAATACTATTTTTAATTTTCTGAGAACCATAGATACTTTTATTATTGGCTTAGAAAGATTTATATTTCTACCAACAATGAACAGCATTCTGTTTCTTCCACACCCTTAAGAATATGTTTTTGGCATTTAATAAATGCCACAAATGTGAATTTTAAATACCTGAATAGTTTAAAATTCACAGTAGAACACCATAGTTTTTCTTGCTTTTTAATGAAATCGAATCCTACCATAGTAATTGAACTTATACCAATTTCAAAATAGTTAATATACATCTCCTTTTTGATCATTCTATATATGTATACAAAGCCTTTTCTCTTTCTATAAATGTGTATACATATACAGAAAGAGGAAAGCTCTAGGGAAAGAGAAAAAGATAAGATAGACACAACCAAAAATGCGGTTAAGAGAATTTTATAACCATTGTGTTCTGGTTGAAGATAAATATCCAATAAACTGTATTTCCCAACTAAAGGTTTATATAAACTTGCCACAAAAAGAAGTTTTTACTCTTTCCAGTTAATTTTTTTCAACTTTTTCTTGCTTCAGGGTTTTGAAGATTGCTTGGTCTTTGATGAATTAATGGATAAATTCAATAATGACCTTAGTAAGTAAAATCTTTCAATTAGACATGGACTAGACTTGGCTGCTTAATGGTGAGCCTCATTCTGATCCTGGGTCATCACATATCTATGATGCATATTCCCTCCTCAAGAATGTAAATGATTATTTTGACAACTTCTAGAACTATTATCTTCATGTTAGACAGAAAAGAAAATACTTTTTATTGAGGAAAACATAGTTTATTTTAAGGTTTGTATATGGAGGTCTATACAAAAGACAAGTGTAGCCCTGACAGTGAAAAAAAAAATTCAAACTATATACTGAGAATTGGATGATAACCCTCAGCAGCTCAGCAGTGTATTTTCTCAAAGAAACACTCACTACTTTTGAATTGATGCTTGGACGCTTCTTTTCAGTAAAGGAAAGAACTGGTTTTATGCCTATATCCAGATTACAATCCTAGTTCCCCAGTTTAGTAGCTGTGACCTTGAGCAGGTCACTTCATCATTTTATATTTCACATGTCAATCTTTTCTTTTAAAGCCTGACACAGTCAGTTCACAGTAACTGGTATAGTGTTATAACATTCATTGGACACAGTGGCATTTAGAATTGAAGGTCTAGGTCCTGGTTTTGAGCAGATTCTCTCTGGCTTAATTCCTACATTTCCCCATCATTTTACTCAGATGCTCGTGGTCTCATGATGCAGAGAGGTTTTTTTTTGTTTTTTTTTTTTTTTTGCTTTCTTGTGACTAGTTTGCATATGATAGCAAATGATAGTATAGAACATACTAACAACAGTAGTTTTCTGTAGTAACTAGAGAACAAAACAAAACAAAATAAAATAATTTAAGATAATAATCATAGCTATCTCTGTCCATGTCATATATGTTGTGTATTTTGTTATTTCTAATGTGTTATCCCATTTGATTTACATGGAAAACATGACTAGTGAGTATTATTCTTATCCCTATTTTATAATTGAGGAAATAGAAACCTAGGAGCTTGCAAAGTTATTTGTCCAAAGTTATGTAACCAAGCAGTAGTGAAACTGGGATTTTGAAATGGCATTCTTAGTAACTAGAAGTTGTTTGGCCATGTCGAAATTATCTTAACTAGCCTTTTATTTGTGAAATCTTTACTATATACTAAGTTAAGATTTCAAATGTGGATCAGGGAGACAGTGATGCCTGAGACCCTAGAGGTCCCAGATTCTGTATCCAAGGCCACAACACACCAGGGCTGATTAGTACTCTTCTCCCTCTCTCTCTCTCTCTCTCTCTCCTCTCTCTCTCTCTTCTCTCTCTCTCGCTCTTCTCTCTCTCTCTGTCTCTCTTCTCTCTCTCCTCTCTCTCTGTCTCTCTGTCTCTGTCTCTCTCTCTCATAACTAAATCTTTTAAAAAAGATTTTGAATAATTTTGGTCCATACTTCCAGAGAAGTAATTGCTAGGGAAAAATTATCAGAGAGCTCTGAACTTCAATTCCATCAGGATCTGGAGTGAGGAGAGAGAGAGAGAGAGAAGAATATACCTGTGAAAGCTGATAAATTAGAAAACTATTACCTTGACATTAATAAAAGTAGATTTATCTACAAATTTAAAAATAGTTTCAAATAAGTACAAATATGGAGTCTGTCCTATGGGAGCTCACAGAGTAATGGGGAGTGTCATGTTTAGCTAATGAAGATTTACAGGTACAACTACACAAGTGTAATTGCTAGCAACAATGAACAAATAAAAAGACAGATACATATAAAAAGGATTAAGTTTGGGGAGTTATTTAGCCATTCTTATGAACTACTTTTAACTTAGAAAATAAAATGAGGATATAATAAACAACAGGTATGTTTTATATTAAATATATCATATTTACTTCATAGCAAAAGCTATGCCTGTTTAATTCATATATTTTTGGTTATACAGTATAATCATCTATAGTTTCATATTAATGTGAACATTGGAGAATTCACTATTTATAAATAGTTAGAGCTGTGTGTAGTTCAGCACATTTTTAAAGACTACTTTAAAAAGGATGTATGTTTTAACTTGTCTTCTAGGTATGTGTCTTCCTGAATTTTCAAGAGTTAGGATTCCAGATGACCATGCAATTTCAGACCTATCTATGTACAATTATGTAGAGGTAAGATTTAATGCCATTCCATCATATCCTTCAAAGATACTGTAACAAGTTTTTATTGGTTTTGCTTTTTTACCTATATTTTTTGCTTCAGTTACATCTCATGCATGGTGAATAGATTAAAAAGGAACAAACACATTTAGATCACCTTCCTTACCTTGGGTAGATTATGACTATGTAGACAGTAACAATGACGCACAGATAAGATCTCCACTTTATTTATTTATTTATCAAGCCATGTTTTTATTTGTAACTAACTGATAGTGGTTTACATAATGTAAGATTATAGAGTGTAGTTACAAACTTCACCCACTACCAACATTATGTGGCTCCACCTCCCCTCCCACTTACATTTTTGAGACATTTAAATTCCACAAAGATGACAAAATTTCTGTTTTCAAATCTGTGATGATTAACAGGCTCAGATATCAAACATTTAATAGCTAATAATGTGCTATTTTAGTGAGAATAAAATTTCGGTATATGTTAGGGAGATCTAAGAAATGTTGAATGACTTCGACACTTTTAAAAATATTTATTTGTCTGTTTATTTATTTGATAGAACAGAAAGAAATTGAGAAGGTAGAAAGAAATAGAGAGGAAAAGAAAAAGAGAGACACCTGCGGTACTGCTTCATTATTTGTGAAGCCTTCCCCCTACAGGTGGGGACTGGGAGCTTGAATCCTAATCCTTAAGCATTGTAATATGCACTCAAGTAGATACGCTATAGACTTGCCCCAAATTATCCACTCTTAATATTGCAAACTGGAAACTTACAGTAGCTTTGAGTATCCTTAGAAAAATATAAGGGAACAAGCGGTGACGTACCTGGTTGAGCACACATGTTACAATGTGCAAGGACCCCAATTCAAGCCTCTGTTCCCTGCCTACAGAAAGAAACTACGAGCAGAGAAACAGTGCTGCTTCTCCTCTCTCTCTCTCTCTCTCTCTCTCTCTCTCTCTCTCTCTCTCTCTCTTTTTCCCCATGTTTCTATCTCTCTCCTTCCACTTTATTTTTCTGTCTCTACCCAGTAGATTATATAAACATACATATGAAAAATGAAATACTAAGAGATTAATGGGAAGAAGTTTAATACTCTGAAGAAAACTAAGATTCCATTCTGAAAAAGCCACAAATTATTGTGGTTCTAATTTTTAAATAATCACCTCAAAAGTAACAGGATGAATTTAAAGACTAGACTGTAGTTGTTTTCCATCTTTCCTGAAGACAGAAAGTTGTAAAGTGAACTTCAGCCTGAATAAAATTGTTTCATATGCCACGAAAGGAAATCCTATAAGATACTAAAATCTTACCTACATTTCAAAACAAGGCAAGCACACAACACAAGATTTTCCTAAATATGTAGGAGAGCAGACATATGAGTTTCAAACAGGTCTTTTTTTTTATAAAGTCATTTAATTTTTTTTTAATTTTAACATTTAAAAAATTATTTATTTTCCCATTTGTTTCCCTTGTTTTTTTTATTGGGGAATTAATGTTTTACATTCAACAGTAAATACGATAGTTTGTACATGCATAACATTCCCCAGTTTCCCATTTAACAATACAACCCCCACTATGTCATTTATCATCCTTTATGGTCAAACAGGTCTTTTCTTACCACAAGGTTATAAGCAATGGAAATTAGTCAAATCTTCAAATTATCCACAAATCCACCTGGGCAAACAGTTTGTTGAAATAGTTTCATATTGGCCTGTAAGCAAAATAGAGTTCTCTAGCAGGTATTTACATAATTGTTCAACTTTTTCAAAGTAATGTTCTATGCTGTTGGCATTTATTAAAAGGAATTGGGACTCACTGATATGAAAATAAGAATGTATTTGACTACTTTTGTTTGGCTTTGTGGTGAATGGGAATGAAAAGAAATAATAAATGGTAAAAAAAATAATACATATACATTATTCAGAGTGTTCCTTAAGACACTTAAACATTATTACAGATGCGAGCACATGTGAATTCAAGGTGGTTCATCTTCCAAAAGAACATTGAGAGATTTCTTCATGCTCTTATGCCCTCTACATTTATACCTCTCTACACCATGGTAAGGTTCAGATTTTAGACTTCTCTTCATTTTAATCTCCTGTTAACTTTTACAGAATGCATATATATATATATATTTTTTTTAATTTCCTTGCAGGTGACTTTTTCCAGAATAAGATACCATGAGGCAGTGCTGCGCTGGCATTGGCAAAAAAGGGTTGGAACAAATTACCTTTTTCTAAAGATCTGACATGTTAAAGTACACAGTATTTGTTATAATTTACTTATTTTATTTTATTTTAATGTGAGAGGTACAGAGACAAAGACACATAGAAAATGACCAGAATACTGCTCAATTCTGGCTTATGGTAGTGCCTAGGATTGACTAAGTCTCAGGCATGAGAGTCTTTTGCATTATCATTATGTTGTCTCCCCAGCCCCAAATATATGTTTTTTTATTTGTTTAAATTAGAAAGACACAGAGGAAAACCAGAGCACTGCTCAGCTCTGGCTTATGGTGGCACAAGGGATTGAACCTGGGACTTTGGCGTGAAAGTATTTTTGCATAACCACTATGCTATCTCCCATGTCCATGAAGTATAGTTATGTTTAATTAAGCCAAATACAGAAATGATCTGGCAGACAGACACAAAAATCTGAGAGATAAAAATATCTAAATAAAAACACTCTGCACACAGATAGAGTGCTTGATGAATAAAATTATAAATGAGGAAGAGAGAAGAAACTAATAAAATTAATTAATGCTGTATGTCTATACTATTTTAGGAATGGAATTTTAAAATTTTCTTTGGCAATTCACTACATACACTACTTTCTTGGGTTCAATTTTAATTGCATGGATTCCAGAGTAGCTTTTTTTTTAGTCTCCAGGATTATCACTGAGTCTCAGTGCCCACATTATATGAATCCACTGCTCCTAGGAGCCATCTTTTTTTCCATTATTGTTGTAGTTGCTGTTGAATAGGACAGCGAGAAATTAAGAGAGGAGGGGAAGACAGAGAGGAGGAGAGAAAGACAGACTCCTGCACAACTGCTTCACTGCCTGTGAAGAAACCCCGCTGCAGGTGCTTGAACTGACATCCTTGCACTTTGTACTATGTGCGCTTAGCCTGGTGCCTGACTCTTCAAATAGCTTTACTCAGAGTATGATTACTGAGTTGGGCATGGTGATAAAAAAGAAGCAGTATCTGCCCTTCGTGTAGCATTCAAGAAAATGGAGAGGAGAGTAAGCAACTGAGAACAGATTGGAAAGAATCAGACTTTATTAATCCAAAGATGTGTGGTATAGGGTCCCTGCTCTCAAAGAGTTTTAGGTATAATTGGAAAGAACAGAACAGTGAGTGCAGTGAAAGGAGGCCAAGGGAATAAGAGAGCTTACCAAGCTCAATTGGAGTAAACACCTGTGTTGTTATTTGACTACAGCAAAATGTTTAATGTCTGACTCCTTTGAGTCACAAAGGCTACAGGTTCATCACTCTGAAACTATACAGGGTCTGAACAGTGATCGAATCACTTAGGACTTCAGCATAGTGAACTTTTGAAACAGGGATTATATTCTTCTACCTACCAAGCCCCTCAAAACTGTAAGGGTTCTTTTTATGAATGTAAATAGGCTAACTGCTAAGAATTCCTTATACAGACAAAGGATAAGGGATTCCTGAGATACACTGGGGGAGGAAAGCCACTGACATTGTTACTTGGCAGCCATGCAATTAAAATATTTTATGTTTAAGAACAAAGGGGAAATTGTATACAATATTGTTTAAGAATTTCTATCCAAATGAAAGTACTTGATGTCTTTACAGGTAATAAACAAAGGATTACTTTTCTTTGGGATTCTGGTAGCCATCAGTAGTACATACCTTCTAGTGCGCACCATGTCACCAAGATACCTGGACTACTTGAGAAGACCGTGGGACTGGATCACTTACACCCGTAACACAGGACACATTTCTCTGCAAACTCCATGGAGTTAACTGAAACAAATTTCTGGTATCATCGTTAGCAGATGATACAAAAGTCCTGGAGAATTAAATACTTGATTTCTCTGTAACACAAACTAAGAATTGACCATGTTTCCATCATCATAATTAACTAATAGAAGATTTTATCAACTAATAATTAAATTCATTGTGAAATTCTCCTGTGTGTTAACTGCAAATATTAGGGAAAAAATATTTTGAGTTACAACACTCTTTCCCAGTGTACTATGCTTAGGTTCAGTCATTCCAGATAGGAAAATGCAATGACTAAGATTGCACTCACTTTTCAAAAAAATAAGGTGTCAGAGACCTTGAAGAAGACACTAATCAGATGTCTTTGTTTAAAGGACCTAAGGGAAGATACAATGGAACTATCATACTTGGAACTAAAATAATACTTTGTCTATCAAGTTACATGCATTTTTCATCACTTGGATGGAACTTATCCAAGTGCAGGGCTCAGATTCACATGCTAAAACTAAAAGAATAAATGAAGAAGGGGAGTCGGGTGGTAGCACAGCAGGTTAAATGCACATGGTGCAAAGCACAAGACTGGTAAGGATCCCGGTTCGAGCCCGCAGCTCCCCACCTGCCAAGAAGTCGCTTCACAAGTGGTGAAACAGGTCTGCAGGTGTCTACCTTTTTCTCCCCCTCTGTATCTTTTTCCCTCCCCTCTCCATTTCTCTGTCATATCCAACAATGACGACATCAACAACAATAATTACAACAATAAAAACAAGGGCATCAAAAGGAAATAAGTATTTTTTTAAAAAAAGAATAAATGAAGATCATTTCAGAAAAGTAAAAAATGAATAGATATTATTTTCTGGTCTGCAAGTATAGGTACTATATTCTGAAGATTAAAAAAGGCATAAATGCCATGCTAAGAGGATAAGAAGAGTAATATTTATAAATTAAGTACTTATACAAGAAAGTAAGCAAGGTGACAGCTTTCATAAAAATATGAAGTCATAATTTATTTCATTTCAGACACTCAGAAGCATCAACTAACTTATTCTTGTATTATGTGCCATAACAGAATGAGTAATAAGCTTGGCTGATTTTTTAAAAAATTCTTTTAATAAAAACATTTACTTTGAGTTTTCCTTCTTTTGTTGATTAGCTCATTTATATTTTTTTATTATTTATTTATTTTGATATTATAGAATTACATGTCGACAGGGGTTTCTGAATTAGCTCATTAGAAATCTTTCAAACGAATATTAACATGCAGTTCCAGTAGAGGCCAGGTGGTGGCGTATCCAGTTGAAAGCATATACTGTAATGAGCAATGAGCTCTGTTCAAGCTCTAGGTCCCCCCCTGCAGGGGAAAAGTTTCACAAAAGTGAAGCAGTGCTTTAGTTGACTCCTCTATGTTCTCCTTTCTCCTTGATTTCTCTCTGTCTCTATCCAAGTAAATAAGTAAAATCTTTAACACATTTTAAGATGCAATAGTAGTAAAACAGTTATATAAGAATTAAAATTATTTAGCATTAACCATTAGTTATCCAGTGGATTGCTTGAAGAACAATAAAGATGGGGGTGGGGTGGGGGTGCAGTGGTGCACCTGGTTAAGCACACAGATTTCTGATACTCAAGGACCAGGGTTTAAAGCCCTCACTTCCCACATGCAGAGGGGACTTATTCAGGATCAGTGAAGAAGGTCTGCAGGTGTCTATCATTCTCTTTGCTTTTCTATCTCTTCCTCTCTCAGTCTCTCTGTATTTTTCAATATAAAGAAAAAAATAAAATGACATGAAAAAAACATCCATTGGATTCACTTATGGGCACCAATCCCCCAGCAATAAATCTGGTGGCAGAAAAAAAAAAAAAAAAAAGACTAAATAGTGCCTTTTATGGATGTAATTCTTCACCTACTTCCCCTTAAAATGGAGGTGTGGCTATATTTTGTTTCTTTGGAACTCTACTTCTAAATTCAGAATTCTTTACAAAAATAGTGGAAATTATTTAAAATGAAAGAATAATCCTTCCAAATTTGATCTTATTTCTTTTAAGTGTTCTTTAAAGAATTGCCACAGTTGGGGCTGAGTAGTGGCTCACCTGGTCTAGCACACGTTTCAACATGAAAGGACCAAAGTTCAAGCCCCCAGTCCCCACCTGAAGCGGAAAAGCTTTTCAAATGGTGAAGCAGTGTTGAAGGTGTCTTTCAGTCTCTATCCCTCTTCCTTTATTTTCTTTCTTTCTCAATTTTTTAAATATATATTTATTTATTTTCCCTTTTGTACTTGTTTTTTTCTTTTTCTAGTTATTATTGCTATTGTTGTTGATGTCGTTGTTGTTGGATAGGACAGAGAGAGGGAGAGAAAGACACCTGCAGACCCGCTTCACTGCCTGTGAAGCAACACCCCTGTAGATGGGGAGCCAGGGGGCTCAACCAGGATCCTTAAGCTGGTCCTTGCAGTTCGCACCATGTGCGCTTAACCTGCACAAACTCCCTACCCACCTCTCCCTCCCTCCCTCCCTCCCTTCCTTCCTTCCTTCCTTCCTACCTTCCTTTTCCTACAGGGTTATTGTTGGGGCTCCGTGCCTACACTATCAATTCACTGATCCTGGAGGCCATTTTTCCCTTTTGTTGCCCTTGTTGTTTATCATTGCTGTTGCTATTGTTGTTGTTATTGCTGTCATTGTTGGATAGGACAGAGAAAAATCAAGAGAGAAGGGGAAGATAGAGTGGGGAGAGAAAGATAGGACCTGCAAACCGGCTTCGACGGCCCTGCAGGCAGAAAACTAGGAGCTCCAACCAGGATCCTTATGCAGGTCCTTGCGCTTCCCGCCATGTGCGCTAAACCCACTGCGCTACATACTGGCCATTCTATCCCTTTCTTTTTCTTTTCTTTATTTATTTTTTTATTTTATTTTATTTAGAAAAAGGAAACATTGACAAAACCAAGAGGGGTACAACTCCACACAATTCCCACCACCAGATTTCTGTATCCCATCCCCTCCTTTGATAGCTTTCCTATTCTTTATCCCTCTGGGAGTATGGACCCAAGGTCACTGTAGGATGCAGAAGGAGGAAGGTCTTGCTTCTGTAGCTGCTTCCCTGGTGACATGGGCATTGATAGGTCCATCCATACTCCCAGCTTGTTTCTCTCTTTCCCTAGTCTGGAAGGGCTCTGGAAGGGGAGCTCCAGGACACATTGGTGGGGTTGTCTGTCCAGGCAAGTCTGGTTGGCATCATGGTACCATCTGGAACCTGGTGGCTGAAAAGAGAGTTAACATATAAAGCCAGACAAATTGTTGACTAATCATGAACTTAAAGGTGGGAATAAAGCAGATGTAGAGTTGGGGGGGGTTCTCCGTTTTGTAAATAGCTAGTAGGCATATTTTCATTATATTCCAAAGGGCCTGTGGCTATACTAGTTTTTTTCTCCCCTGAGCCTGAAATCTGACATGCAGGTGGGTCCAACTTCTTGTCTGGGGAGATGATGTCATTTCCAGAAAAAAGCTGGATCAGGGAAGAGAATAGATCCCAAATATGGGAAAGATGTATAAATATTGTTGACTGTAAACCCGATCGATTTGATCTGATATGGGGCCCATATTCAGCTTAGGAGCCTATGTGACCTCTGCATCCCTGTAGATCTGAACTCACATTCTGAAGTCAGGAGTAGGAACTTTCCAAGCTGCCCCAATATCAGGACCCATCTTCCTTAGGTGTAGCATAGAGTATGTTGTCATGCTAGCATCTAGAACCTAGTGGTTGAAAAGAGAGTTAACATACAAAGCCAAACAAATTATTGACCAATCATGGACCTAAAGACTGGAATAGTGCAGATAAAGAGTTGAGGAGAACTCCATTTTGTAGATAGCTAGTAGGCATATTTTAGTTATATTCCAAAGGGCCTGTGGCTATACTAGTTTTTGGTTCCCCCCCCCAGCCTGAAATCTGATGTGCAGGTGGATCCAAGTTATTGTCTGGGGAGATGGTGTCATGGATGATATGTTGACTCTCTTAAAAGCTTAGAGCAGGGAAAACAGAAGTAACCAGTGGCACAGCTATATACAAATAATGTCAAAGGACTTGAACTACAGTGATGTTGTGTATGATACAGCAAATCCTAACAAAGGGATATTTCAAAGTTAACCCAATTGCCAAATAATGTGATTATAGCAATAACTATCTATTGTCTTCTTAAACTAAGATAGCAGGAACCTCCTGCTTCCTCTATAGAGCCTATATTTCCCCCAGTCCTGGGACCTCTAGGGTGGGGCTTACTTTCCTGAATGCTTCTCTCAATTTATACCAAATGATATTGCATCCTCCAATCCCAACCTAATCAATGCAATGAGTACCACCTCAGCATGCTTCACTTCAGACTATGTCCAGAGACGTCAGGCATGGAATGTCAAACCTTCACCCTCATTACTCGGTGAGACCTTTCCTTTAATAGGATTCTCTAATTCCATTTTGAGTGGTTCACTTCCTAACAAAGTTCCAAAACCTAGATATAGACCAGGTCCCATGAGATAGAGCATATGTTCACATGTATCCATAAATTAGGGCAAAATATATACCTGAAAACAAAAATGCACAATAGTCTGTAGTGAGTCAGTATCAAGTTCATAATGAAATAGTGTCTACTTAGACTTAAGATACCCTCCTCACCTACTTCCTATTACAGTTCTCTCACTCACTCCAAAGCTAACCTTATCAAAGCAAGGACTGCAAAAGCAGAATAAGGGCAAAAGACTGGCATACTTTAACGATGACTCTTTAGTCCTGAGATTCCCAAACAGACATGATGGGTTTAGACCTCAAATAAATCCCTCTCTCCATTGTTACTGGTCATTTCTATCAGGAACAACACAATAGACCCCTTGTTGGCCCCCCATAGGACCTTGCCCTCAACTTGCATCAACAATGGTAGAGAATGTTCCATCCTCTGAAGGCAGGATGGACAGCATACTCTATGCTACATCTGAGGAAGATGGGTCCTGAAATTGGGGCAGCTTGGAACGTTCCTACTCATGACTATAGAATGTGATCTCAGATCTACAGGGATGCTGAGGTCACATAGGCTCCTAAGCTGAATATGGGCCCCAGACCAATTCAAATCGATGGGGTTTACAGTCAACAATATTTGTACCCCTTCCCCATATTAGGGAGTTATTCTCTTCCCTGATCCAGCTTTCTGGTCCGCTGGTAGTTTTCTATAGTAAATTTTACTTAGGAAGGGTGAATAGTTTGAATTCTGTGTAAAACAGAAGGGAGGTTGAGGAGTGAAGTGCCTTAATTTAATAGGCAGCAGAAAGATTCTTAGAAAAAAGTAAAAATGAAAGTTAAGAATTAAGATGTTAATTTTCATAAAACTACCCATGCATAGCCATTAGAAAGAGGTGAGGTGTTCTTGGTGATATACTTGGAAGACAGTAGTCTGTTAAACCTAATGTCCTGGGAGAAAGAGCAAGACTGCTTATTCATACTGCATTATTATTAGGATACAGTGCATGCCTCAAATTGCTAGTCACTTAGTGTCTACTTTGATACCGCTGTTCCGTCTACCTGAAATGCTGACTGAGTTCTTAGTCTGGAGAAGGCTACAGTAAATGAGCTATGTTTGGGAAGGTGGAGAATGCAACAGAGGAAGCATTTATTTCTGCCTAGGGAAACACTGGAGATCATTTTCTAGAGAAAGCACCATTTGAATGCTAAAAGGCAGAGATTTTACCAAATTGACAAGGGTATTTCCAGGCCAAGGACACAATGAATAAAAAAGCAGAAAAATGTTATACACACACACACACACACACACACACACACACACACACACACAGAGAGAGTCAGCTGAAATCAAGTAAAAAAATCTTGACTATGCATTTAAAAACAAATATCTGTCACATTCAATATTCCAAGCATATGCTAAGCAATAGAAAAAGAAAAATACACTGGAAACAAGCAAATAATTGTGAATATGTGGTAAATCCTATAAAAGAGGAATGTTTTAAAAACCAATGAACTGGATTCTATTTCTTTCTTTTTTTTATATCACTACCTTGAGTCTAGGAAAACAAATTAACATCTATGAACATCAATTTTCTCATTAACAAAGGAAGAATAATCTTTTTTGAACATGATGGCAAAGGAGGACCTAGTAGGGGTTGACTTATGTGGAAAACTGGGAAATTTTATGTATATACAAACTATTGTGCTTTGCTGTCAACTGTAAACCATTAATCTCCAAATAATTTATTTTAAAAAAGGAAAATGTATTTAATTGTGTGTGTTTGATTTTTATGAGAACATGAAATCCTTAGTAAAATGGTTATATATCTATGTATATATACATATCTATATATAATTGTTATTGAATAATTGTGTATTTGGGCACAAATTACTTTGTTAACAAGTAGGCAGAGCACTTTAAGTAGTAGACATCTGTAGAGTTCTGGAGTTAATATTACATGTTCAGTAGTTATGCTATACACAAATACCAGAAGACAAAGTCATTTTCTGCCACTAGATGTCCACATTAAATAGCTTACTTAAGTGTTGATGTTTAGTGTGTTACGTAAGGAAGCTTACACTACATGGAATAAATGCAGACTAGGTATTCTTTAGTCTATGTTCCAGATTTATTATTCCCTGTGTGTTTAAGTAGAAAAAAAAAAAGCTAGTATGACACAATCCATGTTTTCAAGGAGGCTCATACTCATGAGGAGAAACTCCAAGTTTGAGAGTAAGAAAATGAAAATCCAATTCAGAAAACTCTCTGATAGACAACACCTGAGTACTGAAGTACATTTTTGCCAAACTAAAGAGGTAGTGAGGAATAGGAAATGAATTCCCAGTTCTTTCCAGGAAGAGGAAATAGCTCATATATGAGAACCTGACAGAGTTTGTAGCATTTGAGTCCCTGAAAATATATGCAAGAATCAGAGAGTTCTAACAAGACAGAAGTGAAATACTATTGATAGTATTTTAGGATAGTGTGACGTTAAAGGCCCAGAGGAAGAGGCCAGATCCATAGCCCCTTTCAGGTTTTTAGCATCAAAATGTTAGAATTGTGAGATGCTGAAAATGAAGCAAGTAGAGTCTGGAGTACAGACAAAAAATTTAATGTAGCCCCAGTCAGCACCAACTGTAACCAGCTGGGGGGAGCTAAAAAGCCCAAGGTAGGACCGGCTGTCTGTCCTTATATAGAGTTTTGTTACTTTTTCTGGCATGGGAAGGGTCATGGCATGGATCATAGGATTTAGGATCCATTTCTGGTTGGAGGTGTCTGATGCAGGCAGGAGTAAATCTTCCTGTGTGGGTGAGAGGTCTGTTTATTCTCAGTATGCTCCTTGCAGTCTGTTTCAGCAAGTTAAGTTCTTCCTGTGAGAGCAGCATATTTCTTCAGAAACTTTCCCAGAAAGACTCTCAAAATACATGTGAAGAGTCTTAAATATATCATGCGAGGATCTTAGGAGTCATTAAAATATTTTTTTTCTTTCAACTGCTATACAAGTCTTGAGAATTTTGCTTTGTTTTGGTTTGGCTTTAACATATTTTCCCCATGAAAAGCTTCTTTGGTAGTGCACCTGGTTAAATGCACATAGTGTGAAGCTCAAGGACCTGCTGAAGGATCTAGGTTCCAGCCCCTGGCTCTCCACCTGCAGGGAGGTCACCTCACATGTGCTCAGTAGATCTACAGGTGTCTTTCTCTCTCCCTATCTTCCCCTCCCCTCTCAATTTAGTTCTGTCCTACCCAAAAAGAAAGAAAGAAAGAAAAAAAGAAAGAAAGAAAGAAAGAAAGAAAGAAAGAAAGAAAGGGAAGAAAGGGAAGGAAGGAAGGAAGGAAGGAAGGAAGGAAGGAAGGAAGGAAGGAAGAAAAATGGCCACAGGAACAGTGGTTTGTAGTGTGGGCACCAAGCTTCAGTCATAAACCTGATTTTGGTGATCAGAAGGGACATATTTGGTTACTGAAAGATTTGCAGGAAAAAAAAAAAAAACTAAGGTGGTGAGGAACATGACTAATAACACAGAGGCACTGGTAAAGGTAGTTTTGGGATGTGGATCTTTTTGCTGCATATGAGAAAGAATGAATGAAGAGAGTCAAAAGAAAGATTAGTTAGGGTAATAGAATAATACTGTTGCATTGATTTGGAAAAGAAACCCGAAAGAAATAAATTTGTAAGGGAAGATAATTAGGGAATAATATACTTCATTGGGGGATTCCCTGGTGATTGGAATAAATCACTTAATAGTCTGCACCTTGAATTCTTAGTTACAAAATAAGGCAACTGTAAAAACATGTTTTGTGTTGGGATCAGACAGTGGTGTACATGGTAAAGGGCACATATTAAAATGCACAAGGACCCAGATTCAAGCCCCTGGTTTCCCACCTGCAGAGGGGAAGGTTCACAAGTGGTGAAGTAATATTTCCTTAGCATTCATCCTGAGCTGAGAATATCCACTGAAAAGGAGCTAAGAGAAAAAGTTGGAAGTAGGGAGAGAAGTCTTATAACTATAAATTATTTAGCCTATGGTGTCAGGTTGCACTGCAGAGAAGAGAGAGAGAGGGAGGAGGTCCAGAGCAAGTGGGGTACACAAATCTTTATTATAGGATGGGGGGTGGCTCAGGCCACGTGGAGTCAGCCGACAATGGCCATCCCTGCTACCTCACCACCAGGCAGGAAGGAAGGGGCGCTGAGAGAGAGAGAGCCCAGAGAGAGCCAAGGGGGGGGGAGTGAGAGGGCTTTTATTGGGCAACAACCAGGGGTGATGTGTGGGGGCAGGATTGGTTGAAGGGGGGCACTGCTAGGATTTCACGGGGCGTGGTAAAACCTGGGGGCAGAGACTGCATCAGAATAATTCCTCAGCATCATCTCCTCCTTTCCCTTTATATCTAATGGACACAGTAAAGAAATATGGAATGGAGCAGGCTTAAATGTTTTTAAGGAATGCTGTGCTCAGGTGGGAAGATGTAGGACTTTCTGTGAAGGAGGGAAGGCTTAAATGGCAGCCAACCTTGTGAGATTTATGTGTCCCCCTGTGCTCAACCCCTCTTTAGAGAGAGACTTACCTGGAGGGACTCATCTCATAGGTTTAAGCACAGCCTGCTCAACCATCTCCTCACAATATCTCTACATCTTTTTCTATCTTTCTATCTAGTCATTACATAAGATGGTTCAAAGTCTGTAAAAGACTATCTATGACAGAGGAATAGTGGTGTAGGGGTGAGCAGAAACCTTTTGGGGATAAACCTAAATGATATAGCAAAACAGGAAGGGACAAGTAGGGGAGTAGTAAAAGCCAGTGTGATGTCAAGGGAAGGGTTGGTGTGTAAAGGAATGTTTCCTGCTTGGGGGGGCAAGGGTAAATAATGAGGGGGAGGTGGGAGGGCATGACCCACCAAACAGAGGGGCTATATGGCATTGTATAGTCCTCAAAGCAACAGTCTGTAAAGTCTATGAACTACTCAGGATCAGTCTATGAAAAATCAGCAGCGTGAAGGGAAATAAGCTGCTTTAAAATTGTGTAAAATGTCTATAGGGTATGCCAGCAAGTCCGATATAAGTCTCAGTTCAAAGATGGCTAGGGGAAGAAATGGCAGGATGAAACGCTGCATGAGGAAGGTCAGCCACTGGAATTCTGCTTTTCTGTAGATAGATAGCAGGAACCACCAACATGCGACAGGCAAATCAGAAGCAGGAATGGCAAGCAGGCATTAAGAAGGTTCTGTCCTTGGAATCTGTGTATCAGTTTCTTCAGATCGCGTTAAGTGACATCTAGGGTTTTGGGGGTTGTGCCACTGTAGTTGTGCCATCTAGTGGGTGACGTCAGGGTGTGCAGGGGTTCAGATGGTTTTTCCCGGGATTCCTGTGAAAGAAACACAAACAATCTGCTTCTCGTGGTTAATTTGAACTTGTACCAAGTTAGAGGTTTACTATAGTTGATACCTCGGTGATTATAATTGGTTTAAATATCTTTATGATTTTATTTAAAGGTCATCTAATGTGACCTTCTGTAACAGTCTATACAGCAGGATCTAGAGACCAATTTTAGTTAAAATATGTATTTTGAATTTTAACTAATTTTACTTTGGACTATAAACAGACTCAGATTACTAGAGAGTTAATGCATTTTGTGACAATGATTTTAACATTTAAAGTGCCAGATTGATGCCAAATCTGTTGTGGATTAATTTCCACAAGATAGTTTACAGGGCACTTATGGGGGCCCCCCAAAGGTGTCCTGTATAGAGAATTTATATTTTAGTTTTGGGAATGAATTGTCATGTTAAACATTTAGACTTTTACCTTAAATAGTCAGTTACCTTTAGCAAATTAATTTCAGCTTGCCTGGTAATAATATAGCTGTAAGGTTACACTTTTGACCATTAAGTTAGTGTTACCAAACTTGAGACATACCCATAAACATTTAGTTATAACACACTGGAGGAAAAAAAACAAAACTTTTGTTATAAAAACATATCATTTTAAAAACAAATTCATATCTGTCATTAGTCACACAGTTAAGACTAAACACATATATACCAAAACTATATATAAAAATCAAAAGAGAGAGAAAAACAAAAGTTTT
The DNA here is from genome assembly GCF_950295315.1 of Erinaceus europaeus. Classification (NCBI taxonomy): domain Eukaryota; kingdom Metazoa; phylum Chordata; class Mammalia; order Eulipotyphla; family Erinaceidae; genus Erinaceus; species Erinaceus europaeus. The sequence continues at coordinate 38,406,540 of NC_080167.1, forward strand.
GGAATGTTTCTGGACATCTCCAGAAACTTTGGCTGCGTCCAGCATTTTTATATAGAGCCAATTACCTTTTAGAGTACTCCGAGCAAAAAAATTTTTTTTGGTCATTCAACACACTCACTCACAAAACACAACTGGCCAGTTATAACATAAGACATTCAGGGAAAGGGTAGGAGAGAGGTTTCTGTGAGCCAGATTTTGTAGTTTCTGCCATGTCGTATTATGGGTCCTGGGATGTATACCGCATCTGGTCCTCTTGAAGTATTTCTTGTTCTTCAGGGATAACAGCGCCATCCTGTGGGTATTGTTGGACATGGCGGGCAGGAACCCAGACAGGTTTAGAGAAATTTTGAGGGAAAACACATGCGAAACCCCTTCCCATGGTCAATAGGGGGTCAGGCCCTTTCCAAAATTTATAGAGTGGGTCTTTCCATTTGACCTTAATGGATGGGAGGTAGATGGTGTTTGCCAGTGAAGAATAATAGGAGGTAGGTCTGAATTATTGTAAATATTAAAGAGATTTAATGTAGTTAAGGCTTTTGCTAGCTGGATATTGGGGGGATATGTTCCTCCTTTATCTTTATTTAATTGAGCCTTAAGCATTTGATGGGCCCTCTTGACAATGCCTTGTCCCTGTGGATTGTAGGGAATGCCTGTGGTATGAGTAATATTCCAGAGGGAACAAAAATCTTTAAATTGTTTGCTGGTAAACATAGGCACGTTGTCTGTTTTCAAAAAAATGGTACCCCCATAATGGCAAAACAAGAGAGCATATGGCTAACAAGCTTTTTAGCACTTTCTCCCATCTGAGCTGTTGCCCACATAAATTTAGACAAGGTATCAATTGAGACAAACACATATTTTTGTTTGCCAAAGTTTGGTATGTGGGTGACATCGATTTGCCAAATAGCATTAGCTTTTAAACCTCGGGGGTTAACCCCAAGGGTCTGGATAGCAGGTGTCTTTATAAGACTTGCACAAGAAGAGAATGTAGCAAGGATATGTTTTAACTGTGGTAAAGGAACATCAGGAAATCGAGCTCGAAGGCCTTTAAGATTAACATGGGTTAGAGAATGAAAATTAGCAGGATCAGAGACAGAGACTGGGAAAGTACCTGTGGAGGCAAGGCAGTCAACTGCAGCATTCCCTTCGGACAGGGAACAAGGAAGAGGGCTGTGGGAATGAAGATGTTGAATATACAGTGGTTGGGTTTGAGAACAGAGCATAGAGGCAATTTGAATCAAGAGAGGGGAAAGTGGGTTGTCATTAATTTTCACATACGAACGAGCTAGCCATGGAAGTAAGTTAACAGTATACACACTGTCAGAAAAAAGGTTGAAGGATTCTGGTACAGCTTTTAATGCAAGGAAAACAGCATAAAGTTCTTTGTACTGAGGGGAATTCTCAGGAAGCTCAGTAAAGAGAGGTTTTGGAGATTGTTTGTCTGGGTAATATATAAGGGCAGCAGCTCCCCTTTTTCTGCCATCAGTAAAGACTGTAGGAACAGAGGGAATGGGATCCCGAGAGAAAAGTTTAGGTGCTAGTACAGGCAAAAGAGGTAAAGAAGCTATCAATTTATTAGAAGGAAAATGGTTATCTATTTGTCCTGGAAACCCCATGAAGCTTATGGCAAAGTGGGAATGATGGTGTATAAGCCACTCTGTATCTGTGAGAGAAAAGGGCAGGATAATTAAATCCGGGTTTTCCCTAAGACCTGCACAGACCTATTTCTCCCTTGGCGAACCATGAATGTTAATGTGTCAATCTCAGTGAGGAGTCTTAGAGCTCTGCCGACTAGCGTGTGAAGTCACTCAAGAACCCCATGGTCTTGCCACAATGCCCCTACTACTGTGGGGGTGGAGTTAAAGATTAGAAGGTTTACCAGAGAGGAGGGGGAGAATCTAACAAGGTGCATGTCCTGGAGGGCTTGGTTAACCCTTTCCAGTGCCAAGGAGGCCTCGGGAGTTAACTTACATTTTGAGGAGGGCTGTTTGTTTCCTTTCAACAGGTCAAACAGTGGTTGGAGGCAGCTTGTAGGCAGATAGAGATACTGCCTAAGCCAATTTAAATTTCCTAGAAAACTTTGTAAAGAAGCAAGAGTAAGGTTAGAAGGAAAGGTGACATTAGGTTTTAAGGGACGAATTTGCATTAGAGAAATCTCTGAACCTAAGAAAGATATTGGAGGAATTAGCTGTATCTTCTCAGGAGCTACATTAAGGCTGCTTTTCTTTAATGAGAAAATCACGTAAGGCACAGAGATCTGTATCTGATTTTCCCCATATTAAAATATCATCTGTGTAATGAAAAACATTAAGGCCCTTATGAATATATGGGACAAGGGCAGATATAACAGCCTCCTGACAAATTGTAGGACTATTGGCCATACCCTGGGGCAGCACCACCCATTCAAATCTATCAGCGGGGCTGACATTATTAATAGAAGGAACAGAGAAGGCAAAACGTTTACAATCTTGCGGATGCAAGGGAATAGAGAAAAAACAATCTTGTATATCAATAGCTATGATTGGAATTCCCGGCGGAATTGCAGAAGCAAGAGGCAAACCCCTTTGGGGGGAGCCCCAGACCTGCATGGTTTTATTTACTGCACAGAGATCTTGAAGGAGGCACCATTTTCCCGAGTGCTTTTTAATCACAAAGACAGGAGTATTCCATGGGCTTCAAGAATAACGAATGTGTCCCAAGGATAACTGTTCTCGGACGAGCTCCTTTAAAATTTCTAGTTTATCCCTAGGTAAAGGCCACTGTTCCACCCAGACAGGCTCATTAGAAAGCCAGCCTAAGCAGGGAGTTTGCATACAAACAGTGGCAGTTAGTATTGGGGGTGCTGATTAGATCTGGTCTCGCAGGAGCGAGTGTTACACTCTGCAGAGGCATCCGTGGATATCCTAACATCAAGACATTCCAGAAGATCCCTGCCCAGGAGATTGGTGCTAATATCAGCTACCAAAGGGCGGAAGTGTCCGGTAGAACCTTCTGGGTCTTCCCACTCGAGCGAATCTTGTGTGCGAAATGATGGGGTCACCCCTCCTACTCCATGTATACTGGGTCCGGGGAGGAGTTCCCAATTTGGGGGAACCTCCCCGGCTCCCCACCTGCAGGGGAGTCGCTTCACAGGCGGTGAAGCAGGTCTGCAGGTGTCTATCTTTCTCTCCCCCTCTCTGTCTTCCCCTCCTCTCTCCGTTTCTCTCTGTCCTATCCAACAATGACAACAACAACAATAATAACTACAACAATAAAACAACAAGGGCAACAAAAGGGAATAAATAAATAAAATAAAATAAAAATATTAAAAAAAATTTTTTTTTAAAAAATCGTCTTTTCTGCCCCCGTGTCAATCAAAAATTTTAAAGGAATATTGTCAATCTTTACTGTCATAGTAGGGTGACCTCGTTCTAAAACAGGAGCGGTCCACAAAATCTCAGGCCCCGGATTTGTACCATTCAGGGGCGTGCCATCTTTATGAAATTTGGACCAACAATCTCTCTTCCAATGAAACCCTCTACGACATCTGGGACAAACTGTCTGTGGTTTCTGGCTCCCTGACTGAAGGCGGGATTGCCCTCCTGATTGGAGGTGGGGTTGCCCTGACTGGAGGCGGGATTGCCCTGACTGGAGGCGAGGTAGCTCTAACTGGAGGTGGGGTTGCCCTGACTGGAGGCGGGGTTGCTCTAACTGGAGGCATGGTCGCAGCTTATTAGGACAATGGTTACACCAATGCCCTTGGTGACCGAACTGAAAGCAGGCCCCGTTTTGATTACGTGGGGTAACTGCATAAACCTTTGTCATAGCGGGTGCCCCATAAGAGCCTGATGTAAGTTACTGTGTCACTAAAATCCAATTATCTGGGTGTAGGTGTTTAAGACTAAGGCATGCCTGACGGAATTGTGGTATCATGCCATCCCAGACAATAGAGCACAGGAGTAGAGAGCGGACTTCAGGATTATAAACCTTTCTCTCTAAGCTCATCCTCACCATTGAGATGAAGTCCGCTAATGATTCATCAGTGCCTTGGCAAAGAGAGTTAATGGGAACTGAAGAATCTACATTGGTTGGGGTCACCCTCTCCCATGCTTGTGTTGTGCAGATGTGTACCTGTTCAAAATAACCAGTTGGAAACCTGGCTTCTGCCTACTGAGTTCCAGATTCAAATGTTCCTGCTCCAAACAAAGCATCAAAATTCCATTCTACCTGTTTGTTATTATTTTCCTGCGATTGTCTAGAGCATTCATCATGGAAGCATGCCTTCCATTGTAGGTAGAGGGGGTCTGGGAGTGCAGCACAAGCCAGGTCTTTCCAGTCCTGAGGGGTGTTAAGGTGCTGGTAAAAACTCCTTAAAATGGACTTGGTCCATGGCATGTGAATTCCATCCTCCCTAACTGCTTGTCTGAGTTCTCTGAGTTCTTTAGAGGAGTATGGGTGCCACACCTGAGGGTTTTGTCTAGAGGGGGCCATGTTTACCGGGAAGGTGTGGATTTGGTTTGATGATGCTGGGAAGAGAGCTACGGAAGTGGAAGGTGCGGTGGAAACTGCTGTAGTGGCCGCAGGGGAAACTGAACACATATCTACGGGGACGGAGCTCTCTGGGTGGACTGCAAATGGTTTAAGGTCTTTAAATGCTGAAAAAATATCCTTTAACTCTTGTATCTCAGCCACAAAGTCTCTTAATGATGAGGTGTCGGCAGGGGGAGGGGTTGAAGGAGAGGAAGGCACTGGGTCTCTTAATGATGAGGTATTTGTAGGGGGAGGGTTTAGAGAAGCAGGCTAGCTCAGTCGGTAGAGCATGAGACTCTTAATCTCAGGGTCGTGGGTTCATGCCCCATGTTGGGCGCCAGGTGTCAGGTTGCGCCGCGGAGAAGAGAGAGAGAGGGAGGAGGTTCAGAGCAAGTGGGGTACACAAATCTTTATTATAGGATGGGGGGTGGCTCAGGCCACGTGGAGTCAGCCGACAATGGCCGTCCCTGCTACCTCACCACCGGGCAGGAAGGAAGGGGCACAGAGAGAGAGAGAGAGAGCCCAGAGAGAGCCAAGAGAGGAGGGGAAATGAGAGAGCTTTTATTGGGCAACAACCAGGGTTGACGTGTGGGGGCAGGACTGGATGAAGGGGGGCACTGCTAGGATTTCGCGGGGCATGGTAAAACCTGGAGGCAGAGACTGAATCAGAATAATTCCTCAGCATCATTATGGTCACAAGAAAAGTTAGTGGATTTTAGAGCAAGGGCTGACTTAGGCCACTCCTATTTTAGTTTTAAGCTTCTATCATATGTTAACAAATTTGGCTTCATATGAACTTGACTGTCTCCTATGATGTTTAATTTAAAACCTTGTGGATCTGAGAGGCCTTATCTTCTCAGTTGTACAAGACATTGCCACCTTCTCTGTCCAGCAAGTTGCACAGGACTCGAAATACATTTATAGACCTTAGTGTTCTGTGGGATGATTAAAGATTTCTGAATATCATAGAAGGGTTTAGTGGTTTTCTTTTCTTATTTTGATCACTTGCTTTTGATTCATTACTAGTACTACTGCCACTTACTACTACCACAACTACTATGTAATTACACTACATTCCTACATAATAGAAGGAATATTACCATTACTACAACTTGGTATCTTTCATCCCAGGAATTCTTCTACCTCTTAAAGAAATAGAGAATAATGAGATATACCCCAGGCCCACAAGTGAAAGATCTTTATACATACTTTAAAAAATAATTGAGCACCACCTGAAGCAGAAAAATAGCATATACCTTACACGCCAGTACTGCTGTGCTGTTTAAATTTGTAATCTATTGGTTTTTAGATAATTTTCCTCTATTAACACTCTCAGATCATTTGGAATATGAACATCTCCATGAAAACTTCCCAATAGCATCATTCTGGTTTTTCACTTTCTCTTCCTATCTGCGGCTCAATGCTACATATCAGGAGCTTGCAAATTACTCCTTCCCCACATAGAAGAAAGTGTACACATTCCTTTGAGATACTGTTTCACAAGAGTATTCCACAAGGACACCAAAAACCTTGGCTAGTTTTTTTTTTAATCACAGCTGTTTCATATTTCACTTGTCTGTATTCCCTATTTCTCTTTACATATTCATTTATCTTTTGAAATTCCACTGGTTCTTATAGTCTAATGGGCTATCATAATCCCATGTTCTTATAGAACCAGAAGCAGCATATCAGAAAAATGGCTAAAGGTACTATGATTTGAAAAGAACTTTTATGAAACTAACTAAATGGCCTTATATGTGTGAAACTTGTTATAGCTTATCCAGTTACCAAAGACTCCTGGTCTCATTTTTTGAGGAGCTTATTGGAAAGATACTAGCAGTTTCATGAAGAATGGAGGTGTAGTGATGACTGTTAACCCTGTGGAATTTTCTCATAGTATAGAGAGCCAAGTAATTCTAAATCTCAAACATACACACTTAAAGTATAATCTACATAAATAAGCTAAACTTATCTGATAAATCATAGATTAAAAGCAGCAAGTTTTCAAACTTCCCTTAAATTCGTATCTGAGTGACTAACATGTAAGGAAACCTCAAACTGAGTACTAGAGGCAGAAATATAATCCCTGATGTAAACAGGAACGGGTGACATAAAAAGACAAATCAAAATGTAAGATAACTTTAGTATTTGAAATGACAAATAAGTGCTAAAGGAACTCAGAGAGGAAAAGTTCTCCAAAAACTTGGAAAATAAACAAATTTTCTATGAAAAGGATTGAAGGATACTGAGAAAAGCAATTTGAAAACCTTCCCATAATACACCAAACTTAGTAAGACCAACTCCAGGTTTACCAAGAGCAATGCTGTCTAGCAGAAATATTTGAGTCATATGTTAATTTTTCTAGCAGCCACATGTATCAAGTAAAAATAAACAAAAATAATTTAAATGACATAAAATGTGTTTCTGTTTCCCACCTGCAAAATGGGGGGGGGGGGAAATGCACCTACTCACCAGGAGTATCATGAGGAATAAGATAAATACAGCATGCCCTTACAGCAGTGCATGGCATGGATTACTCTAGTCTCAGAGTCTATCACAGAATTGGGGTATAGTGCTCACTACATGTTGTTAGGGGTTAGGTAGTAGTGTCCTTAGTTGAGCACACACGTTATCATGCATGAGGACCTGGATCCTAGCCCCCACTCTTCCTATAGGAAACAAGCACAAGCAGTGAAGCTCTCTGCCTATTTATTTCCCCACCCCTCTCAATTTCTATCTGTGCTGTAAGATGAAAAAGAACTGGCAGTCAGGAGTGGTGGATTCATCATGCATGAACCAGAGCCCTAGAGATAGCCCTGGTGGCAATAAAAATATTAATGCAATAAAATAAAAATGTGGTGTACTGAATCCTGCTTCACATTGCAGTGTAGTCTACTTAAACCTCTTAATATTAACACTAGCTCAGAGTCAGAAGACAGCTCAGCCAGTAGTGTGCTTTACCATGCTCATGGTCCAGGTTCCAGTTCCTGAACCACATGGGAGTCTGATGACACTCAAGAAATCATCAGCGCTGAGGTACGTATTCTCTAGGAAATAAAAATAGAAGTCAACCTAGGAATTATGCAACACACACACACACACACACACACACACACACACACACACACACACACAAAGTGCATACTATTTTCAGTTTAGCCCCCTCTAGAAAATATCAAGCTACTGACCTTTCTCAATGCTCAGTGAATACATTCACAACAGGCTGTTTCATTTAATCCTGCAGATTTTTCTAGAGCTCATTTTATATATGTAACTTGATTAATGTGCCCAGTGACTGTCAAGCAGAAAGTACCCCTCTTTCGGGGTGTCTCTCTCCTTCTCCGGCAGGGTGTCCTCCAGGGGAAAGGTAACCGGCTGGTTCTTTCTCGCTCACGACAGGGGTGACACCAAGTAAAAGACACCAGGGGACTCTAAGCGTGAATCTAGAATCTGAGTCCTTAGAATCCCAGAATCCTAGAGTCCGTTTATTGGCAAAGTGGACATGAGTTAAATAGAAAAGCAATGGAGGTAATTATTGTTGCAATATGACAGAAATTACAGGTTTCTTAACAGTCAGCATGCCCTAAGGTAGGGGGTTGGTATGACAGGAATTGATGAGATACAAGACAGTTATTTTCCATAACACAAGCAACTTAATTATCCAAAGGTATTTGAGAGAAGCATAGGGGTTAAACCCGTAGGGTGAGACAGAGAGAAGATGGATATCAAAAGGCCATATAGTTTGGAATCTCTCTTGTCTGGGGTCTGAGGTGTGTGATGAAGTGTGTGATAAGGTGTGTTCTTCTGTGATCAGAAGGTGACTTTGAATGAGTGAATCTGTGGCCATGTGGCCTGCAGTTAATGGAGGGAAGTACTGGGGTATCTGTGGGCCTGAGAGTCAAGAAGGAAAGAACCAAGTCTGAGTTTCCCCCCTTATGCTCACCTCGGTTGAGAGAGACTTACCAAGAGGTTATCTTCTCAGACCTCCATCCAAAGATGGGGGTGGTTCTCCCTAAGCTCTATCAGGCTCACACATGTTCCCAACATCTCCTCCTAATTTCTTTAATTAATGAACTGTGTTTATGGATCAATGTCAGTTAGAGCATTTCTTTCCTCTAAAGGAATACGAGTGTAAGCGTGAACTGAGACTCTCTGTACTGTAACATTAATTATGTCATGTATGTGTTTCTTGAGGAATTGAATGAGGCAAGGAATAATCAGCGATAGAGCTACCATAGCTAGCAAAGGGCCTAGGAGAGGTAGAAGCCAAGCAGTTAAAGGAGAAGAGAACCAGGAGTTAGTATTGAAAGGGGAAAAGGAATTCTTAATATCACAGCTAAGTTTGTGCAAGATATTAACATTTCGGTTTTACAAATCTAATTTCATTTACAAAAGAAAGAACATTTTTCTAGACAAAGATCACACTATTTAGCATAAATCAAGTCCAAACCATGGCAGTTCTGGACTACCACCTTGGCAAGGGAGTTTATCTGTCTCTGGAGAGGCTCCAAGCTGTCCGAGGTGAAGTCAAATGGACTGTCGAAGTTGATTTTCAATGTGTCCAGCAGCATAGAGAGATTGTCCCAAAGTCCACCAGCAAGTTTAAGGGATGCAGTCAGTTGATGTGATGTCCAGGGGAAGAAACAGCAAGTCTGGTCTGTTGTTGAGGCGGTCTGGTGTCGGGCTGCACCGCGGAGAAGAGAGCGGACATCCAGAGCAAAGGGGTACACAGATCTTTATTATAGGATGGGGGGGAGGTTTGGTTCAGACCACGTGGAGCCAGCCAGCAATGGCCGACCACGGGGGGAGAGCAGGGAGCGAGACCTCAGAGAGGGAGAGCTGAGAGCCCAGAGAGAGGGGAGGGGTGAGGGGGCTTTTTATTGGGCGACAACCAGGGGTGACGTGTAGGGCCAGGATTGGTTGAAAGGGGGCACTCTAGGATTTAGCGGGGCATAGAAAAACCTGGGGGCAGAGCCAGGATTGGTTGAAAGGGGGCACTCTAGGATTTAGCGGAGCATAGAAAAACCTGGGGGCGGAGACTGCATCAGAATAAGTCCTCAGCAACATCTCCTCCTATCCCTTTATATCTAAATGGACACAGTAAAGAAATATGGAATGGAGCAGGCTTAAATGTTTTAGAGGAATGCCATGCTCAGGTGGGAAGATGTAGGACTTTCTGTGGAGGAGGGAAGGCTTAAATGGCTGCCAACCTTGTGAGATTTATGCGTCCTCCTGTGCTCAACCCCTCTTTAGAGAGAGAGACTTACCTGGAGAGACTCATCTCATAGGTTTAAGTGCAGCCTGCTCAACCATCTCTTCACAATATCTCTACATCTTTTCTATCTTTCTACCTAGTAATAGCATAAGATGTACAAAGTCTATAAAAGACTATCATGGGGCAGAAACCTTTTGGGCATAAGCCTAAATGACATAACAAAATAGGAAGAGATAAGTAGGGGAGAAGTAAAAGCCAGTGTGGTGTGAAGGGAAGGATTGGTGTGTAAAGGAGCATTCCCTGTTTGGGTGGGGAAAGGGGCAAGGGTACATAATGAGGGGGAGGCGGGAGGCATGACCCACCAAACAGAGGGGCTATTTGGCATTGTATAGTCCTCAAGGCAACAGTCTGTAAAGTCTATGAATTACTCAGGATCAGTCTATGAAAAACCAGCAACGAGAAGGGAAGGAAGCTGCTGTAAAATTGTCTAAAGTGTCCAAAGGGTATACCAGCAAGTCCGATAGAAGTCTCAGTCCAAAGTAGGCGACTAGGGGGAGAAATGGCAGGGGATGAAATGCTGCATGAGGAAGGTCAGCCTCTGGAATTCTGCTTTTCTGTAGATTGTGAGCTGGAACCGCCAAAACGTGACAGGTCAAAGCAAAAGCAGGAAAGGCAGACAGGCAGTAAAAAGGTTCTGTCCTTGGAGTCTGTGAATCAGATTCTTCAGATCGCGTTGAGTGACATCTAGGGTTTCGGGGGGTGTGCCACGGTAGTCGTGCCATCGAGTGAGTGATGTCAGGGTGTGCAGGGGTTCAGATGGTTTTTCCGGGATTCCTGTGAAAGAAACACAAACAATCTGCTTCTCGTGGTTAGCAGGGCATCTGATTTGAATGCTTTATAGAAGAAGAGGTTTGGTGCCTTGACCAACTGAGTATTGGGGGATGTATCTTTCCTATTCATTTATGATTATATTTTATATTATTTGTCATGGTAGTCAGCCGTTTATCTGGAAGGTCCTGGGTGATTCATGGGGAAAAAGACCTTATCTTTTAACAAAGACTCTAAGGTGTAGGGAAGCGGGAACTATCTTATCCCTTTTTTTTTTTTTTTGTATCTTGTATCTTGCCTTTTGTTGCCCTAGTTGTTCTTGTTGTAATTATATTGTTGTTATTGCTGATATTGTGGTTGTTGGATAGAACAGAGAGAAATGGAGAGAGGAGGGAAAGACAGAGGGAGATAAAGATACCTGTAGACCTGCTTCACCGCCTGTGAAGTGATTCCCCTGCAGGTGAGGAGCCGGGGGCTCAAACTGGGATCCTCAAGCCAGTTCTTGCTAAACCCGCTGCGCCACCACCCGATTCCCAGGAACTATCTTTTAACATAAACTCTATGGCCATGCCAATAGCAACCTTGAGGGCACATGTGGCTCCCCACATGTCCCCCTGTCTTATATCATGTTTTGATGTTTGGCGGACTTTGTTTTGTGGCAGGGTGGACTGTGCCTGTCTTAGGTTGGGGATCAGCCTTCCGTCTTACCCGTCATTGGAACACCTGGTCATTTTTACCCAGTAGTACCAGATGCCCTGTCTTAGGTTGACTGGATAGCGCTAGTTTCCTCTTACCTTATTGGCTAGCCAGCCCTCTACATGGTGGACGTTCTGATGGAGGGGGGCAAATCCTCCACAGCAACTCAATATTCTGCCATGTCCAGCCTATGATAGTGACTTTGTATAGGTTGCATCTTTATGGCATCAATCTGTTGCTGCAAAAGGCCATGAGCTTGTTAAGAATTATAGGACTGTGGTCCGGGAGGTGATGCAGTGACTAAAGCCTTGGACTCTTAAGCATGAGGTCCTGAGTTCGATCCCTGGCAGCACATGTACCAGAGTGAGTCTGGTTCTTTCTCTCTTTCTCATTAATAAATAAATTTAAAATGTTGAAAAAAAAAAGAATTATAGGACCTATTGTGAGCAGAAGAAGTAAAACAAGCTAGGGTCCCACAACTAAGGGTATACAGGTAAGGAAGGGGGAATGTATCCATTGATATGAAGAGGTAGGAGCATATCTCAAGTCTAAGGGAAGCAGTCAGTGAATGTGATGTCCAGGGGAATAGCCATTTGTCTTTGGGGGTAGTAAAGGATGTCCGTGGCATGGGTGATGTTATAAAGAGAAACATCTTTAAATTGTTGGCTGACAAAGGCAGGCCTATGGTGGAAAGACAAGATACACCAGTTAAGTTTACAAGAATATGTGAATGTTGCTAATTCACATAGGTTGGATATGGAGGAACTTCTTACAGTTTAATACCTTACCGTATGAACAGATGATTCCTCATATGAAGGCTTGATAGCTGTAATCACTTACTTGTGAAAAACAATAAAACTTGTAACAAGTTAGAGGTTTACTATAATTGACTTTGGACTATAAGCAGACTCAGGTTACTTAGAGAGTTAATGCATGTTAGTAACAATGGTTTTAACATTTAGAGTACTTCTAAGCAGATGGGTCATACAAAAAATTTTTGGTCATTCAGCACACTCACTCACAAAACACAACTGGCCATTCATAACATAAGACATTCAGGGAAGGGGTAGGAGAGAGGGCTCTGTGAGCCAACTTTTGTAGGTTCTGCCATGCCATATTATGGATCCTGGGATGTATCCTGCATCTGGTCCTCTTGTATTATTTCTTGTTCTTCAGGAATAACAGCGCCATCCTGCGGGTATTGTCGGACATGGCGGGCAGGAACCCAGACAGGTTTAGAGAAATTTTGAGGGAAAATGCATGCGAAACCCCTTCCCATGGTCAATAATGGGTCAGGCCCTTTCCAAACTTTATCGAGTGGGTCTCTCCATTTCACCTTAATAGATGGGAGGGTAGATGGTGATTGCCAGTGAAGAATAATAGGGGGTAAGGCTGAGTTATTGTAAATATTAAAGAGATTTAACGTAGTTAAGGCTTTTGCTAGCTGGATATTTGGGGGATATGTTCCTCCTTTATCTTTATTTAGTTGAGCCTTAAGAGTTTGATGGGCCCTCTCGACAATGCCTTGTCCCTGTGGATTGTAGGGAATGCCCGTGGTATGAGTAATATTCCAGAGGGAACAAAAATCTTTAAATTGTTTACTTGTAAACATAGGTGCATTGTCTGTTTTCAAAAATAATGGGACCCCCATAACGGCAAAACAAGAGAGCATATGGCTTATAAGCTTTTTAGAGCTTTCTCCTGTCTGAGCTGTAGCCCACATAAATTTAGAAAAGGTTATCAATTGAGACAAACACATATTTTTGTTTGCCAAAGTTTGGTATGTGGGTGACATCAATTTGCCAAATAGCATTAGCTTTTAAACCTTGGGGATTAACCCCAAGGGTCTGGATAGCAGGTGTCTTTATGAGACTTGCACAAGAAGAGCATGTAGCGAGGATATGTTTTAACTATGATACAGGAACATCAGGGAATCGAGCTTGAAGGCCTTTAAGATTAACATGGGTTAGAGAGTGAAAATTAGCAGGATCAGAGACAGAGACTGGGAAAGTTCCTGTGGAGGCAAGGCGGTCAACTGCGGCATTCCCTTCGGACAGGGAACCAGGAAGAGGGCTGTGGGAGCGAAGGTGTTGAATATACAGTGGTTGGGTTCGAGAACAGAGCATAGAGGCGATTTGAATCAAGAGAGGGGAAAGTGGGTTGTCATCAATTTTCACATACGAACGAGCTAGCCATGGAAGTAAGTTAACAGTATACACACTGTCAGAAAAAAGGTTGAAGGATTCTGGTACAGCTTTTAGTGCAAGAAAAACAGCATAAAGTTCTTTGTACTGAGGGGAATTATCAGGAAGCTCAGTAAAGAGAGGTTTAGGAGATTGTTTGTCTGGGTAATATATAAGGGCAGCAGCTCCCCTTTTTCCGCCATCAGTAAAGATTGTAGGAGCAGAGGGAATGGGATTCCGAGAGAAAAGTTTAGGTGCTAGTAGAGGCAGAAGAGGTAAAGAAGCTATCAATTTATTAGAAGGAAAATGGTTATCTATTTGTCCTAGAAACCCCACGAAGCTTATGGCAAAGCGGGAATGATGGCGTATAAGCCACTCTGTATCTGTGAGAGAAAAGGGCAGAATGATTAAATCCGGTTCTTTCCCTAAGACCTGCACAGACCTATTTCTCCCTTGGCGAACCATGAATGCTAACGCATCTATCTCAGTGAGGAGTCTTGGAGCTCCTCCTACTGGCATGTGAAGCCATTCGAGAACCCCATGGTCTTGCCACAGTGCCCCTACTACTGTGGGGGTGGAGTTGAAGATTAGAAGGTTTACCGGAGAGGAGGGGGAGAATCGAACAAGGTGCATGTCCTGGAGGGCCTGGTTAACCCTTTCCAGTGCCAAGGAGGCCTCAGGAGTTAACTTACGTTTTGAAGAGGGCTGTTTGTTTCCTTTCAACAGGTAAAAAAGTGGTTGGAGGCAGCTTGTGGGCAGATAGAGATACTGCCTAAGCCAATTTAAATTTCCTAGAAAACTTTGTAAAGAAGCAAGAGTAAGGTTAGAAGGGAAGGTAACATTAGGTTTTAAGGGACAAATTTGCGTTAGAGAAATCTCTGAACCTAGGAAGGATATTGGAGGGATTAGCTGTATCTTCTCAGGGGCTACATTAAGGCCGCTTTTCTTTAATGCAGGAATGAGAAAATCACGTAAGGCATAAAGATCTGTATCTGATTTTCCCCATATTAAAATATCATCTGTATAATGAAAAATATTAAGGCCCTTATGAATATATGGGACAAGGGCAGATTTAACAGCCTCCTGACAAATCGTAGGACTATTGGCCATACCCTGGGGCAGCACCACCCATTCAAATCTATCAGCGGGGCTGGCATTATTAATAGACGGAACAGAGAAGGCAAAACGTTTACAATCTTGCGGATGCAAGGGGATAGAGAAAAAACAATCTTGTATATCAATAGCTATGATTGGAATTTCCGTGGGAATTGCAGAAGCAAGAGGCAAACCCCTTTGGGGGGAGCCCCAGACCTGCATGGTTTTATTTACTGCACGGAGATCTTGAAGGAGGCGCCATTTTCCCGAGTGCTTTTTAATCACAAAGACAGGAGTATTCCATGGCCTTCGAGAATGACGAATGTGTCCCAAGGACAACTGCTCTCGGACGAGCTCTTTTAAAATTTTTAGCTTATCCCTAGGTAAAGGCCACTGTTCCACCCAGACAGGCTCATTAGAAAGCCAGCTTAAGCGGGGTGTTTGGCTACGAACAGTGGCATTTAGTATTTGGGGTGCTGAATAGACCTGGTATCGCGGGAATGAGTTTTACGCTCTGCAGAGGCGTCTGTGGATATCCTAACATTAAGACATTCCAGAAGATCCCTGCCCAGTAAGTTGGTGCTAATATTAGCTACCAAAGGGCGGAAGTGTCCGGTAGAACCTTCTGGGTCTTCCCACATAAGCGAGTCTCATGTGTAAAATGCTCTTGTCATCCCTCCTATTCCATGTAAACTGGGTCCAGGGATGAGTTCCCAATCTTGGGGAACCTCTTCTTGCCTTAAAATCGTCTTTGCTGCCCCCGTGTCAATCAAAAATTTAAAAGGAATGTTGCCTATCTTTACTGTCATAGAAGGGTGACCTTGTTCTAAAACAGGAGTGGTCCACAAAATCTCAGGCCCCGAATTTGTACTATTCAGGGGCGAACCATCTTTATGAAATTGGGACCAACAATCTCTCTTCCAATGAAACCCCTTACGACATTTTGGACAAACAGTACGTGGTCTCTGGCTCCCTGACTGAAAGCGGGGTTGCTCTGGCTGGAGGCGTGGTTTCCCTGACTGGAGGCGTGGTCGCAACTTATCAGGACATTGGTTACGCCAATGTCCTTGGCGACCGCACTGAAAGCAGGCCCCGTTTTGCTTACGTGGGGCAACTGCATAGACCTGCGTTGTAGCGGGTGTCCCATAATTGCCTGATATAAGTTCCTGTGTCGCTAGAATCCAATTATCTGGGTGTAGGTGTTTAAGATTAAGGCATACCTGACGGAATTGTGGTGTCATGCCTTCCCAGACAATAGAGCGCAGGAGTAGTGTGCGGACGTCAGGATTATAAACCTTTCTCTCTAAGCTTCTCTTCACCCTTGAGATGAAGCTCGCCAATGACTCATCAGAGCCTTGGTGAAAAGAGTTAATGGGAGCTGATGGATCTACATCAGGTGTGGTCACCCTTTCCCATGCTTGTGTTGCACAGATGCGTACCTGTTCAAAATAACCAGTTGGAAACCTGGCTTCTCCCTGCTGAGCTCCAGATTCATAAGCTCCTGCTCCAAACAAAGCATCAGAATTCCATTCTATCTGTTTGTTACTATTTTCCTGCGTTTGCCTAGAGCACTCATCGCGGAAACATGCCTGCCACTGAAGATAGAGTGGGTCTGGGAGTGCAGCACGAGCCAGTTCTTTCCAGTCTTGTGGTGTATTTAAATGCTGGTAAAAGCTTCTCAAAACGGACTTGGTCCATGGAGAATGCATTCCGTCCTCCCTGACTGCTTTCCTGAGCGTTCCAAGTCCTTTAGAGGAATATGGCTGCCACGGCTGAGGGTTTTGTTTAGAAGGGGCCAAGTTTACCGGGAATGTGTGGATTTGGTCCGATGGCGCGGGAGAGGGAGCTACAGAAGTGGAAAGTTCAGTAGAAACTGCTGTAGTGGCTGCAGGGGAGACTAAATGCATATCTACGGGGACGGAGCTCCCGGGGTGGACTGCACATGGTTTAAAATCCTTAAGTGCTGAAAAAATATCCTTTAGCTCTCGTATCTCAGTCACTAGGTCCCTTAATGGTGACGTATCAGCAGGGGGCGGGGTCAGGGACGAGGAAGCCTCAGGCGGAGCTGAAACCGCGGCAGCAGGGGCCGGGGGCGGGGTCAGGAAAACGGAAGCTGCAGGCAGAGCTGAAACAACAGCGGCAGGGGCCGGGGGCGGAGCTGAAACCGGAACGGCAGGGGGAGGGGCTAGAGAACCGGAAGCCTCAGGGGAAGCAGGGGGCGGGGCCAGAGAAGCAGAAGGAACTGAACACGTGTCTGCCACAGGAGGGACCGAACACTTGTCTGCAGAAGGAGCCGAACACGTGTCTGTGGGGACAGCTGGGGGAGGGGTCAAAGGAGCGGCAAAACACGTGTCTTCAGGGGCAGTGGGGGGAGGGGTCGTGGAAGCGGAAGCTGCCGCAGGAGAAACCGAACACGTGTCCCCGGAGGCAGTGGTTTGGGGGCTGACTGCAGATTGCTTAGGGTGTTTAAGTCGTAAGCAAATATCCTTTAACTCCTGTATCTCAGCCTCAAGGTCACTTAACTTTTTGGCAGGAGGCCTTGTACATATCCTGAAAATAGTAAATATAGCCATGAGAACCCATGGTGTAGCAAAAATTAAAGCGTCTCTGAGATCGAAAGCCTGTCCCAGGAGAGAAGGATAGAATGTCTGGGACACCTCCTCATAAAACGGAAAATATCCCATGGTGGAGGGAAACGCGGGGCCACAGAAGCGGGCGGATGCCACTTACCTGTGTCTGGGCGGTTTTGGAGACCTCAGGCCAGGCGTGGTGTGGGTACGGAACACGATGGGCGCCAGATGTTGTTGAGGCGGTCTGGTGTCGGGCTGCACCGCGGAGAAGAGAGCGGACGTCCAGAGCAAAGGGGTACACAGATCTTTATTATAGGATGGGGAGGAGGTTTGGTTCAGACCACGTGGAGCCAGCCAGCAATGGCCGACCACGGGGGGAGAGCAGGGAGCGAGACCTCAGAGAGGGAGAGCCGAGAGCCCAGAGAGAGAGAGGGGAGGGGTGAGGGGGCTTTTTATTGGGCGACAACCAGGGGTGACGTGTAGGGCCAGGATTGGTTGAAAGGGGGCACTCTAGGATTTAGCGGGGCATAGAAAAACCTGGGGGTGGAGCCAGGATTGGTTGAAAGGGGGCACTCTAGGATTTAGCGGAGCATAGAAAAACCTGGGGGCGGAGACTGCATCAGAATAAGTCCTCAGCAACACTGGTCCTCTGGTGGGTCAGCGCCAGCTGATGAAATTATTCTTCTTCATAGAGGGTCAGCTGTGGAATAAGAAAAACTAGGAGGCAAGGACCAGGTAGAGAAGAATTGACATGAAAATATATGGTAGTGTTGCACCAAAACACAAACAGAGAAGGTGCATACACATTAGAAGTCAAGGTGAGGTTCCTTGAACATCGAGGAACACTGGGGGTAAAAGAAGAGGTCAATAAACATGTAAGAATGAAATCAGAACAAATGGATTCTGTATAAAGAGGAATTGAAGTCAGAGGTGGTAGGTCAGCAGAAAGAGAAGACTTGGGTAGACTGGTGAGGTTAGCTGGAGTATTATTTACTGGTGTGACAGCTAGAAGAGGCCTATTGAGAGAGGCACATAAAAAGCAATTGGAAGCATTTGGGAGAACAGGGGACTGGTCGATAAGAGAGACAGCATATTGAAGGAAGTCTGGCCATGATATATCATAGCTGGCTTGAGGAGCAAGGGCTTCAGAAAGGGCTTGCTCTTGTTTGGTTATCTTGCTATGAACCTGAATTTCCCTAGGGGCAAGGACTAACAGTCGAGAGATAAAAATGTCAGCAGAGGGAGAGTTAGAAGCAGCACTATAGTAAAGTTTTCCAGTGACCCCAGAGGACTACCTTGGGTGCCAAGGGTCATGGATGATAAATCTGAGAAATCCTTCACCAGAAAAATATTGTTGGGCAGGGTTATATACTGGCAAGTTGGCTGTACTGTGGCGCCGAATATAAGCAACAGGAACTCCATAAATTTTGCAAGACCAATAACGGCATCCACCATAATAATTTACATCTGTGAGACAACTGCCTGAATTGTCAAAAGGAAAACAAACATATGGGCAGCCACTTCCCGTACAGTAGGTTGTTGCTTCTGATTTGACAGGTATAGTTACAGCTGACTGGCACCCCTTATGGGAGCAATTTCCAGTCCCAATAATCTTATTAATTCCATTGTAAGTTTCCCTTACTTGGAACTGCCAAATGAGAACTGGGGAGGAGGAAGCAGGAGCAGGGAAAGCAGACACCAGGATGAGGTATACTGAGAGAGCAATGGGTGAGAGGAGGGCAGTAGAGGGATTCTGCCCCTAGATGCGATGCACCAGGTTTCTCAGGTCCTGCCAGGTTGCATCACGTCTCCTCAGGGGTGCTCTGCAGTTCCAGCGCCTCTTATTCCTCTTCAGGTCGAGCAGCGCCATCTTCTGGGCAATACCGGACATTGCGGGCAGGAACCCAGATGGGTGTGGAAGCTTTCTGCGGGAAAACACAGGCGACTCCCCTCCCTGTTGTTAGCAAAGAATCTGGCCCTTTCCATGTGCCATCTAAGGGATCCTTCCATTTGACTTTAATCGCTGGAAGGGTGGGTGCTGTTTGCCAGTGAGCCACAATAGGTGGGCAATCTGAATTTTTGTATATATTAAAAAGGTTTAGTGTAGTTAAAGCTTTAGCTAGCTGAATATTGGGAGGGTACATCCCTCCCCCCTTTTCCTTTTTTAATTGGGCTTTAAGAGTTTGATGTGCTCTTTCAACAATGGCTTGTCCTTGGGGATTATAGGGAATCCCTGTAGTGAGTGCAATGTTCCAGATAGAGCAAAATTCTTTAAATTGTTTACTTACAAAAGCTGGCGCATTGTCACTTTTCAATTTTTTTGGCATGCCCATGACAGCAAAACAAGAGAGCTTATGACTAATAAGCTTTTTTGAGCTTTCACCTGTCTGAGCTGTAGCCCACATAAATTTAGAATATGTATCAATTGTAACAAAAACATATTTTTGTTTACCAAACATGGGCAGGTGAGTTACATCTATCTGCCACAGAGCATTGGCTTTTAAGCCACGGGGATTAACCCCTAGTGTTTGAATAGCAGGTGTTTTAATCAGGCCTGCGCAGGTGGAACATGTGGTGATGATGCGCTTTAACTGTGCTAGAGGAATATCTGGAAATTGAGCCCGAAGGCCTTTAAGATTAACATGAGTCAGAGAATGAAAATCAGCAGGGTTAGTCACAGTAGCGAGTAGAACTCCTGTAGAAGCAAGCCTGTTGGCTTCAGCATTCCCCTCAGACAGGGGGCCAGGGAGTGGACTATGAGCACGGAGGTGTTGGACATACAGTGGTTGAGTCCGAGAACAAAGCATAGAAACAATTTGAATGAGGAGAGGAGAAAGTGGATTGTCATCGATCTTTACATAAGAACGAGCAAGCCATGGAAGCAAGTTTACAGTATATACACTATCAGAAAAAAGGTTAAAAGAGTCTGGTACAGCTTTTAATGCAAGAAAGACAGCATAAAGTTCTTTGTATTGCGGAGAGTTATCAGGAAGTTCAGTAAAGAGAGATGTGGGACATTGTTTGTCAGGGTAATATATAACGGCAGCTGCTCCCTTTTTTCCACCATCCGTAAATATTATAGGAGCAGATGGGATGGGTTCACAAGAGAAGAGTTTAGGTACTAGTAGAGGCAAAAGGGGTAGAGATGCTGTCAATTTATTAGAAGGAAAATGATTATCTAATTGCCCTGGGTAACCCATCAGGCTTACAGCAAACCGAGAGTGGTGACGCATAAGCCACACTATATCTGTCAAAGAAAAAGGGGTAATAATTGAATGTGGTTCCTGCCCAAATACTTGTAGGGCACGGCTGCGTCCAAGCCGAATCATGGCCGCGAGGGCATCAATTTCAGTAAGAAGCCTCGGAGCCCCCCCACTGGTGTATGGAGCCACTCAAGAATGCTGTGGGGCTGACTTAGAGCCCCAACCACAGTAGGGGAAGAGTTAAAAACCAAAAGACTAACTGGATAGGAAGGGGAGAATCTAACAAGATGCATATCCTGCAAGGCCTGGTTAACTCTCCCCAGTGCCAATGAGGCTTCGGGAGTCAGTGTTCACCTTGAAGAAGGCTGTTTGTCTCCTTTTAACAGATCAAACAGCGGCTGAAGGCAACTAGTGGGAAGTGACAAATATTGCCTAAGCCAATTCAAATTACCGAGAAAACTTTGCAAGGAAGCAAGAGTAAGATTAGAAGGAAAAATAACACAAGGTTTCAAAGGACGAACCTTAGTTAGAGAAATTTCTGAACCCAAGAAGGAAATTGGAGAAATTAGCTGTACCTTTTCTGGGGCCACATTAAGGCCATTCTGTTTCAAGGCAGGGATAAGAAAATCACGTAAAGCAGAGAGATCTGTGTCTATATTTCCCCATATCAAAATATCATCCATGTAATGAAAAACTTCAAGTCCTTTATGAATATATGGAAGAAGAGCAGCTTTAACAGCTTCTTGGAAAATTGTGGGGCTATTGGCCATGCCCTGAGGCAATACCACCCATTCAAATCTATCAGCAGGGCTGGCATTATTAATAGAAGGAACAGAAAAAGCAAAACGCTTACAATCTTGTGGGTGGAGGGGAATGGAGAAAAAGCAATCTTGAATATCAATTGCCATAATCGGGATTCCTGCAGGAATCGCAGAAGCGAGAGGTAAGCCTCTCTGGGGGGCTCCCCAGACCTGCATTGTTTTATTAATTGCGCGGAGGTCTTGAAGGAGGCGCCACTTTCCCGAGCATTTCTTAATTACAAAAACGGGGGAGTTCCATGGGCTTCGGGAATGGCGAATGTGTCCTAAAGACAGTTGTTCCTGAACAAGTTCTTTTAAGATTTTTAGTTTTTCCCCTGGCAAGGGCCACTGCTCCACCCAGACAGGATCATCAGAAAGCCATTCTAGGTGAGGGGTTTTGTGACAAACAGTGGCGTTTAGAATTGGGGGTGCTGGTAAGATTTAGAATTTTCACCCTCGTGAGAGAGACGCCCTGTAGAGGGGTCAGAACAGATAGTCACATTTAAAGATTCTAATAAATCTCTCCCCAATAGGTTAGTGCTGATTTCAGCGATCAAAGGGCGGAAAAGTCCGGTAGTCCCATCAGGATCTTCCCAAACAAGTGGGTCTTGGGTCTGAAAGGCCTGTGTAAGGCCGCCCACCCCATGAAGTCTAGGTCCAGGGAGGAGATTCCAGTGCCTGGGCACCTCCTTCTGTCTTAAAATAGTTCTGTCAGCTCCGGTATCAATCAGACATTTAAAAGGTTTTTTCTCAATCAGGAGTGTCATAATTGGCTGACCTCGTTCAATAACAGGGGTAGTCCATAATACTTCTGGCTCTGGACTAGCACCTACCCTTTCCAGCTGGCTATCTTTATCCTGGGTCCTCTCGTGGACTGGGTGCTCTCCCCTATGCTCAGCAGGGAGCAGTGCAGGGGGCAGCGGACAGGCTCCCTGGCTGGATGGAGGCGTGATATCTACAGAGCATTTTATTATTTCCATATCTTTCCCTCTTTCAGGGGCTAAGGGTTGCCCCAAATCTAGTTTAAATCTTTGTCAAAGTCTGGTAAAGGTGTGCCATCTTTATGCGTTTTAGAACGACACTCTTTTCTCTGATGATAGCCCTTCTGGCACCGAGAACAAAGTGTCTTAGCTTTCTGGTTGCCAGATGGGGTGCGGGGTCCCTGTTTGCCTTTAAAACACTGGTTACGCCAGTGCCCCTCGCGACCGCACTGAAAGCAGGCTCCCTTCTGTTTATCTAGGGCAGCTGCAAAAGCTTGCGCCAAAGTGGTGGCCTGGTGAGTGCTGGACTCTATCTCTTGAGTGGCTAAAATCCACTGACTTGGGGTCTCATTCTTTAGAGACAAACATGCCTGACGGAAGTCTGGAAGCATTCCTTCCCATACTATAGTTTTTAATAATAACTGACGGGCATTTGGATCATAAAATTTTCTCTCTAGGCTGGCCTGTACTCTGGTGATAAACTTACTTAAAGACTCGTCTCGCTCCTGGCACAGGCTAAGTATAGGGGCAGGGCTCTCACCTGTAGGCGGTGTTAATCGGTCCCATGCCTGCATTGCACAGAGGTGCACCTGGTCAAAGTAACCGGGTGGAAACCTGGCCTCTGCCTGAAGAATTCCGGTGCTCAAGCAGCCTGTGCCAAATAATGCATCGAAATTCCAATCTGGCTGCCCTTCAGTATTTCTACGGGCTTGCTGCAAACACTCATCCCGAAAAAATGCTTCCCACTGGAGAAAAAGTGGGCTAGGCAGTACAGCTCTCATAATACCTCTCCAATCTTGGGGTGTATTTAAACTTTGTAGATAACCCTGGAGAATAGACTTTGTCCAAGGGGAATGAACCCCGTCTTCCCGAATAGCGATTTTGAGTTCTTTTAAATCAGAAACTGCATAGGGGTACCAGGAGCTAGGTTTCTGCCTGTTTGGGACCAAATTTACAGGGTACGCACTAAGCTGTCCCGGGGAAAACTGATCTCTTAGCTGGCATAAGCGTTCAGAGTCTGTCATAGCCACTTTTGGAGTGACAGGGATCAGTGAGGTAGTTGGAGCAGGAAGAGGAGGGAGAGGGGCGGTGCACAGGGTCTGTGCAGGTGGCTGTGGATCCCGCAGCTGCCTTTCATTTACTGGCATGTCCTGCGGCTCTGGCACAGCCAGAATCACTGGCGCGGGCGATAGCGCCTGTTGTGCCGAGGGCGGCGGCGCTTGTGGGAGCTGTACAGGTTGTGGCAGTGATGGCAATGAAGCCGTGGGCGCCTCTAACTGCACACTGGGTTGTGGCAGTGATGGCAATGAAGCCGTGGGCGCCTCTAACTGTGCACTGGGTGCAGCCGGCGGTGACTGACATGGCGGCTGAATCGGAGGTGCCTGTGCCTTCGGAGCTGGCTCTGTTACTGCCCAAGGCGGTGATACAGGCAAAAATAATGCTTGTGGTCCAGGGGGCAACACCGGAGACGGTGGCCTGGTCCATGCAGGGAAGGGCAGGGGTATCTGAGGAGGAGGCGGAGGTGGAGAGGAAGGTGCAGAGAATGGTGGAGGGAGAGATGGAAACTGCAGAACAGATTCTTCAGATTCTGCCCTTTCTGGAGAAAAAAAGCTTAGACTTAGCCAAGAGAGCAACCTGATCCCTTAATTCCTGAATAGCAGTCTCAAGGCTAGCCTCTTTTTTAGTATCTGATCCTTTCAATTCCTTTAAGACTTGTACTGGGGGTGCCAGAGTGGCCCCGCCCTCCAGCGACTTGGCTGAGGGAGAGCTGTCCCTTTTCTCTGGTTCCTTAGCAGATGCCGCGCACTGTTTTAATGCACCAATGATTGCCAGGAACTGAACATCTAGTTCTCTTAATCCTTCAGCTTCCTCCTTGCGGGCTAAATATGCCACACAGGCCCATGACTCTGGGTCATAGATATGCTCTTTCCTAAACCAGGGGGCTACATGAATCACCACATTCCAAAATCGTAGGGCCTGTTTCTTTGATAGCTTTAACGCTCTGGTAGCTAACAAGTCTCGAAAGCACTTAATTGGAGGTTCCTCCTGGGTTGAATAAAAATTCCCCATGTCAGTTTAGCTCAGAAATTAGGTGAGGGTCTACAGCAAATGTTACAAAATTTGGATAGGAGGAAAGATTAGGTCAGACCCGTTAAGATTCAACGGGGGAAGAATACTGTTTCTCAGAGCCTGGCCAGGGTTCTGTTCCACTGAGGTTCTCCCTCTGTATCCTCTCCACGAGCTTCCCTGGAGTGTGAAAAGTTAGGGAGAAGGAGAGAAAGATCACAGGGGCTCAAATGAGAGCCTTGGGGTTACCTTTCCGATGTGCTTCGCTATATCTTCTTGATTTCCTGAAGCCACGGTCCTGATCCCCTCAGTTGGGCCAGTGTTTTTCAACTGGGTGAAGGCTGATGCCTAATGGGCCGATTTTCCTCTTGAGGTCGGGAAATTCTGCCCCACGCTATGGGCGCCAGATTTCGGGGTGTCTCTCTCCTTCTCCGGCAGGGTGTCCTCCAGGGGAAAGGTAACGGGCTGGTTCTTTCTCGCTCACGACAGGGGTGACACCAAGTAAAAGACACCAGGGGACTCTTAGCGTGAATCTAGAATCTGAGTCCTTAGAATCCCAGAATCCTAGAGTCCGTTTATTGGCAAAGTGGACATGAGTTAAATAGAAAAGCAATGGAGGTAATTATTGTTGCAATATGACAGAAATTACAGGTTTCTTAACAGTCAGCATGCCCCTAAGGTAGGGGGTTGGTATGACAGGAATTGATGAGATACAAGACAGTTATTTTCCATAACACAAGCAACTTAATTATCCAAAGGTATTTGAGAGAAGCATAGGGGTTAAACCCGTAGGGTGAGACAGAGAGAAGATGGATATCAAAAGGCCATATAGTTTGGAATCTCTCTTGTCTGGGGTCTGAGGTGTGTGATGAAGTGTGTGATAAGGTGTGTTCTTCTGTGATCAGAAGGTGACTTTGAATGAGTGAATCTGTGGCCATGTGGCCTGCAGTTAATGGAGGGAAGTACTGGGGTATCTGTGGGCCTGAGAGTCAAGAAGGAAAGAACCAAGTCTGAGTTTCCCCCCTTATGCTCACCTCGGTTGAGAGAGACTTACCAAGAGGTTATCTTCTCAGACTTCCATCCAAAGATGGGGGTGGTTCTCCCTAAGCTCTATCAGGCTCACACATGTTCCCAACACCCCTCCATAAAAATAAAGTTATCCTAAAATATTTTTATCAGTTGTTCAGTGTACAGAAAGCTGTAAAGATCCAGGAACATATAAAAATTAAAAAAAAAAATTATTCCATTTCTACTAGGTCTGGCTGGAGTAGTGGCTCTGCCTGCAGACTCAGAGACAGACATAGAGACTTTTCAGGTTCAAAACCTGTACTTCCCAAAAGTTGGTGATACATTGGGGGAAAAAAAAAGAAAAAAATTATTCCATTTCTATAACTGTTTGTAGCTACTTCATTCCTTGATAAGCTAATCTAAAAAATACCCATACAATGGAAGATGAAAAACTCTTCAAGTTTAAAGTCAATCTTAAAGTCTACTTGATAGATCTAATACTTACAAGCATTCCCCAGATGTCAACTCCTCCAATTATTAACTAAAAAATGGATATAAAAATCTGCCTTATCTTACCTTACATAGTTGTCAAAAGGCAATATGCCTACAAATGCTAAACAGCTGTCATACTCAAGTTGGTCAAACTCGTTCTACTAAATCACGCAGTTTCTTTGTTCATGCCTTACAGAAAGCTGGATATATTGTGCCACCCCCCTCATTGAAATAGGAACATATTTGATTATTGGTCAAAAAGAACTTTGCTGCAAGCATCACCTCTTCATAAGGAAAGTAAAAATAGATTTTATAAAGTATCTACTTTTTAACTTTTTTTTTGTTCTCACCACCAGGATTGGCACCTACATAATAGTTGCACTGTTCACTTGGCCTTATTTCTTTCTTCTTAACTATATTTACTAACAGATTACTCCTTAGGTATAAAGGATGTCTTAACTGATTTTTAAAATTTCTAATCCCTAAAATAACACCAATTCATAACACACAATAGGTGTTCAACTGTTAGTTAAATCACTTGGATTCAGATACCTCATGTCCTTGACATCAGTCCTTTAACTGTGAAAATGCTCCTCACATCTAGGCATGGTCATTTTTTTCAAATGCAAATTCAAGCTTCATTTCCTTGGACTCAACAACTCTTCAATAAAAGGTGTGCTCTAGAATTCGGAGCCATACTTTAATTAGTTGTATACTAGTAGTATGCAGTCTTTGTATTGATGTCCTGGAATACACTGACACTATTTTATTATTTCTATCTCTAGCTATGAGGTTTTCACTTAAAACCAAGTTGTCACAACATGCCTTCTTTGTTCTTAACTGCTTGGCAACTACAAGATACAAAACCCATCTTAACAAGACTACCTTCTTGTCAAGAGTCCTAAAGCTTTCTGTGCATATTTTTGGAGATTACTTTTGACAAACATTAAAACCCACCCAACCCCCAGTTTAAAGGAAATATTTACAAGAAATCAACAATTTTCTAAACAATTCAGCAAACTACTTTATCAATTAATCTTTTTATTGCACTTTTTACAGAAAAGTAAGGAACCCCTTAAACTCCA
The DNA here is from genome assembly GCF_950295315.1 of Erinaceus europaeus. Lineage (NCBI taxonomy): Eukaryota > Metazoa > Chordata > Mammalia > Eulipotyphla > Erinaceidae > Erinaceus > Erinaceus europaeus. The sequence continues at coordinate 38,433,271 of NC_080167.1, forward strand.
ATTTTATTTTATTTTCAATGTAGACCTAAATGTTTACATAAATTGGCAAATACAGTAATTTATACACTTGAGTCACATTTAAATATTTTATAGTTTTACAATATATCATTATCTAATGGCTATGTAACAGTCAGTGGTAGGAATAGCAATGCACCAAAATTGATTTATCCATTTCTCAGTTACTGAGAAATGGATAAATTTATTTTTTAAATTATGTGAATGAACTTGCTAGAAATGTCTTTGTACCAGTGGCTTATCTTTCTTTAAATATTTTCCTAGGAATGTGCTGCTCAAAATTAGTTTTATCAAAAGATAGGTTATAGAACTCTTGTTATATTAAATAGTTTTTTTTTGAAAAAGTACTAGTATAACAATGCTACTGGAATGAGGACACAAGCGATTTAAAAATGTTTTGCTGAATTTGTAAGCCAAAATTGTTGTATGCGTGAATCAGGAAAATCTGAGTTACCTTTCTAAGAAAGAACTTTTATTTACATCTTCTGTTCCTTAATTAGCTTATTGGATAGAAAAATGTATGGGTATATATCTACTTCTTAAAAAATATTAAGCACTTTATGCATATGTAATGCAAATTACATTTTAAATCCTTTGTCTTTACAGTACACATTTCTTCTTTCAGATGACCTTGGTTACTTTGTGAACATTTTTCATCTTAATAAAGTTTTCTTTGTACCACTGATTGGAATGGGAACTGTACAGTTCCTTTATATGGTTTCAATGAACTGTGGGACATCATTTCCTTTTTCATACTGGCATCTAGCTAGTCTTCCTGTAAATAGTTACATCCTCCCATCCCCACCACAAATTTATTAGTAACAAAAAGAACCAGAGCATTACCCTGGCACATGCAATGCTGGAACTGATTTCAGGATGTTGTGTTTCAAGTCCTGTGTTTTTCCACGTCACCTACTGGGTTGCGGCAGTTCTTTATACTCTTTCCCATGTATTTCTAAAACTTTCTAATCAGCACAATGTATACTCAAAGAAGTTCTTTTTTTTTTTTTTAGTATCATGTGTAAATATTTTTAAGGCGAGAATCCCACTGATTTCTATGTTTCAAAAATTAATGCTTCTATCTTTGCTGACTTTCCTAAGGATTACCATAATTTTATTATATAAAGGATCAAGCAGAATGTTATGTGAAAGTACAATAAGCTATATACCATCACCTTAGGTGATTTGATGTCAACATACATTATCCAACTTAACCTGGGATATATATTTTATTTTATACATGGTAAAATGAAAGCTAGCAGTAACTTCCCCAGGAATAAACAATTGGAAATTAGTTAAGAATATACTTTTTTCTACACTTCCTGTTTACTTCTTTTAAAATACTGTAAGACGTCATTCAATCTTAGCACAGACCAATCTACCTGTACACTTTTCCTTAAATGACTCATATATGTTAGTATCCAAACACTTTTCAAATTGTACTTAATCACCACTGGAATCAAGAAATTCATTTTAAAAATGTCATTCTGCAACTTCCTGAATTAGTCTTTTACTGTTACACGTATCTGTGAATAATCTTTATTTTCAGTTTTATTATTAAGTCATATTAATGGCAAATATTGGTGACAAGGGAAACAGCTAAGCAAATACAGCAGTCTTGCATGTATGAAGCTGTGGATTCAGTTCCAGGCACCACATAAGACAGAGCAGTATTCTGAAAACAAAGTACTTTTCACTGATTTATTTTCCTTATCTTTCTCATTTTATGACTATCCCCCAAAACTTACTACAATGATAAGCTTTTTTTTTTCAATAATACACAAATAAAGCTGGTGCCTATATTGTTGAATTTTGGTTTGAGAAATAGCTTTACAGTAAGAATGATGTTAGTTTGGGAATTTAAATAATTACTACACTAAAAAAAAAAAAAACAATATGATAATAAAATCTTAGATGAATTTTACTGATATTCTGAAAGTTATATTTTGGATTTTTACCATTTTGCTATTGATGTTAATTCAATGGTAATTCAAATGAACACCAATCATATAATCCTGAGCCACAGTAAATAATGCCGGTATTTATTCTTGAAAAAAATTACCATAAGGCAATTGGAGTCAAATCTTAACCTGTCAGAAAATAACAGAGGACTTGGAGTTAGGCAGTAGTGCAGCGGGCTAAGCACACGTGGCGTGAAGCACAAGGACCAGTGTAAGGATCCTTGTTCAATCCCCCAGCTCCCCACCTGTAGGAGTGTCACTTCACAGGTGGTGCAGCAGGTCTGCAAGTGTCTGTCTTTCTTTCCCCATCTGTCTTCCCCTCCTCTCTCCATTTTCTCTCTGTCCTATCTAACAATGACGACATTAATAACAACAATAACTACAACAAAAAGGGCAACAAAAGGGAAAATAAAGTTTTTTTTTTAATTTAAAAAAAAAGAAAAGAACACAGGACTATAGTGTTCTCTACTTGTTTATTATCTTAATTTTTTTTTAAATGACTAGTTTGTTTCAGGAGTTTAAGTTATTTTGACAGGTTTAAACCTTGGGATCCACTAAATAACATCATTTTACTTAAAAAATATTCATTACAATTCTTTTTTTTTCCTGCTTTTGATACATGAAAATTACTGAAACTTTTATTTCTTTTCCTGAAATATAAGAGCACCCAAACTATTATTTAGATCATATATTTTAGTTGAGTAACTTCTGTATGTTTTACAACACAATGCTAAGATCAAACAACCCAATATTGAAAAGAATCATTTTCGAAAACGTAGTCAAGTTCTGCTTAATATCCAATCTTCATCATCTACTTCAATGAGACAAATGTCCGTCTACTCTGCTTTATCAGCCAAGCTAGGCTCTTCTTCTACTTTCCAGAAACATCGCCTCCTCCTACAGGACTTATATACTATTCTAACAGTTTTGAAATCATGAAAAAACACTGGATCCCAAGGTTGGTTCTCCCACATAGCACACTCTGAGCAAATTAATGTTTTTATCTCTTTGGAAACATATTCAATAACATCTTCCCCACAGGCTTGTTAACTGTAAGGATAAAGCACAATCCGTGCCATATTATATAGTAAATGTAGATCAAGAACAAAAATTGAAATTTGAAAAGTTGTTTTTCTTTAAGAATAGCATAATCTATATAAGCAGTGGAAGGCAACCAGGGCAGTCACTAGCATCTTCTGATAGTGCCACACAGGAAGCTACCCTTTAGGTGAAAATATTCTGTCCTTAAAAACAGAAAAGAAAAATATTCTGTCATGATAAAGGCCCACAGTAGCATTTCCAGTTGATTTTTTTTCCATCACTGAATGGCATCAACTTCCTAGTTCTGAAGGAAAAAAAAAAACTATCATCTATCTCCTAGGTGATAGATGGCAAGAGGCACAATGATTATGAAGGCAGTCACCTCCTTACTTGTGGCTGGCACACAACTAAAGGGACATAACATCCTTCCTGGACTTCTATCAGACATCGTTAGGATTTACAAATTGGTAGAACCAGAAAGGTGCTGTTTCATTGTCACTGAGAATCTATTAACAGACTATATTAAAAAAAAAAAAAAAAAAACCTCACCAAAAAAAAAAAAGACCTGTAATTCCAGCTGAAACAAAGAGGCTTCAAACAATTTATCCTTAGGATTGTCAGACATATTATTCTGCAGTATCTGTTCCAAGGATAATCATTTCTTTCCCCTTTAGCCTGGGCTACTTCATGGAAGGTTTTTTTCTTTTTAAGTGAAAGGGCAAGGCTGTGTCAATTTCCTGACCAATCACCCAGTCATGCGCTGGATTTTCTTTGTAATAAGCCTCCTATCACTGTGTTCTTCAACTATTAATAGGTTCCCTCAGACTCTTTTTGTAAAGCAGAAGACTATGAGATGTCATTGTGTTATTTGCTACAAGGACCAAGCAGGAGAATTAATCTGCAAGAAGTATTGTAAACAACAGACTTTCACAAATAATCATGCAAAGCTAATATTTTAAGTTATATAGACAAAAATATTTTTACCACATTGGCACTTGCATTAGTATTTACTTCTACCACCATGTCTATCTGTTTAGAATATATATGAAAGGAACACAAGATTTTAAGTTTTCCATTATGTTTCACTAGTTAGTGGTTAACTGTCAAAATAATTAAAAGATTCCTTAGATATTAATCATTCTTCTGTAGACACTAATGTGGCCTGAAGATCATTAGCAGACAAATCTTTTAAGCATAGCTGCGATACAAACCTTCACATCTACATGTATATAGATACATGTTCAAAAGTAAAAGCAACTCTGAGATTCTGGATCACAAAACTCACTTTGAAACAAAAAAGTAGTCCAGTAACCAATGAATTAGTTACTGTAAGGTTAACAGTGACATTCATTAATTCTCAAAAGATAATTAAAGACAGCATTTGCATAGAATATATCAGACAACCATTCCTAATTGCTCAAAGAGGAAACTATCCTTTAGATGAAAATATTCTACTGCCAGGATAAAGGCCCAAAGTAGCATTTCTAGTTGACATCCCCCCCCCTAATTCTCAAGGTGCTCTTCTGGGTTTTCGAGGGTTTGGCTTTCCTCAGAGGGTTCATTAACATTAGTTATAGAAGACTCTGGTTGTTTGTCCTCACAATCAAAGATAATGTCTTCTGGATTTGGAGGTGGGGGGCAAAATTCTTCACCTGGAAAGATTTCCTGAAAAAGTGTTTCGGCTTGCTTGACTGCATGATCATTTCCTAATGCACAGTCAGGCCCAGAGCAAACATACACGTTGGAAGGTAAACCCTTATATGAGGTTCTACTCACTCCTGAGGAATCTCTCATATTAAAATAGAGAGCCCATAAGATTCTTGGTTTTTTAAGTTCTCCCTCATCTGTATCTGCTTCAGTATATGGAGTAAATAACATCTTCACCACTGGTTCTAAGTCTTCTTTCGCTGTTTTAGAAGATGAACAGGTCAGATGTACTAGATAGGTGTCCTTCATACAAGTCATGGATGAAGAACATAATTCAGTGACCCGAACAGCACAAGTTGCTGGTTCCACTGGAGGCACTGTCAAAATGGAAATCTGCTGATCTGAATCTATCTTCAGTACAGACTGATCTGTGATGAGCACTGCCCTGGAGATGTGCTTATAGTGTATATTTGAACATGTTTCCTCAGAAAGATAACTATCCTCCACAATAAAATATTTAGCACTTATTCTTTGACCCAAGTGATCTATAACGGCATTACACCTCCTGGATTCTTTGTCAATCACAAGGCATTGTATTTTATGGCGAAGACAATAGATTCCACCAAAAACTGCGCACATCCTGCAGAAACACTGAGGAATTTCTCCTTGGCCATATAGGGGGAACAGAAAGGGAGTGTTGCCAAATCGCCCAAGACACTGAAGGAACTTTTTTGTAGCTTTAAGGCCATCTAATGTAGTGCACGATGACTCTGATGTCATTGAAATTGAGTGCAGTATATAATGTTGGAGGTTGGGGGTCAATTTTTTAGTTTTTAAGTACTCTGAAAATGAACTCTGCACAAAAGCTTGATATTCATCAGGATGTTGTTCATAGTCTAAACAAAATGTAAGAAATTTCATTAGCATCCTCTTTTCAATCATAGTGAGTTCTTTGCTATTAAAGACATCTGCTCTAGAGCAAGGCACCTGTTCTATCTTTCCTTCTCGGAATGAAAGAATCCTAGTGACATTTTTAAATTCTGCATAACGACTAACATTTGACTTGATTAAGAGATCAATTAGCAATCCTTGAGAATACAGTAGCTTTGATATCAGGTCAATATTAAATCTCCTGCCTTCTTTAACTATCTGGGAGTACGCAATTCTACTTTTCTTTGGTAGGTCAGTGTTATCTTCCACTAAAGGTTTGTTTTCATCCTTATCTTCATCTGAAACTGTCTCTATACAAGTTTTATCTCCACAATTCTTCTCTTTCTCTAAAGTTTCCTCTGCATCAGTTAGTTCTGCTGAAGTTTCTCCCTTACTTTTTGAATCATCTTTGTCAGGCATTTCATAGCTAGAAAGGTTTGATGAGTGTGCTGCTTTGGACAAGCATGTAGAATCCAGAGGTTCAGGGAGGGTATTAGATGCTGAGGAAAGATTTTCCTGAAAAGAATTGACCTCTTCAGTATTTTCATCCATATTTTCACTGGCATAACAAAAAACTTCTATGTGTTGAATTGTTTCGTCCTTCCTCTGAAGAGGAATGGCTTCTTCTGTGTTGTGGATCATGTCTTGCCATGCAGCAGAATTTTCTTCCCCAGTGTCATTGTTTTGCTGATATTCCTTCAGCCAGGAAAGCAATCCTGAAAAATTGAAACTAGCCCAGTTTCCTCCATAATAACTTTTTGAATCAACATGCAGAACTCTCTGACCACTTCTTGAGCATGCTGCTGCAAGGATAGATTCAGGCAAGCCTGTCCCTATTATTATCACATCAAACTCAGTGGGAAGACTGTCTGCCATCTTGGGAGGTTAAGTGTCTGATGGAAGAAATGCACATGAATTTTGACTGAAAGCTCAACAGATGTGTGACGATGCTGTAATAAAATCTCTCCTTGTGATGCTTCAGTTCAACTCAGAAGTACTGAAGTTACAGGTCTTAGTTGTTTGTTATCCTTTAAAGAATCTTCTTATAGGTCAGAAGTATAAAGCTCTGATAAACTGCACCTAATCACATATGAGAACACTTAAAATCCATGTGGAGGTTTCATTTCTGCATTCCGTCTTAGAAGTAAATGTCAAAATGCGTAGCATATGCATTTATGGCAGAGACTTTTCTCTGAAAGAAAATTCAAGAAAGAATACAATTGTAAACAAAGTATGAGAAAAGTAATTTCATGTAACAGCAATCTAATTAATCCACTGGAGTCTAATTTGTTAATAGGATTCAATCTTCTACTAATTTAAGTCACTAAATGCTTGCTCACATTTTTTTCTAATTTCGTGAAAATTAATACTCAAGTTGGGTAATAATGAAGAGTAACATAGAAACACCCCACAAGGATTAAAAACAGAATATTGTTGTCTAGCTTCTGCTTAAGAAAACATTTGGATGGGTGGGGTAGATACCATAATGGTTATGCAAAAAGACTTGCATGCCTGAGCCTCCAAGGTCCCAGGTTCAATCCCCTGCACCACCATAAACCAGAGCTGAGCAGTGCTCTGGTTAAAATAAGAAAGAAAGAAAGAAAGAAAGAAAGAAAGAAAGAAAGAAAGAAAGAAAGAAAGAAAGAAAGAAAGAAAGAGAGAAAGAAAGAAATGAATGAATATTTGGTTAAACTATTTGCAACTGTGAGCTCAGACTTCTTCTTCTTCTAGCGTTTGCCAGAGCTCAGACTAAGATGCAGCCTCTACTGTGTCATGGAATAAAAAAAACACATACTATGTGCACACTGTCATAATTAGGAATATTTTATAGTCAATACAGATTGGAGGTAAATCTAGAACAAAAGGTTTTTCCACACCCTGACCAATCTAGGCAGTATATCAAAGACCATTTCAACTGAATAAACTAGTCAGATTATTATAAAAGGATTAATTCAGTAAAATCATTAGGGCTTTAAAATATTTAATAAAATTAGTTTACTGAAGGGGAAAATGTGCCAAATATGCCAAAATTTTATATGAATGTACATATGCACATGTGATGCTTTCAATGCATGTTAAAGTCCAAGCACAGGACTTCAAATATGAGGTCCCAGGTTCAAGCCCTGCCACTTTCATTTGCCATCACTTTAGTATCTCATGACCTTTCTCATGCCCTCAGCCTCCTTGAGTGAGCCACCAAGTAGCAGATGCTGCCATGATGTCAGCCTGACTTCCCCAAAGGACCTCACAATGTAACCTGGACCCCCACCTCTCCAGGGTTCTGCCCCACCAGGGAAAGAGAGAGACAGGCTGGGAGTATGGATTGACCTGCCAATGCCCATGTTCAGTGGAAGCAATTAAAGAAGCTGGACCTTCCACCTTCTGCACCCCAAAATAACTCTAGGTCCATGCTCCCAGAGGGATAAAGAATAGGAAAGCTGGGAGTTGGGCGGTAGCACAGTGGGTTAAGCGCAGGTGGCGCAAAGCACAAGGACCAGGGTAAGGATTCCAGTTGGAGCCCCCAGCTCCCCACCTGCAGGGGAGTCCCTTCACAGTGAAGCAGGTCTGCAGGTGCCTCTCTTTCTCTCCCCATCTCTATCTTCCCCTCCTCTCTCCATTTCTCTCTGTCCTATCCAACAATGATGACATCAACAATAATGAAAAAAAAAATTGTTAAAAGACTAGGAAAGCCTTTAAGGAAGGGGATGGGATATGGAAGTCTGGTGGTGAAAATTGTGTGGAACTGTACACCTCTTATCCTATGGTCTTGTTGATGTTTTTTATTTTATAAATAAATTAACAATAATAAATTTTTAAAAAAAGAATAGGAAAGCTTCCAAAGGAGGTCATGGAACACAGAACTTCAGTGGTGGGAATTGTACCCCTGTTATCTTACAATCTTATTAATCATTAAATCACTAATAAAAGATATTTGGGAAAAAAAAAAAAGAAGAAGAAGAAGAAGAAAAAGAAGGGGAAACACAAAGCAGAACTTGGACTGGATTTGGTGTATTGCACCAAAGTAAAAGACTCTGGTGAGGGGCAGTGTTCAGGTCCTAGAACATGATGATGGAGGATGCAGAGGAAGCTGAATTGTTATGTGGAAAACTGAGAAATGTTACTCAGATACAAACTACTGCATTTTACTATCTACTGTAAACCACTAGTCCCACCAATAAAGAAAAACATTTTCCCCCAAAATGTTCAATTAACACATTTTTAATAAAAACTATTGTTAAGAGTCAAAAAAGAATTATTTTTTCATTTGTAGAGATTTAGTTGCTTTTACTCAGTTTTTTTCATTATAAAACTATGTTCGTCATTAAAATACAATTACAAGATAAAAAAGTATTTCAAAAAAGTAAAACCTATCTTTTAAAAATATGTATCTGGGTTTGTATGCTAACCTATCAAATATAAGTAACACGGACTTCTAACATTTAAATAAGAGTGATTTGTGTAGGGGTCTGGGTGGTACACATTACAATGCATAAGGACCTGGGTTCAGACCCCCAGACCTCACCTGTAGGGGTCATGTGAGGGGTTTTGTGAGCAGTGAAACAGTGCCGCAAGTATCTCTCATTCTCTGTATCAATTCTCCGTCTTTATCCAATAAAGAAAAAAAAAGAGGGGAATGATTTGCATTGTGCAGACTCTTATATAAGACTGAATCTTGTTATCCCATAGTAAAAGTGTATCTAAACATCTCTTGCCAAAAGGAACATATTTGTTATTCTTCTCTAGAAAGCACAGGAAGTCAGGAAGTAATAGTGTTAACTTCAGGCATAACAACCATTTTATTCTACGTGTAAAACATGTGTGGTCAGAGATGGAAGACTGAAAGGTCTGAAAGGCATATGCACCTATAAAACTTTAGGCAAATGCACAACACATACCACATGTTAGAAGTCTATCATTTATCTTTGCACCATGAAGAGTTTTGCAAGCTCTCTTTTCCACCACCAAACCTACTAAAATATAACTTCAGTGTTACCATCTTTTTTGGGGGGGAGGGGATTAATGTTTTACTGTTGACAGTAAATACAAACAATAGTTTGTACATGCATGACATTCCTCAGTTTTCCACACAACAATACAACTCCCACTAGGTCCTCTGCCATCCTGCTCTAGGACCTAACTCTCCCTTCACCCCCACCCCAGAGTCTTTCACTTTGGTGCAATATACCAACTTCAGTCCAAGTTCTGTTACCACCTTGAGCCTTACCTGAAAACATAATCCTTGGAGTTTACTCCAGGCAAAGAAATTCCTAGTCATGCCTTACAACTTTTAGGTTTCTCAAACATGTCTTTGAACCCCTTGCCCAGGGTTTCCACCTCTAATCTAAACAGTGATAAAGACATAATGAAAAGTAGCAGTGAGGGAGTCAGATGGTGGTGCACATATTACAATGCACAAGGACCCCCGTTCAAACCCCTGGTGTCCACTTGGAGGTGAGAAAGTTTATAATCAATGAAGCAGTGTTACAGGGGTCTCTCTGAGACCAGGTGGTGCACACCTGGTTGAGAGCACATGTTACAGTGCACAAGGACACAAGTTTGAGCCCCCAGTCCCCACCTGCAGAGGGAAAGCTTCACAAGTAGTGGAGCAGTGCTGCAGATGTGTGTGTCTCTCTCTCTCCCTATCACCACCTTCCCTCTCAATTTCTGGCTGTCTCTATCCAACAAATAAAGATTTTAAAAAGCTAAAAATATGTTCAAAAACAAAGTTACAGGTGCCTCTCTGTCTCACCCCCCACTATCTCCCCATTCCTCTCAACTTCACTGTTTCTAATAAATACATAGTTAAAACAAAAGTAGCAACTAAATATCAAGAATAATGTAAGCTTCAGACAAGATAGTATGTACTGAAGCTTGTACCAGTTTCAGAAAATTCTTTGAAGTAGATTCAGAGCAAATAGGGAGAGAGTAAGAATGACAGAGGCAGCATTGAAAGGTAGAGCAGCAGAAGGGAGAGGCGAGATTAACTGTTACTACTAAAGAACTATATATAAATACACACACACACACACACACACACACATATATATATCCTTATATTAAACTCCCCCACAGACTTGAGAGAAAAAGAATTCCCCTGCACAGAAAGAAATAAATTTCATCACTGTGACCAGAAACCTGTTGCATATCCAGGAGAGCACTAATGATGACACTTTAAGCTTGAGTTAAGCTATCCTTTTGAAAATCTAGTCCTAAAAAATTGTGGATAAGTATTCTAAATTAAGATAGACTGTAAACACATAGTCACCCACATCAACAACTACAGAGGTTTACTAGGGTCCCTCCCATATTTTAAATATTTTACAAATAAAATTGTCAGATTAACTCTTATTGGGGAGGCAATATTAGCATCTTAGAAATACTGAGGTAACTGAATAAATACAATCATGATTTTTGTGACTTTGTTTCATTCAAGATTTTTTTTTTTCTTTACTGGGTGGTTTATAGTCAACAGTAAGATAGTTTGTACATATGCAACATTTCTCAATTTTCCACCCAACAATCTAATCCCCCCACCCCACCCCACCCCGTCCTCCTCTGTCATTAAAGATATTTTTAAAAATCCTAACAATAGTTGGGTTTCACAACATAGTTTAGAATAAATATATATCTAATATTGCTACAACGATTTTGTTTTTGAAAACCTATCAAAATATAAGCTATAATCAATTATCAGTGAATTTCATGCTGATTTTTTTAAAGGAACTTTAAAGGAATAAGAAATATCTCTATTTCAAGATTTTGCAGAAATAAAATTCCTGGGGCATACACAAAAAGATACTTTCCTTTCCAACTTTAAAAAACACATCTTAAATAATATACTGGGAGGCTTGTCCTTCACAATGTCAAGCCTCAGTGAGACTTCAATTTGCCATAAGAATTACAAGTATTGTTGAAATTGTTAGCTAACAAATAAGTTGAACTCTAATGATATCTACTAACTACACAGCTAATTATCTGTTTATTGGGGTTAGGATTTTGAGTCACATGTAGTCTCTCTCGCCTTAGATTGTGTTGTGCTGGAACCTACAATGAGGAAAACATAGTAAAAACAGATTTCAGGGCACATGGCACTTTGCATTGTGAAGACCTTAAAGAAAAGTCTCACTTCCTAGGAAGTATTTCAAGGCTTACACCTGCTAAAGAGTTGAACTGTTGGACAGTGCAGTGGTGCACCTAGTTGAGCCCAAAGACCAGGTGGCAAAGCCCTTATTTTCACCTGCGTTGAGGAAGCTTCTCAAGTGAAGAAGCTACGCTGCAGGTTTTTCTCTCCCTCTCCCTCTCCCTCTCCCTCCTTTCCTCTCTTATCTCCCCCTTCCTTTCACTTTCTCTGTCCTATATCAAAAAGGGGGGAGGAGCTATGTTGTTCTTGCTTTATTCAATTTTACTGTCAGTGTTCAATCTCTCATTTAAAGAAACAAGAAACGGTATATAAATGAAATGTCTTCACCCTTTCCAACTTTGTTTCATTAGGGTGAGCTTCCATGAGTTCATGATCTTTTTTTCCCCCCTTGAGTCTCTTGACTCTACAGTCCCTCTTTCTTTCCTCAAAGCCCACTTTTTCACGCTCTGCTGAATTCTCTTAGGAAGTGAGCAGGTAAGAGTGCGGAGTTAAAGGTCCTCTGGGGCTCAGGGGACAGCAGGGCAGGAAGTGGAGCCCCAGGAAGGAGCACCGAGCAGCTCTGGGTGGAGGAGCCTGGAGGAGGGGTGAGGCCGAGCCGGGAGGAGGCGGAGGGAAGTTTGCAGGGGGAGGAGGATGCTTCCCTCTCCCGTGTCCAACTCACCCCAAGAGGCTAATCGCGTCCCAGTCGGCCCACGGCGTTCCAGACCCACGAAGGCAAAGGACACCAGAAGGTCACCGCAGCGGATGCTGACCCGGGGAAGGTGGGTGGAGGGCGGAGGCGCTGCAACTTGGGGCAGAGGGCGAGCCCAGCAGCTTGCTGCCCACGTCCAGCAGCCCGGAGGAATAGAGCCGCAGTGTCAGGCGCGCCTGGTGGTCTGGGGCTAACTGACCCCTCAGAAGCCCCGGTACCACCGCTCTCCCTGGACACCAAGGGGACGTCCGGGAACCTAGTACCTGGTCCGGCCCGGGAGCGCTCGGGGACTGAAGGCCCAGGCGTCCGGCTCCGCCCGAGGCGCGCTGCGCACTGGGCGGGACTTAGCCTCCGCCGCCCTCGCCGACTGGAGGGTTCGCTGGGGCCGCCTGGAGCCCCGCCCCGCCCCTTCCGCCGCGCAATTGGATCCCCGCCCCGCCCCCCTCTCCCCCCCCCACCCCGCAGGCGTCTTCCAGCCTCTTCCCAAACCTTGTGAAAGCCCTTCGAGCCCCGCCCTGCCTCCTACCCCTGCTCTTTGCACCCTCACGTCATACAGAGACACTGTAAGCTTTTCCCTCGCCCTGAACAGGCATCAAGACTTGGGGAAGGTGGGGGAGAGGGGAGGGAAGGCTGGGAGAAGGGGTAAGGGGGAGAGTTGTGGGTCCTCCCAGCTCTTCTCCTCTCACCCCGCTTGAAATATGACATTTACTCACTCTTCCAATCTTAAGATCACTTAGTAGAAATTGCACCATTCTTGAACTAATGATAATGATAAGATAGGACTGGATGAAGGACTCCTACCCTAGCCTTCATTCCCTTCACAGAAAGCTGTAGTAACCTATTCCTGTCTCCAATGCTGCATCCATCTCTCACACAAGTAATGTGAATCCAAGATTGGTCCCTAAAAACCAGTCAATATTGTGTCTTGACTGTCTTGCTCTAAAGTAGTGATTGATATATCCTGTTACTGAAGCTTGCCAGAGTACTTCAGTTTGCCCTCACTGCGTCTCCTGAGCTCCAACCCAAATCTAGCAGGTACAGAGACATAGGTGCTATATTTAGAACAGCACACATTTTCCACTTGGCATTTTCTCCAGCAGAAGTGAGACTATAGTGCAAGTCAAATATAGAATGTGAAGGTGATTACATTGTAGGAGCGATTCCTGCTGTCCTTGCACAATACCTAGCAATGCCCCACAAAAGAACTGTATATCTGAACAAGGCCTGCAGACTGCATCCAAGCAAGACTTTTTTTGAAGCACAAGAAAATTGCCCTCCAACAGGGTGTTTACCCCTCCTGCCTCCATCTGTTGGAAAAAGCAGCAAAGCTTGGTTTTTATGAATTCCCAATCCAAGTGCATGGGAGAGATATCTAGAATCTAATCATCAAGGCATCACAGCTCTTACCCCCCACCCCGCCCCACCCCAGGACATTGAGCACTAGTTTAGGGATAGTGTAATCTACCCTAAAAACTTTGATTTGTCTTTAATACTTTCAATATGAACTTATCATCTATGAGGCTAACATACAATCCTTTAAAATTTCATCTGATTTTCCATTTTGGACTTATACAAACATTAGACAAGTTCTCTGTGCCATGTCCTTTATTTACTATGTTATGCAGAGTTAAATTCTCAATAAATTTAATTGCACAGAAAGTCTCAGTATTTCTCTTAAGTATTCTTTCTCCCTTTTGTTCTTTCACCTTTTTTTGTCCTGAGGTCCCACCCTCTCTCCCCCTACTTCCCCTATGAAAGTTACATTCTGGTAGAGTCAGAAAAGTAGATAGTAGTAATAGCAGTCATAGTAGTAGTTGTAATAGCAGTAGTGGTAGTAGTAGTGCATTTGTAGCATATTAGATATTGACATATGCTATAAAGAAAAAAATAATGGTCCCAGGTGGTGGCGCAACTAATTGAGTGCACATACTACAATGAGCTAGGACCCAGGTTCTAGCCCCTAGTCTCTACCTTCAAGGGGAAAGCTTTGGGAGGAAGCAGTGTTGCAGGTGTCTGTCTCTCTTCCTCTCTATCACTCCCTTCCCTCCCCTCTCAATTTCTGTCTATTTCTATCCAATAAATAAGTTAAAATAATTTTTTGAAAAAGGTAAGAAATGAAAAAAAAAATAAGACTATGCCCTTTCCAACCTTGGTCCCTGGCTCCCTTACAAAAAAAAAAAAAAAAAATGACCAAACAAATTTGTACTTTTCCCTGACTTAGAAAATGCCATTTAGTGAATGTAATGAACTTTTCATAGGTAGAATCTGGCATACTTTCAGGTTCTGAAAGTCAATTACTTTTAGTTTCTAAAGCTCAATCATTCTGTGCATATTGCTCTTTGTGTGCGTAGGAATCGCCTTAGTTTATTAGCTGTGTATCTGTTCACAGTCTCCTCCTACCCAATACATTGGCTTAAAAATGAAATCTAAAGGAAAACTTACAATAATCTTACTCTTAAGATTTTGGGTAACCAAGAAGTTAAGAAAGAGTAAATACTCAATTTATTGGGGGGGGGGGTGGCAGGAAACGGGTTGTGAAGTTATGATTAGCATGTTTCTACTTACATACCAATATTCAGTATAGTGAAATTTTGGTACCCAGGGGACTAGAAAATTTATATGATTCCTAGACCAGAGACAAAAGCAAGTTAAGTATAAAGGATTAGGAAACAGCAAAAAAAAAAAAAAAAAAAAAAGTGTATCAGAATATATTTTTTGTTAAACTAGAAGCAAAATAACCATGGAATAGTACTTTCAAAGTATTGCAAGAAATTTCCAGCCTAGGATTTTATACCCAGGCAATGGCAAGAGAAGCTTAAGGATATTATCAGAAATGCAAAATATCAAATATTTATATTCCAGATGTTATTTCTGAATGTGACTGACCAAAATAAAGCAATAAACCATGAAACAGAAAGACATAGGTTATAAGGTAAAGAAAGAACTAAAATGATGGCAAAGGGAGATAGTTATAGCTTAGCAATAAAGGGACTATAAGCTATACTTTAGTTTATGTGAGGCAAACATTCAGGATATAGAAACATGACTCGGAAGACAAATATTTGGAGGAGGGTTAGCAAGATTCCTTCTCTTGTTTCACCTCTTGATCCCAAAAATTTCTCAGTAATCAAGAAACAGATTCGGTTTTCTCGGTGATCAAGAACCAGCATCTGGTCAGCCTGAGTTGCTCCTTTTTCTGTGTCCTGTTAAAAGTACCAGCTGCAAATATTTATTTTTCCCAGAGGAGTACTTCTTAGATAATCCTGAAAGCTGGGGTTGGCCATGATGAATTCAGAAGCAAGTTAAGTAAGAGAAACTTGGTGTCCTTGACAGAATCTAGTAGATGGTTAAAACATGGTCTGTAACACAGATATGTCAACACATTTTGACCTCAGGAGTTACTGCCTGCTGAGACCTGTGACCACCTTCCACCATTTAACCATGTGATAGCTTCATTTCCCTTGTGTTTGTGCTCAAATATCTTTCTAGTTAATGAACTTATATCTGAGTTTGTATTTGCTTTACATTGATTTGTCCTTCAACTCACACCTTTACACTTTTTCTTGGGCCTGTATTTTTTAGGTCAAAATAATCTTCTGACCCTCAAGGTTCTTCTAGAAAAAAAAAAAAAAAAAAAACTGACACCAGAGGTCTGTTCATAGCACTATCAGCTTGCTACTATTATCTTCAGAGCCTGAAACAAAAGAGAACATGATGTAAGTTTGCAGTACATAATGGATTACCAGAAAATTCATGCCACATTTTTGATAGAAAAAAATAAGTCATGACTGTTCCAACAATCCAGTATTTTCTGAATGAATTTATGGATGAATATAGGAATTATTACATTAGAATTGTAGGAAAGCTGTTGTCATTACGCAACACTTTTTTTTATTTTGAAGTTGTGCTTAGTAGTGACAGCTTTTTACACAGAAAAGGAAAATAATATGAGGGAGAGAGGTAGTACTAAAATTGTAAGTGCCAAAAGACTTCCAGAGGCGGAGCTACAGAGCAGCAGACATGGACACAACCAAAAAAGAAAACTACAGACCAATGTCTCTGATGAACATAAATGCTAACATATTGAACAAAACTCTAGCCAACCAGATACAGCAGTATATTAAAAAGATTGATCATCATGACCAAGTGGGGTTTGTCCCAGGGATGATGCAAGGTTGGTTTAACATACTTAAATCAATCAGCATGATCCAACACATCAATAAAAGCAAGACCAAAAACCACATGGTTATAGCAATAGATTCAGAAAAAGCCTTCGACAAAATACAACAACCCTTTATGATCAAAATACTACAAAAAATGAGAATAGGTGGAAAATTCCTCAAGATAGTGGACTCTATATATAACAAACCTACAGCTCAGATCAGGTACTAGACAGGGCTGCCCACTATCACCATTACTATTCAACATAGTGTTGGAAGTTCTTGCCATAGCAATCAGGCAGGAGCAAGGAATTAAAAGGATACAGATTGAAAGAGAAGAAGTCAAACTCTCCCTATTTGCAGATGACATGATAGTATACACAGACAAACCTAGAGAATCCAGCAGGAAACTTTTGAAAATCATCAGGCAATACAGTAAGGTATCAGGCTACAAAATTAATATTCAAAAGTCAGTGATATTCCTCTATGCAAACACTAAGTTGGAAGAAGATGAAATCCAGGGGACCGGGTGGTGGTGCACCTGGTTGAGCACACACATGTTATAGTGCACAAGGACCCAGGTTCAAGCCCCTAGTCCCCACCTGCAGGGGGAAAGCTTTGTGAGTGGTGAAGCAGGGTGCAGGTGTCTCTCTATCTCCCCCTACTCTCAATATCTGGCTGTCTCTACCCAATAAATATAATAAAAATTTTTTTAAAAAAAAGAATATGAAATCCAGAAATCAATTCCTTTTACTATAGCAACAAAACCAATAAAATATCTAGGAATAAACCTAACCAAAGAAGTGAAAGACTTGTATACTGAAAATTATGAGTCACTACTCAAAGAAATTGAAAAAGACACAAAGAAGTAGAAAGATGTTCCATGATCATGGGTTGGAAGAATTAACATCATCAAAATGAATATACTGCCCAGAGCCATCTACAAATTTAATGATATCCCCATCAAGATCCCAACCACATTTTTAGGAGAATAGAACAAATACTACAAATGTTTATCTGGAACCAGAAAAGACCTAGAATTGCCAAAACAGTCTTGAGAGGAAAGAACAGAACTGGAGGCATCACAGTCCCAGATCTCAAATTGTATTCTAATCAAAACTGCTTGGTACTGGAACATGAATAGACATGCTGGCCAGTGGAATAGAATTGAGAGCCCAGAAGTAAGCTCCCACACCTGTGGACATCTAATCTTTGACAAAGGTGCTTAGACTATTAAATGGGAAAAGATGAGTCTTTTCAACAAATGGTGTTGGAGAAAATGGTTTGAAACATGCGGAAGAATGAAACTAAACTACTCTATTTCACCAAACACAAAAGTAAATTCCAAGTGGATCAAGGACTTGGATGTTAGACCAGAAACTATCTCATATTTAGAGGACTCTTTTCCAGATAAATTTTAAAGACATCTTCAAGGAAACAAATCCAATTACAAAGAAGACTAAGGCAAGTATAAACCTATAGGACTACATCAAATTAAAAAGCTTCTGCACAGGAAAGAAGCCAATATCCAAACAAAGAGAATCCTCACAGAATGGGAGAAGATTTTTACATGCCATACGTCAGACAAGAGTTTAATAACCAACATATATAAAGAGCTTGCCAAACTCAACAACAAGACAACAAATAACCCCATCCAAAAATGTGGGGAGTACATGGACAAAATAATCACCACAGAAGAGATACAAAACGACAAGAAACATATGAAAGAATGCTCCAAGTCTTTGATTGCCAGAGAAATGCAAAAAAAACAACAATGAGATACCATTTCACTCCTGTAAGAATCTCATACATCAGAAAAGGTAGCAGCAACAAATGTTGGAGAGGTTGTGGGGTCAAGAGAACCCTCCTGAACTGCTGGTGGGAATGTCAATTGCTCCAACCCCTGTGGAGAGCAGTCTGGAGAACGAACTCTCAGAGGGCCAGAAATGGACCTACCCTATAATCCTGCAATTCCTCTCCCAGGGATATATCCTAAGGAACCCAACACACCCATCCTAAAAGATTTGTGTATACCTATCCTCTTAGCAGCACAATTTGTAATAGCCAAAACCTGGAAGCAACCCAGGTGTGCAACAGCAGATGAGTGGCTGAGCAAGTTGTGGTATATACACAATAGAATATTACTCAGCTATTAAAAATAGTGATTTCACCTTTTTTCAGCCCATTTTGGATGGAGCTTGAAGAAATCATGTTAAGTGAAATAAGTGAGAAATAGGAAGATGAATATGGGATGATCTCATTCTAAGGCAGAAGTTGAAAAACAAGATCAGAAGAGAAAACACAAGTAGAACCTGAACTGGAATTGGTGTGTTGCACTAAAGTAAAAGACTCTGGGGTGGGTGGGTGGGACTTTTGCAGGTCCTGGAAAAGACTGACAGAGGAACTAGTTGAGGGTGTATTGTTATGTGGAAAACTGAGAAATGTTGTGCATGTACAAACTATTGTATTTATTGTTGACTATAAAACATTAATCCTCCAATAAAGAAATGTAAAAAAAAAAAAAAACCTGTAAATGCCCAGCAAAGTTATCTGCTTTGCTTCTGAAGGCAGATCTTTGAAGAAATTTTAACATTTGATTTTTTATCTAATTCACCTACACCATAGGGAATTAATAAGCTGAGGTGATTTTGTTTTAGGCTGCTTTTTTATTATAATCTTTTGTTTGCAAAATTGTATACTTTGTATGTATACAATTTAACCTCCTTTCAAATTGTGAGCTACCATTCCACACCCTGAACATGACCAAGCTCTTGATCTCCCCTATACCTCTGGTCCAGTGGAATCATCCCCCTTTTATTCTCTTCCCCTTCTGCTTTTGGTAACCTCAGTACTTGGGCTTCCAATTTTTTTTTTCATTTTATTTTATTTTTAATCTAAATTTCTAAGGTTTCTAGTTTACACGTAAATTCTAAATTCCTCTTTGTGCCACTCTTCATTATCGCATGACTGGAAGTTAATTATTGGTAAAACAAGGCAACTTTTACTTCCTATAAGGAGGTGAAGATTGGAAAGCTTGATTCAGTATCCACTGTATAAGTGGTATTGGCATTTTAAAGATTGCAGTTAATAGGAAACATCTGTATATAAAGGCCTCATCATATCCAGCTAAGTCATTTTAAAGAACTTTCTCTCAATCCTGAACTACCCTTTCCCCAGCCCTAGTTAACTTAATAGTTAAGATTAAGAACAATTACTAAAGAATAAAAGACAGTTTCTATTATAACTAAAAAATATATTGTCATTGTGATAAAAATAACAGTGCTGAAACTGCTATTTTTAGAAGCTCATTTTCTATATCCAGTACAGCTGTTAAAAACCAATGGGGGGTGGGGTGCGGTGTTGTGACCACAACAGGAGTTTGGGACTATTAGCATATGAATGATGTCAGCCTGAGGCTGAGACACAAGGGAATATATAAAAGGCACAGACTTGTAGCAGCCCATGCTCTTTGGCTGTTGCTGCTTCTCCTGGTCAGAAACATCTCGATGGAGGTCTCAAGTATCCACCATAGCTACTTCTCCTGGGAACTGAACACATGTGACTCTGCTGGCTGGTGAACTTTTAGACCCTTCTACAGCCATGAGCAATCATACCTCAGCTGATAATTGTTTATCTTATGGGACTAAACTTTTGATAACTATACTCAGACTTTATGGACCTAGCATACTCTTAACCCTTGATGATAATTGTTTATTTTGCTTTTTACCTGTTTCACCCTAATAAACCTTGTATTGTTTAAACCTGTTCCCAGATCCCCACTGTGTCCCCGTCCTTTTTACATAAAGTTAAAAATTACAATAGGCAGATGGTAGCACAATAGGTTAAGCGCACATGGCTCAAAGCACAAGGACGGGCATAACAACCAGTTTAAGCCCCAGGCTCCCCACCCACAGCGAGGTCTCTTCACAAGCGGTGAAATGGTCTCTGCCCCTCTCTGTCTTCCCCATGTCTCTTGATGTCTCTTTGTCCTATCCACAACAACAACAAAAATACCAACAATAACAGTAATAGCAACAAGGGCAACAAAATGGGGAAAATGGCCTCCAGGAGCAGTGGATTCTTAGTGCAGACACTAAAACCCTAGCAATAATCCTGGGGGGAGGGGGGGGAAACAGTGGGAACTTTACTCTTGTAAGTTTAACTTAATAAGGGTTGGCTTAGTTATGTTGTAACTAGAGACTTAAAAGGGGCTTAGGACTTTGGCACTTAAGGATTCACAGCAGGGAGCTGAAAACAGGTTTAAACAATAGAAGGTTTTATTAGGGTGAAGTGGGTAATAGGCAAAATAAGCAATTACAACTGCTCTGAGTCCTTGTTTTTTATACAGTCCCTTCTGTGTCTCCTCAGGATGAAATCATCATTCGTATGCTAATAGTCTCAAACTCCTGTTGGGGTCACAACATACTTTCTAGTGCCTCTTCTGTACAAAATAATACTTGCAATGAGAGGCAACAGTAGAAAGAAGTAAAGTCTAGTTGCCTTACTTGATCTTTACAAATTCCTCGTTCTAAGGCAGTATTATTGAAGCAGACTAGAGAGGTTGGAATATAGTAAAGTTATGTTGTTAAATAGAACAAGAGAAATATTATTAAAAGTCAGCAGTAAAAGTCCTGTGCATGAGCTTCAAGGATTCTCACTTCTTTTTTATTTTTATTTTATTTATAAAATGGAAATATAAGAGGGGTACAATTCCACACAGTTCCCACAGCCAGAACTCTGTATCTCATCTACTCTCTTGAAAGCTTTCCTATTATTTATCCCTCTGGGACTATGGACCCAGGATCATTATGGTATGCAGAAGGTGAAAGATCTAGCTTCTGTAATTGCTTCCCCACTGAACATGGACATTGGCAGGTTGATCCATACTCCTAGCCTCTCTCTCTCTCTCTCTCTCTCTCCCTAATGGGGTAGAGATCTGGGGAGGCAGGGCTCCAAGACACATTGGTAGGGTCATCTTCCCAGGGGAGTCAGGTTGTCATCATGGTATCATCTGGAACCTGGTGGCTGAAAAAGAGTTAAGATATAAAGCAGAAAAAAAATGTTGACTAATTATGACCCTAAAGGCAAGAATATTGCATATGAAGATTTTGGGGGTCTCCAGTTTGGAAAAGCTATATCTACTTTACGTATATTCCAAGGGACTCATGACTTTACTCATTTTTGCCTGTGTCTGAATGTAGGAATAAACCTGACCAAAGAAGTTAAAAACTTGTATACTGAAAACAATGAGTCGCTATTCAAACAAATAGAAAATGATACAAACAATTAGAAAGACACTGGATTCTCATGGATTGGAAGAATTAATATAATCAAAATAAGTAGTCTACCCAGAGCCATATAAAAAATCTATTCAATAACCATCAAAGTCCCACCAAGTTTCTTTAAGAGAATATAACAAAAATTACAATCATTTATCTGGAACCAGAAAACATCAGGAATCACCAAAACAATCTTGAGGAAAAGAAACAGAAATGGAGGTTTCACACTCCAGATCTCAAACTACACTATGAGGCCATAATAGCCCAAACAGCCTGGTGTTGGAACAAAAATAGGTGCACAGACCAGTGGAACAGAACTGAAAGTCTTGAACTAAACCCCCACACCTATGGGCATTTGATTTTTGATAAAGGGGCCCAAAGTATTAAATGGAGGAAGGAGGCTCTCTTCAATAAATGGTGCAGGGAAAACTGGGTAGAAACATGCAGAAAAGGGGCTGGGTGGTGGCACACCTGATTGAGCACACATGTTACAGTACTCAAGGACCCAGATTCAACCCCCTGGTCCCCACCTGCAGGAGGAAAGCTTCACAAGTGGTGAAGCAGTGCTGCAAATGTTTCTCTGTCTCTCTCCCTCTCTACCACCCCCTTCCCTCTCAATTTCTGACTGTCTCTATCCAACAAATAAAGATTTAAAAAAAATTGTAAATGTAAAATAAGGAAGAAAGAAAGAAAGAAAGGTGCAGAAGAATGAAACTGAACCACTTTATCTCACCAGAAACAAAGTCAACTCCAAATGGATCAAGGACATAGAGGTTAGACCAGAAACTATCAAATACTCAGAGGAAAACATTGGTGGAACACTTTCCCACCTAAACCTCAAGGACATCTTTGATGATACAAACCCAACTGCAAGGAAGACTAAAACAAAAACAAGTAAATGGGACTACATCAAACTGAAGAGCTTCTGCACAGCCAAAGAAACTATCACACAAACAAAGTGACGCTTCACAGAATGGGAGAAGATCTTCACATGCCATACATCAGACAAGAGCTAATAACCAAGGTATATAAAAGCTCACCAAACTTAGCAACAAAAAAGCAAATGATCCCATCCAAAAATGGGCAGAGGTGATGAACAGAATATTCAATACAGAAGAGATCCAAAAGGCTAACAAACACATAAAAAATTGTTCCAGGTCACTGATTGTCAGAGAAATGCAAATAAAGACAACCACCACACACCTGTGAGAATGGCGTCCATCAAAAAGGACAGCAGCAACAAATGCCGGAGAGGTTGTGGGGACAAAGGAACCCTCCTACACTTCTGGTGGGAATGTAAATTGGTCCAACCTCTGCCAAAAAGAAATGTGTACACCTATGTTCATAGCAGCACAATTCGTAATAGCTAACACCTGGAGGCAAACCAGTTGCCCAACAACAACAGATGAATGGCTGAGAAAGCTGTGGTATATATACACAATGGAATACTATGCAACTATTAAGAATAATTAACCTACCTTCTCTAACCCATCTTGGATGGAGCTAGAAGAAATTAAGTTAAGTGTGCTAAATCAGAAAAACAAAGATGAGTATGCTATGATCCTACTCATAAACAGAAATTGAGAAAGAACAGAAAGGAAAACTCAAAGCAGAATCTGAGTTTGAAGTATGGCATCTAAGTAAAAACCTCTAGGTGGAGGATGAAGGTAGATGTTCAGTTTCACTAGGGGGTGGGTGGGATGCATTGGATCGACCTTCTCGTGGTGCATCCCGTGAGTACCCATTCATTGGGGAAACTGACGATCCTTCCTAGCCGACTGAATCTACATGGATCCCAGTCACTTTCAAAGCCAGCAACAAGCAGCTCCTGACAGCTTTCAACCTGACGCTGTTGACTGGCTACGGAAGAAGGGCAAATGCTAGAAGAAGAAGGGGGTGGGTAGGGGAGGGACAAAGACTTTTGGTGGTGGAAATGGTGTTGATGTGCACTCCTATTAATGTATAGTCTCACAAATCATTATTTAATTAAAATGAGAGGGGAAAATGGATTGAATGTCTCAAACTTTTTTGATGCATAGACCATAGCTCTGAGTATATGTTCCTTTAATCTAAGCACTTAAGACTGCAAATTGATAATCAGATTAAATTTTAACAATGGGCTCAAATTGTTAATAACTTTCTAATAATGACTTGTTCTTTGAAATGTTAAATCTCCTAAAAGCTTAGACCAGGGAGAACAGAAGCAACTGGCAATATTACTTTATAAGATACACTATATATAAATAGCATTAAAGGACATAAATTATGGTAAGGTCATGAATGATACAGTAAATCCTAACAATGGGTTTTCAAAGTTAACCCAACTGCCAAATAACTTGGTTATACCAATAACTATCTCTGTCCATAAATACATGTATCCATATATTAATGCAAAGTATATACCTTAAAACAAAAGTGCACAATAGTTCTCAGTGAGTCAATAAATGCAGGAAGCAAGTAGAAAGACCTAAAAAGACACCATAAGGTAACCTAATCAAATAGTTTCTACTTAGACATAGATACCCTCCTCATCTACTGCCTATTCCCTCAATCACTCCAAAACTAACCTTGTCTGACAAAGTAAGGACTACAAAAGCTGAATAAAGGAAAAAGACTGGCATACTTTAAAGATTACTTTTTAGTCACTACCAGGCCACCCTATCACCTGGGGTCCTAGTCAGGGAGTCCTGGGATGCCCACAAAGACATGATGGGCCTAGTCATCTAACAGATCCCTCTCGCTACTGTCACTGGTCATCTCCATCAGGAAATACATAATGGATTCCTTTGTGAGACTCTCTAGGACCTTGCTCTCAGTGTGGATCAATAGTGGTAGGGAATGTTCCATTCTCCAAAGGGAGGTTGGACAACTTACTCTACCTACTACCCCAGAGAAGATGGGTCTTGAAATTAGTGCAGCCTGGGATGCTCCTAGCCAAGACCACATAATACAAGCTCAGACCTACAGGGATGCAGAGGTTACATAGGCTCTTGTGATGAATATGGGCCCAGATCAAATTGATGAGGTTTACAATTAATAATATCTGTATACTTTTCCCATTTTTGAGAGCTACTCTCTTCCCTGATCCAGCTTTCTAGTCCTTTTTCAAAGTGTAACATCATTACCCCAGACAATAACCTGCATCCATCTGCATGTTAGCTATCAGGCTCAGGCAAAAACTAGTAAAGTCATGAGTCCCTTGGAATATACCTAAAATAGACCACTAGCTTTTTTCTAAATAGAGACCCCCAAACCTTCATCTACAATATTCTTGCCTTTAGGTTCATGATAATTCAACAATTTGTTCTGCTTTACATATTAACTCTTTTTCAGCCACCAGGTTCCAGATGATACCATGATGCCAACCTTACTCCCCTGGGAAGATGACCCCACCATGTGTCCTGGAGCCCTGCCTCCCCAGATCCCTACCCCACTAGGGAGAGAGAGACAGGCTGGGAGTATGGCTCAACCTGCCAATGCCCATGTTCAGTGGGGAAGCAATTACAGAAGCCAGACCGTCCACCTTCTGCACCCCACAATGACCCTGGGGGATAAATAATAGGAAAGCTTTCAAGGGAGTGGTTGGGATATGGAGTTCTGGTTGTGGGAACTGTGTGGAATTGTACCCCTCTTATGCTATGGTCTTGTCAATATTTCTATTTTATAAGTAAAATTATATAAATTTAGAAAATAAAAGTAAAGACACTACATTCATAAAACCTACAGAACAAGAATAACCAAGTATCCCCAGATACTCCAATATACATATCAGTAATATGCCTATAATTACTGTTGGTAGGGTAAGAATGACAATCAAAGAAATCAAATTATCTCTAATTCCTATATAAGCCCACCTGATTCAATAATTTGGGACTGCTCCAAACTAAGGAGGAACTGAATCATTGTTTTCTGTAGTGAATACATATTCTCTACCACCTCCAATGTCTGGGAAATCTTATTCCAGTTCTACAGAAAAACCTAACCAGCAGCATTAACATACCCACACACACACTTTTAATACTTATTGGGAAAGAAATATCCGTCTCTTTATGAAGGCTGCAGATTGTTATAGCGAGATTATGATGCAACAGAGGACTACATGAAGGACACTGGTAACATTATTAGGTCAGATTTGTTGCTGAAAATGTTTGCATGAAATGAATTAGATCTTA
Organism: Erinaceus europaeus; assembly: GCF_950295315.1. Lineage (NCBI taxonomy): Eukaryota > Metazoa > Chordata > Mammalia > Eulipotyphla > Erinaceidae > Erinaceus > Erinaceus europaeus. Next base: position 38,459,309 of record NC_080167.1, read on the forward strand.
GCCACTGTATTTCCCTGCTACCATAACAGTGACAACTCCTCTTCTTACATAGAGTATGAGATTTTTAAAATCAATGGAATAAGGCCTAGCACAAAAATTGAAAGAGCAGGGAGATATCATAACAACTGGAAGGTCTTCCAAGTTGGAATATTGTCACTGTTATTTCTATACAGAAATAAAGGATTCCCTGTTCCCCTACGGATATCATGGAGGAAAAGCATCCAAACCTCGCATTTCAGACAAACAATTTCAGGATAGCCTTGGCTGGTTTTGACAAATTGGTTGAACGTACAGTGGCCCAGAAAAAAGATGAAAGAGCAGGCTTATTTGTGCATAAAGAAGGTAAGGCAAGTAATAATAAACAGTCCATTTGGTTCTATTGAGTATAACTGAGAAAAGATATATCTTAAGACATCAGAGAAAAGCAGTGTCCTATTGGCAAAGCCATTGAATGGAAGGTGGGAGGTCACTTAGAAGAGGGGAGAGGGGGTGGGGGTGGACAGGAAGTGGCAGGCTGAATCTTCATAGTAACTCTGTCTTTATATATGTAAATGAACTTGGGATGCTGTTTTTTATTTTCTAAATGTGTAAGTTTTTCCTTAAAGAAGATTTTTTAAGTTTTACTCTTAGAATTTACCAAAAAAAAAAAAATCTAAGTGTTCTTAAGCATTATTAAGGTTAAAAATTTTGTACAGCATTTTTATTTTAATGTTTATAAATCAGTATTATGATAGTAAAGAAAAAAACTCTAAGAGCTGAAGAGAAGACATAATGGCTAAACAAACAAGTAGGTTTAGGGTCTGAACTCTAAGCTCCAAAGTTCAACCCCCAACACTACCATAAACCAGAGATGAGCAATGCCCAAAATAAAAGACAAGAAAATAATAACTATATATTTATCAAATATTTATTAATGAGAGATAGAACCAGAGCATCACATGCTTGAGAGTCCGGCAGTTTTTACATCATTTCCTGGGGCACTATATATATACCTGTGGTTTTCAGAATCCAGGACTGCATTCTAGATCAATATGTCACATATGTTCTATGTGAATAAACAAGGTCATTTTAAAAACTACTTAATTTTTATTGGGATTTTAACCACATTAACCTATTTACACTTTAAGAATTATATTTCCTTTTTAAGAATTATTTACACTTTAAGAATTATATTTACACTTTAAGAATTACATTACAGAAGCCAGACCTTCCACCTTCTGCATCCCACAATTACCCTGGGTCCATACTCCCAGAGGGTTAAATAGGAAAGCTATCAGGGAAGGAAATGGGAGACAGAATTCTGGTGGTGGGAATTGTGTGGAGTTCTACCCTTCTTATCCTTTGTTTTTTGTTTGTGTTTCCATTTTATAAATAAAAAATTTTTTAAAAGAATTATATGTTTCAGAGATAATGTGCAATCACTGGGCTTTACATTTCATGCTAACCTTTTTATAATATGCATTTATTTATTTATGATAGAAACAGAGAAAAAATGAGAGGGAATGGAGTGACTAAGGGGGAGAGAGACAGACACCTGTAGCCCTGCTTCACCATGGGACTGGGGACTTGAACCCAGGTCCTTGTGCATTGTAATGAATGTGCTCAACTAAGCAGACAACTTCTCGGGCCCACGTTAACCTTTTTAATAGATGTCACAAAGGGGTAGGGAGTAAAAGAAGCCACAACACCCAAGTTTCCTTCAGTGTGGTAACATCACCTTTTAAGCTGGGTAATAAATCTTAGTTATTGCAAATGTAATATTAAGTAGCTAGATTAAATGATGTCTAAGGGTTCTATGGGGTCTACCACTTGATTCACAAGCTGATCTGGGATTCTAAATAATATGTTTTGCCCATTAGCAAGTCATATAGATCACTCATTCATCTATTTAATGGTATTATGAAACAGTAACAGTTTTTGTAAGCAAGACAAAGTTTCTTACCTCACAGTGATTCATTGTAATGTGCAGTTTCAGGTCATTAAGGATACTATAGAAGAGTAAGATTTAACTGCAGAACAATACACTAAATGAACAAATTCTGCTATTATAATAACAGGAACAAGATGACTTAGTTACTAAGGGATTGGCATAACCAGCCTCTTAACTTACCAAGATGCCAAGTCATACCTAAGTGCAAAAATAGTTTTAGGGTGCTCAAAGCAAGACTGCTATTATTTAAATAGTATTTAATAAGATGGTCACTAACTTAGTAAATATAATTAATTCTTATGGAACTTCTACAAGAAAGTTAACTATTACAGCTATTTGCTGTATATTAATCACCTACCCAGGTTAGTGAACTTTTCTAAGTGTTAGAGTTAAGACTCAGACCATAGGGATTGGGCAGTAGTGCACCTGGTAGAACACACATGTTATAATGCACAAGTACCCAGACTCAAGCCCCTGTGCCCAACCTGAAAGTATGCTATTTAGATGATTGTGAACTTGGTTGGATTTTTTTTCCTGATTATACATTTTTTTCTCTTATCATTTTATGGAGTGGGGAAAGTTAAAATTTATGGTACAGTTATTGACACATGAGTGTAATTATTCATCTTCTTCTGATTAGATTGTCAATCTTAGATTGGGTGCTTTTCCACCATCATGTACCTCTCTGCCCCCACTCAACCCCATTTTTTCTCTCCTCCCACCCCTTGTGGATCTCCTGGACCTAGGCTCAAACCACATTGCACTAGGGAGGATGGGGCTTGAACCTGGAACCTCAGGTTTCCCAACCCAGAGCTCTACCACTGAGATGCTACCCAGACTCCTCTAGTCAAGGCTTCTTCTCCTTCCCTGGTATCTCGTAGATGAGGGAAAGCTGTGTAGTTGGTGTTCCCCTTCACTGGCCTTAACTAAAGTCTCAGAGAAAGCTAGTTCTAAGCTCCTGTCAAGGTTTGTGCCAGTACACCCTGTAACAATATACATACTGTGTACCACAGTGAAGACACAATGATTCTAAACCTTTTTCACAACACATTCAATTACTTTTGGAAAGTAATTTTCTTAATAGTATTTGGAATTTCACTAGGTAAACGCCTTTCACATTTAATTTTCGACTCAGTGGGCTATAGGAAGAGTTTGAAACTTTCAACACTAAATATGGGTGATACTTGATTTGAAATAGATACCACAAATGAACTAAAATAAGTTGGAGTAAATCTGATGAAGGAGATGATGGCTGTTTACAGTAAAAACTACAGGATGTTGTTTAAATAAATGGGAACTGCATTAAATCTGTATATGGCTCTCGGTATAATAGTCATTTTGACAATGTTAATTCTTCCACTTCATGAATATGGTATATCATTCCATTTATTTGTATTTAAATGGTTCCTTGAATAGTGACTCATAACTTCAATATACAGGTTTATTGCTAGATACTTGTGTTTGCCACTATGGTAAATGGGGTTGATTTCTGGATTTCTTAACCCCCCCCTCCATAGCACTACTCAGCTTTGGCTGATGGTGGTGTACACACATGAGAGCCTCAGGCCTGAGAGTCTTTTTGAAACTTTATTTATTTCATTTGATAGAACAGAGAGAAACTGAGGAGAATAAGGAGGTAGAGACAGACATCTGTAACCCTGCTTCACCACTCATGAAGCTTTCCCCCTGCAGGTGGGAACCAGGAGTTTGAACCCAGGTGCTTGTGTACACATGCACTTAATGAAGTTTGCTAACACACAGCCAACACCCTTCAACTTCTGACTTAGTGTTTGCATAAAGGAATGCCACTTTTTTTTTTATAAGTTGTAATCTGCCACCTTACTATAGTGTTTAATGATTTCCAGGAGTTTCCTGCTGGATTTTTTTGGACTTTCTATGTATACTATTATATCATCTGTAAAAACCAGCTGGTTTTACCTTTTGTATTCTAATCTGTAACCTTTTGATTCCTTTCTCTTGTCTAATTGCTATAGCTAGGACTTCCAACACTGTGTTGAATAGTTAATGGTGATAGTGGGCAGCCCTATCTAGTATCTGACCTAAGTGAATATGCTTTCAGCTTCTTACCATTTCAGTATGATGTTGACAGTAGATTTGCTATATATAAGCTCACCTAGACTTAGGAATTTTGTATCCATTCCCATTTTCTAGTGTTTGAATCATGAAGAATGTTGGATCTTACCAAAATCTTTTTCTGTATTTAAGTAATGAGGTTTTGCTTTTCTTGTTATTGATATGATGAATCACATTTATTGATAAACATACACTGAACCAGTTTTGCATTGTTGGGATAAGTCTCACTTGGCTATGATGTCTAATCTTTTTAATGTACTGCTGTATCTAGATTGTTAGAATTTTTCCAGTATCTATGTTAATCAAGATATTGTCCTATAAAGAAGAAATTAAAGGAGAAATTTAAATTTTCCTGGGAACAAAAGAAGATGGAAATTATCAGAATATTTGGGGCAAAGTTATGGCAATATTAAGAGGGAAATTCACAGCAATATAGGCATATACCAGTAAACAATAAAATAAATAAACAGTGTAACTGCCCACCTCAAAGAGTTAGAAAAGAACAAAGGAAACCTAAAATAAGTGGAAGGAGGGAAATAAAAAAGTAAAAGCAATATTCAAAAGATCAGTGAAGTCAAGTGCTGATTCTTTGAAAGGATAAACAAAATTGACAAGCCCTTGGCCAGACTCACTAAAAAAAGTGAAGAAATTCTAATAGGAAAATAACCAAGATAGAATGTTAAAGTTTCCCCAATAATCATGATTCTTCTTCAGATTCTTTATTTTAATAAATAGTACCGATTTCTACTGAATTTTGAAAACAGAACGTTGTCACTGATGATATTGTAGGTGGAGAATTCTTTGTTCTAGATACCTGTGTGTTGGCACTGTGGGGGAAGCATGTTTATTGCAGGATGGCTAGCAGCATCTTTGTATTAGTAGTGTTCCTAGTTTAGTAGTTTCCTAGTTGTTCCCATTGGAAGAGGAAGGGTGAAATCTCCTTGAACCAGTGCTTGAAATCTCTGCTTTTTCTTCACTCACCAATTCAGTTCCAACTACTTTCAATCTATCAGCAAGTCTGTGTTTCCACTTTCTACTACAATTTGTGGTCTCCAATGCTATTTCATGACTGTTCATACTACTTACCATCCAACTGAGAATGCTTTCAAGAATAAAAGAGGGACTGGGTGGTGGAACAGCTAATTGAGTACACATGTTACAGTGCACAGAGACCCAGGTTCAAGCCCCCCCCCTACCTGCAGTGAGGAGCTTCCTAGGTGGTGAATCAGTACTGCAGGTGTCTCTCATCAGAGAGTGGGGGATCACCCATTGCCTCTCAGTTTCTGTTTCTGTCTGATAACTAAATAGAAATAATAATAAAAAGAATCATTACTTGAATATAAAGGCATACATGATATATTATATGGCATCCTAGAGTGATGATTATCCTCTGTATCACTCTGACCCTAGTCTCTAACTACTGAAAACTTGGTTAATAGCTTTCATGGTATCCTCTCATTCTAAAAGTAGCTATGAGTTCTTAAAAATTCAAGTCATAGAGTCAAAACATAGCTCAATAGGTAAGACACATATCTCGTTATATATGAGACCTCAATTCAAACTCTAGGAGACATGGAAATACCATATTAATGGAACTTCCTCAGTACCACAGCCCTGCTGCATACAACTTGTCAAAATCAATTACCTTTGCAAAAGCTTCCTCCTGTGTCTCTCCCTCTCTCTATTTAAATGAAAGAGCTGTACCAGGAATGATGAAACTGCACATGCACAAGGCATTGTAATAAATAAATAAATAAATAAATAAATTGACTTGTCATCTCAGAAAGTCCTCCCAGAATAAGTTACATGCCAAGTTCTCTTTTTTAATTTTAATTTTATTTGTTTATTTCTATACTTTTCTACAATGAATAATACTCAGAAGAAATTGTTTTACCAGGATCTCATTGATACTTTCCCGATTGCTAAAAACTGTTCCATTTATTTTCTATTATCATTTGTTTTCATCAGGTTTTTTAGAGATACAGCAGCGTCCAGTGGTAGGAAAGTTGTATGTAATACCAGTTTTCTTCTCCTGGCCCAACTTTATTTGAAGCTAATATACTTGGTGACAACCTTGGTGCCCTCTGACAAGGCATGGTTAGCCAGCTTTCCAGGCTGCAGTCTGAATCTCCCTGGAGGTGATGGTCCAGCACTGATTGTGGTGCACCAAACAGGAAGCCTCACCAGCAATCTGCTCAAAGATGTCATTCATGAAGGAGTTCATGATGCCCATGACCTTGGATGAGATACCGGTGTTGGGGTACACCTGCTTCAGCACCTTGTAGGTGTAGACGGAGTAGCTCTCCTTGCAGCTGCACTTTGCCTTCTTGCCACCCTTCTTCTGTGCCTTAGTCACAGCCTTCTTCAGGGCAGGAGCAGATTTGAATTTCTTCTTCAGGGCAGGGGCAGATTTGGCTTGCTCAGATCTCTTAAAACTTTAAGACTCTAAAAAATAAGATCACCAAGTTCTTTCTAGTCTTAGTATTTTTCTGCTAGCCTGTAATGAAAACCTCTTGTCTAGCTTTATGCGTAGTTGACTCTATCAAGTCTCAGAAATTATTTTATTCACATCTTTAGAGTCATTTCCTGAGTATCATTCCCATCAAACACCACTATATAGTAATTTTGCTTATCTTCCTGTTGGATTTAAATCACCAAAGATATTTCTAAATCTGGTATAATGAAATGTTTTTCCAGAGTTTTCTTCTATATATTTTTTGGTTTGCACTCTATAAGATCCAAGTCTTTAATCCATTTTGCTTTAATTTTTCTATATGGTGAGATATAATAGTCCTGTTTCATTTTTCTGCATGAAACTAACCAATTTCCCCAATATTTATTGAAAAGATTATTCAACTGATTTTATGTTCTTGGCCCTTTTGTCATTAACTGACTATCCATATATTTGAAGACTTTTTTCTGGACTCTTAACTCAATGCACTGCTCTCTGTGTTAATTTTTATCACATGCCATCATTTTTTTTTTTTTTACTATAGCTTTGCAAGATAGTCTGAAGTTAGAAAATATACTTCTATTATTGTTCTTTTTTCTTGGGGTTGCTGTGGTGATTACTAACCTTTTGTGATTCCAGAAAAATGTGTGTAGTGGTCTGTTTACTTAAAAATATTATTTAAAGACAATTATTTATCCACTAATGAGAGAGAACCAGAGCATCACTCTGACATATGATGGCAGGTATCAAACTCAGGCTCACATGTCATTAATTTCACCTCCCAGACCATCCAACTCACTCATATGCTTAGATTAATTAGTCATACCCCAGTTAGTCATCAACGTTGGTGAAATCAGTGGTTAAGCAGTGATGTGTTTGTGTGTGTGGTTACAATGTGTTAGAAATCTAATCAAGAATTGTTCTTTGCTCAGTTTTACCATCTATCTATAAAGAGTTTTACTAGAGATTCCTGAGTGGTAAAGCTTTCATATTGTGAAAGTAATTGACTTTCTCTGTTTTCTTGAGCAATTGTTTTTAAATAGTTGAAACAACAGTACTATTATTTCTAAGGAATATTAAATAGCATAAAGAATTAACTTGGACTGAGCAACATTTTTTCCAAGAGTCTAGCTATGTTTTCAATTAAAATATCTCTAAGTCTAAAACACTGTAGTAGAGCAGGATAATGGTTTAGTGTAGTATGAGATGTACTAAGAAATGTGTAGCTATGCCCTTGTGACAATAATAATCTTATAAATCAGTCTTCCCTTAATAAAGAGAAATTGAAGTTTAAAAAGCTGATCTCTAAAACGCAAGTAGATTAGTTTCCTTATAGATTAACTACAAATGGGAGAAAGTATCTGAAAATTTGAATATGGCTCTTGCAATTTCATGACACTGTATTTGTACTTATTTGTACTTTGTTTCTATGCAGAAGCAATTGATTATGACAAGTTTTATGCAAAGGTACAGGAACTCTTTGGTCCAGATGTGAAGAGTCAAGATGTGAAATGCTTCTACAGAAAACTCTGCAACAATCTTGATCCATCTATAGACTGGTGTGAGGTAGTCACTTTTCATGTTTACAATAAATTGGTTCTCTCTGTCCAGAGTAAATAACTAAGTGAAAGTGTCATTCCCACAGTGGCAAGTTGATCAGTATACATGTGGCATATTTAAATATCTACACCAATAAAGACATAGAGCACCCAACTGAAAGGAGGTAAACTAGAAAGGTATTCAATTATATTATTAATTACTTCTAAACCAAATACCAATGGGAAAAAATATATATGCCCTTAAAAAATGAACAGGATATTTAATAGCTTTTTAGTAGTCTCAGTGTAAACAATTTTAAATATATTAGAATACTTAATATATGAGAAGAAAAAGACTACAGTTGAATACCTTTTATAATTCTTGAGTAATTTTTTGGCCAACAAAACATTGACTACTAAAGTATCATTCACTGAAATGCAGATAGAAGCCCATTTGGTTGGTTTAGTCATTGTTGGACTATAAAAAAATACTATTGTTTAAAATCACAGAAGACTGTATTATGTATCATTAAATATAAATCAGATTCTTTTTTGATCTAATATTTAGTCTTTTGATGATTGGCTTTGATTCACCAACATTGTTCATATCATTCTGTCCATTTTGCTCTCCCTTTTTCAATGCATTTGTTTCTTATGTTGCTCATGTTTGTGTTACATTTCTATTCCACCACTGATTAACTTATTTAGAGTTGTAATTTTTTCATTTCTTTTCATGTAGAACTAACTCCTTTCAATAATTCTTGCAATGCAGAACTGGTGATGGTGAGCACTTCTTTCAGTTTCTGTGTGTTTGGGAAATTTTTATTTGTCCTTCATACTAAAAGAAAAATTTGTTAAAAAAAATAATTTGGCAAAATAGAATATTCATGACCAGTAAACCTTATCTTTAAAAAATTGAATATGTCATTCCATTCCCTTTTTGCCTCTAGAGTTGGGTGGGATGAGTCAGGATGAGAGGGATGAATGCTGGATGATTACAAATATAAGTTAAACTTGGGAGACAGAGACAGAAAAGGGAACAGGAGGTGAAACTTGGACTGGTAGTCAGGTACTACACCTAACAACAGAGGAGTGACTGAGTAAGTTGTAGTATATATACACAATGGAATATTACTCAGCTGTCTAAAATGATGAATTCACTTTCTTAACCTCATCTTGGATAGAGCTTGAAGAAATCATGTTAAGTGAGATAACTCAGAAAGAGAAGGATGATTATAGGATGATCTCACTCATAGACAGAAGTTGAAAAATAACAGCAGAAGGGAAAACACAAAGCAGAACTTAAACTGGAGTTGGTGTATTGCACCAAAATAAAAGACTCTGGGTAGTGGTGGAGCTGTCAGGTCCTGGAACATGATGGCAGAGGAGGACTTAGTGGGGATTGAACTGTTATGTGGAAAACTGAGAAATGTTACATATGTATAAACTACTGTATTTTTTTTCATTTTATGTAAGCTTTTTTTTTATTTAAGAAAGTATTAATTAACAAAACCATAGGGTAGGAGGGGTACAATTCCACACAATTCCCACCACCCAATCTCTACATCCCAACCCCTCCCCTGATAGCCCTCCCACTCTCCATCCCTCTGGGAGCATGGACCCAGGGTCATTGTGGGTTGCAGAAGGTAGAAGGTCTGGCTTCTGTAATTGCTTCCCTGCTGAACATGGGCATTGACTGGTTGGTCCATACTCCCAGTCTGCCTCTCTCTTTCCCTAGTAGGGTGTGTATCTGGGGAAGCAGAGCTCCAGGACACATTGGTGGGGTCTTCAGTCCAGGGAAGCCTGGCCGGCATCCTGATGACATCTGGAACCTGGTGACTGAAAAGAGAGTTAACATACGAAGCCAAACAAATTGTTGAGCAATCATGGACCCAAAGCTTGGAATAGTGGAGAGGAAGTGTTAGGGGGATACTCACTGCAAACTCTAGTGTATTTCTGCTTTCAGGTATATATTTTGCAGTAGTTTACAGATACGTGTGAACATATGCTCTCTCTCACAGAAACTGGTGTATATCTAGGTTTTGGGACTTTGTTAGAAAGTGAACCACCTGAGATGGAATTAGAGTACACTATGAAAGGAAAGGTCTCACCCGAGTAATGAACCTGAAGGGTTGTCATTCCACACGTGTAGTCTCTGGACACAGTCTGAAGTGAAGCATATTGAGGTGGCAATCGTTGTGTTGGTTAGGTTGTGATCAGCAGATGCAATATTTGATATGGATTGGGAGAGGCATACGGGAAAGTGGGCCCTATCCAGTGGTTCCAGGACTGGGGGAAGTAGAGGCTCTATAGTGGAGATGTGAGGTTCCTGCTGTCTTAGGGTTCAAAAAGACAATCGATAGTTAGTTATCATCACATTATTTGGTAATTGGGTTAACTTTGAAAAGTCCTTTTGTTAGGGTTTGCTGTACAGTACCCAGTATCTTGTATATCGCTGTGCTATTGATTGCTTCTGATCTACTTGGTCTAGGCTTTTGAGAGAGTCTGCATATCAATTACACTGCATATATTGAGAAAAGATTCAGTTTGTGTTTTGAAAAACTTCGAGACATACAATTAATTTTCCCCCTCTCGTATTAATTAACTAGTGATGTATATGACTACATTTTACTAGGAGTGTACATAAACACCATTCCCACCACCAAAAGACTGTGACCCATCCCTCCCACCCACTCCCATCCCCCACTGTCCCAGGAAGCTGCATGTCTACCCCTCACCTCAGGGTTATTACTTTGGTGCCCTATAAACTACTGTATTTTACTGTTGACTGTAAACCATTAATCCCCCAAGAAAGAAAGAAAAAAAAAGGCCATATTCTCACAGGTGTGAGGTGAGTTCATTGTTTTGATTAACATATTCTTAAAACTAAAACAATGATTGCCTTTTCCTGTGCTTAACGGCCATCTTTATATCTTCTTTTAAGAGATACCTAATTAAAAAAAAAAAAGAAATGCCTAATAATACCATCCAACCATTTTTTATCAGGTTATTTACTTGGTTTTTTTTCTCTGCCCATTTTTATTGGATTGTTTGTTCTTTTGCTTTAGATAATATGCCATTTTAGTATTCACTGGACAGTGTTACTATTTATATTCCAGTACCAAGCAGCTTTGATTACAATAGCCCTATAATACAATTTGTCTTACTTTTTGAATACATTTATTTACTGATTTATTATTGGATAGAGACAGAAAAAATTATAGGGGAGGGGGATATAGAGAAGCAGAGAGACAGAGAGACATCTGTAGTCCTGCTTCACCACTAGTGAAGCTTTCCCCCTGCAGGTGGGGACCAGGGGCTTGAACCTGGGTCCTTGCAGACTATAATGTATGCACTTAACCAGGTGTGCCACTGCCTGGCAATTTGTCTTTCTTTTAAGAAACATGTTCAGTCCATGTTTCATTTTTTATTTTCCTTCCCAAAGTCCTTTGCTTTGGTGTTCTCCCTCCCTGCCCCTACTTTAAGTCCCACTAATAAGTGAGATCATTTGGTATCTATCCTTCTCTTTTTGAATTATCTTAGTCAACATGATGTCCTTGAGTTACATCCAAGAGGATGAGGAGACAACTTCATCATTTTTAACAGCTTATTAGCATTCCATCATGTACATACCATAATTTTTATTTTTAAATTATTATTTTCTTTTCTTTATTTATTTATTGGCTAGAGATAGCCAGAAGTTGAGAGGAAGGCGGAGAGAGAGAGAGAGGGAAAGAGACAGAGAGACACCTGCAGCACTGCTTCACCACTTAGAAAGCTTTCCCCCTGCAGGTGGGGACCGGGGGCTCAAACCCGGGTCCTTGAGCATTGCAACATGTGCTCTCATCCAGGTGCATCACATATCATGCCCCCATATCATAAATTTTTTAACCACACATCTGATGTTGGATATCTGGGTTGTTTCTAGGTTCTTGTAATTACAATTTATGCTGCTATGAACATAGGTATATACAGATCTCTTCTGATGGATAGGTGTTTCTGTCTCCTTTGGGTAAAACCCAAGAGAGGAACTGCTGGGTCGTAGGGTAGGTCCATCTTTATTGTCCAATGTGTTCTGGAACCCCACCTCTCCAGAGCCAGGTCCTACTAGGGAAAGACAGAAATAGGCTGGGAGTATAGATCGACTTGTCAATACCCATGTCCAGCAGAGAAGCAATTACAGAAGCCAGACCTTCCACCTTCTGCACCCCATAATGATCCTGGGTCCATATTTCCAGGGTGATAAAGAATAGGAAAGCTTCCAACAGAAGGGATGGGATGCTGAACTCTGGTGGTGGCAATTTTGTGGAATTGTACCCTTTTATCCTATGGTCTTGTTAATTATTATTAAATCAGGAAAAAAATGCTTAAAAAACTAGCTGGCAGGGGTTGGGCAGTAGCACAGCGGGTTAAGCACAGGTGGCACCAAGCACAAAGACCGGCATTAAGGATTCCAGTTTGAGCCCCCCAGTTCGAGCCCTCAGTTCCCCACCTGCAGGGGAGTCACTTCATAGGTGGTTAAGCAAGTCTGCAGGTGTTTATATTTCTCTGCCCCTCTCTGTCTTCCCCTCCTCTCTCCATTTCTCTCTGTCCTACCCATTGTTGGCAATGACAACATCAATAACAATAATAACTACAATGATAAAACAACAGGGGCAACAAAAAGGGAATAAATAAATATTTTTAAAAATAGCTGTCTATAGATATGGGGGCTTATTTCTGGATATTCAGTTTTATTCCACAGGTCTGTGTGTCTGTTTTAGTTTAAGTACCAGGCCATTTTGACAACAGTTGTTCTGTAGCATAGCTTGAGGTCAGGCATTGTAATACCTCTGGTCTTGTTATTTATTCTTAAAATTGCTTTAGCAATCCTGGGGACTTTTTGGTTCCAAATAAATTTTTGAAGCTTTTGTTCTAGTCCTTTGGAATTTCATTGGTACTTTGATGGGAATGGCATTCAATCTATATATGACTCTGGGCAGGATGGTCATTTTGATGATGTTAGTCCTTCCAATACATGAGCATGTGATATCTTTCCATTTATCTGTGTCTCTTTCTATTTCCTTGAAGAATGTTTCATAGTTTTAAGTGTATAAGTTCTTAACTTACTTTGTTAACTTTATTCCCAAATATTTGATTGTTTTTCTGCTATGGTGAAAGGGACTGATTTATGTATCTTTTCTTCTTCTGATTTAGTGTTTCATAGAGGAATACTACTGATTTTTGTATAGTGATTCTGTAACCTGCCATTTTACTATATTGTGCAATGATTTCTAGGAGTTTTCTACTGGACCATCCAGGGTTTTGTATATATAGAATCATGTCATCTGAAAATAGAGACAATTTTACTTCTTCTCTTCCAATCTGTATCCTTTTGATTCCTTTCTCTTGCCTGATTGCTATGGTTAGGACTTCAAGGCAGTGATGACTAGTAGTGGTGATAAAGTACAGCTCTGCCTTATGCCTGACTGGAGAGGAAATGCCTTCTATTTTTCACCGTTGAGGATAATATTAACTTTTGGTATGCCATATATAGACTTAACTAGTTTGAGGTATTTCCCATTTATTCCCATGTTTTTTAGTTTTTTGATCATGTAGGTATATTGGACTTTTTAAAAGACTTTCTTTGCATCTACTAACACGATCATGTGATTTTTGTTTTATATTTCTTGATGTGATGAATCACATTTATTGATTTATGTACATCAAACTAGTCCTGCATCACTGAAATAAAACCTACTTGATTTTATAGATAAAAATTATAGCTCCCGGGTCATCTAGGAATACCAAAGGAGACCACCTGGGACTGCAACAGGGCAGGACTAGCATGACTTCAGGAACCCATCAAACCACCGATGAGTGAAAACACATGTGGCTCATGGACTGGGAAGAGCCTAAGGAGAGACTGAGTGGCTGGTAAAAGTCCAGCAGTTTACCAGTTGAGGCACCAACTCCAGTCTGTTTCACTAACAAAAAGATAGCTGAAAGGAGGAAAGGACTCCCCTAAGACTCACCAAATGCAAGTGTGAATCTCCATTGCTACTGCCCTCAGAGGCTGGAGTAGCAAGGGTGAGGCCCTGTGCTGACATCTGGAAACAGAGAATTGACCAGGAAATTCAAGAGAAGAGCTACACCTCAGTGGCCTAGCTGTGGGACTGTATAAGAACATAGTGAATAATTGCCTCAGAATCTAAAGACTATAAATGGGACCTGTTTAGAAATTCACAGGGCCCAGCAGTGCTACGCAGCTTGGCAGAGAAGCTGAATTGAGCCTGGAACTTTGCATCCTTGGGGAGTGTGAGTCTCTTTGCATAATCACTGTGCAATCTCTCCCCCATCCTGCTTTATCTTTTGGTCAGGAGTCAGTGATTAAGCTAAGAAGCCTACTTATAGTTTAAAAGCCCTCAGGCTCCCATAGCCTACAGGGAAGAAAAAGAACAAAAGAGGCTTTTAATAGCCTCTGTGCTCCAACTCAGGGATTTAAATAATATTGAAACAACTGTTAATTTCACAACTGTGAACTCTTTAAGTACCTTACTTAGACACAAGTCAATCCAGGCAAGAGTGATCAGTAATTTCAAAAGTACTGAGAAAGAAACCTCATAATATACTATATAGAGTGATTAAACCAACAAGAAGAAATATTGGAGAAATGAACCAGGACAAGAATCCAGCTAAAAGCCTCCCAAAGGTTGAACCACAGAATAGTGAAGTTAACATCCTAGTCACAGGAATGAGTTAAGAGTTTGAAAGAATTGTCATCAGAAAAGCAGAAACAACAAGTGAGACTCTGGAAGAAAACACTAATTATCTCAAAGTTATTAGAGAGCTGAAAGCTGAAATAGCTAAGCTAAAAACAAAAATAGTTGAACAAGCTAAAACTGTATCAGAACAGGGTAACAAAATAGATGAACTCCAGAAAACAGTAGAAACAGTAGAGGGGAGAGACAATAGAATAAATGAGGCTGAATACAGAATTAGTAAGATCAAGGATGAAATAGAAACAACTAAAAAAGAAGTAATAGATCTCAAAAAGAGATTAAGAGATACTGAAAACAACAACAGAGACATATGGGATGACTTCAGAAGAAATAATATATGCATTATTGGATTACCAGAGGAAGAAAGAGAGGGAGGGGAAGAAAGCATTCTTCAGGACATAATAGCTGAAAATTTCTCTAGTCTAGACAAAATGTATATATAGGAATAAGCCTAACCAAAGAATTGAAAGACTTGTATACTAAAAATTATGGGTCACTACTCAAGGAAATTGAAAAAGACACAAAGAAGTGAAAAGATGTTCCATGCTCATGGGTTGGTGAAATAGACTGGAGGTGGTGTCTCAACTGGTAAACTGCCAGACTATTACCAGCTGATTAATCTCTCCCTAGACCCCTCTCTATCCATGAGCCACACGTATTTGCACTCACCGGTGATTTGGTGGGTTCCTGAAGTCATTCTAGTCCTGTCTTGTTGCAGTCCCAAGTGGTCTCCTTTGGTATTCCTTGGGAGAATATCTTTACATGTCATACATCAGACAAGAGTTTTATAACCAAAATACATAAACAGTTCACCAAAGTCAGCAACAAGAAAACAAATGACCCCATACAAAAATGGGGAAAGGACATGGACTGGATATTCACCACAGAAGAGATCCAAAATGCCGAGAAACACATGAAAAAAAAAATGCTCCAAGTCTTTGATTGTCACAGAAATGCAAATAAAGAAAACAATGAGATACCACTTCACTCCTGTAAGAATCTCATACATCAGAAAAGGTAGCAGCAACAAATGTTGGAGAGGTTGTGGGGTCAAGAGAACCCTCCTGAACTGCTGGTGGGAATGTCAATAGCTCCAACCCCTATGGAGAGCAGTCTGGAGAACTCTCAGAGGGCTAGAAATGGACTTACCCTATAATCCTGCAATTCCTCTCCCAGGAATATATCCTAAGGAAGTCAACACACCCATCCAAAAAGATTAGCACAATTTGAAATAGCCAAAACCTGGAAGCAACCCAGGTGTGCAACAGCAGATGAGTGGCTGAGCTAGTTGTGGTATATATACACAATAGAATATTACTCAGCTATTAAAAATAGTGATTTCACCTTTTTTCAGCCCATCTTAGATGGAGCTTGAAGAAATCATGTTAAGTGAAATAAGTGAGAAATAGGAAGATGAATATGGGATGATCTCACTCTCAGGCAGAAGTTGAAAAACAAGATCAGAAGAGAAAACACAAGTAGAACCTGAACTGGAGTTGGTATGTTGCACTAAAGTAAAAGACTCTGTAGTGGGTAGGTGGGACTTTTGCAGGTCCTGGAAAAGATTTACAGAAGATCTAGTGGGAGTTGTATTGTTATGTGGGAAAATGAAAAATGTTCTGTACAAACTATTGTATTTATTCTCCGATGTAAAACATTAATCCCCCAATAAAGAAATTTAAAAAATTATATTAAAAACCCTACTTGATCATAGTGCACAATCTTTTTGATGAATTGCTTTATGCATTTGGATAAAATTTTGTTGAATATCTTAGCATCTATGTTAATCAGGGATATCAGTCTGTAGTTTTCTTTTTTGTTGGATCTCTGTTCTGTGTTATTATTGTAATTAAATGCTGGATTGACAAGATTGTGGGATAACAGGGGTACAATTCCATAGGATTCCGACTATAAGATCTTTGTATCCCATCCCTTCCATTGAAAGCTTCCATATTATTTATGTCTCTGGGAGTATGGATCAAAGATATGTATGGGGTGAGGAAAGTTGGAGGTCTGGCTTCTTTAATTGCTTCTCCACTGAACATAGGTGTTCACAGGTCTATTCATACCCCTAGCCTGTTTTCTTTTATTTATTGGGGAATTAATGGTTTATAGTCAACAGTAAAATAAAATACAATAGTTTGTACATGTGTAACATTTCTTAGTTTTCCACACAACAATTCAATCCCCACTATAGATCCTCCTCTATCTTCCAGATCCTGAACCACCACCATCCCAAACTCCCCAGACAGTTTCCTTTTAAAAAAAAAAAAAATATATATATATATATTTATAAAAAGGAAACACTGACAAGACCATAGGATAAGAGGGTCACAATTCCCACCACTGGAACTCTGTATCACATCCCTTCCCCCATAGTTTTCCTATTCTTTAACCCTCTGGGAGTATGGACCCAGAGTCATTATGGGGTACAGAATGTGGAAGGTCTGGATTTTGTAATTGCTTTCCTGCTGAACATGGGTGTTGGCAGGTCTATCTATACTCCCAGCCTTCCTCTCTCTTTCTCTAGTAGGGCAGGCTCTGGGGAAGCGGGGCTCCAGGACACATTGGTGGGGTTGTCAGGGAAGTCCATTTGGCATCATGGTAGCATCTAGAACCTGGTGGCTGAAAAAAGAGTTAACGTATAAAGCCAAACAAATTGTTAACTAATCATGAACCTAAAGGTTGGAATATTGAAGATGAAGATTTGGGGTCTCTGCTTTGAAGATAGCTAGTAGGTCTATTTTAGGTATATTCCAAAGGGCCCACGGCTATACTAGTTTTTTTCCGAGCCTGACATTTGATATGCAGGTAGACCCAAGTTGTTGTCTGGGGAGATGATGTCATGGATGAAAAAAGGGCTAGAAAGATGGATCGGGGATGAAAGTAGCTCCCAAATTTGGGAAAAGTGTATAAATATCGTTGACTATAAATCCTATGATTTGATCTGGGGCCCATATTCAGCATAGGAGTTGATGTAACCTCTGCATTCCTATAGGTCTTAGCTCATATTCTGTGGTCATGAGTAAGGAACATTACAAGCTGCCCCAATTTCAGGACCCATCTTCCTCATGTGGTAGATAGAGTATGTTATCCAATTTCCCTTTGGAGGATAGAACATTCTCTACCATTGTGGATCCACATTGAGGGCAAGGTGCTATGGGGGCCTTCAAAGAGGTCTGTTGTATGCTTTACATTAGGTTGTTCTAGCTCTCCCCCTGCCAAGAAAATTGGATCAGTCCTGCTAGTTTCGTGGGCCCCCTTGGCCCCGCCCCAAGGAACCCCAAGAGGGTTCCAGGGTTCCAGAGTTAGAGAGTGCTTGGCGCCGCTGCAGGGGGAAAGAGGCAGCAGAGTTCTGTTTGGTGATTAGTTTGGGTTAGTTTATGAATCTTTGTTCCTGAATAAAGAAATACAGCTTCCCTGCCCAGCCGTATGTCTCTGGTCATCTCTGTTACCCGCCCGTGAAGCTAGCCCGGCCAGCTGGAGCCTCCAAATTTTAACAATAAATGGCGCCCACATGGACCTGACCTGCGCATCTCTCAGATAAGTGAAGACAATTTGGCTACCTATGTACTATGGCCTTCTCTTCTGCTTGTGAAGAGATCTCCAAAGGCCTCTGCTCTTTCTTCACGAGACTTTTTTGCTGTTTCTGGAACATTTATCTCTTGACCACTCTGTGGTTTCCACTCGCTCGGCTGAACTCAGAACAGCCAGTGGGAGGAGCCAGCGGGCGGGAGGCGAGGCGCAGAGCTGCTGTTTCCACCTGGTTAAACAGCCAACCAGCCGGCTGCGCCCAGACAACCCCGCGCACAGCGCCCGTAGGAGGCCGACGCCACCACACAGGAGCCCGATGCCAACACGCTAGAGCCCGATGCCAAAACGCTGGAGCCTGATGCCAACACACAGGAGCCCAAGGCCAGCCCACAGGAGCCAGCTCTCCACTGTGTGGCGCAGGGCACTGGATGCGGGATTTCTCCACACTGCTCAGCCACTGCGAGCAGGGCAGCAGATATGACAGAGCCATGGGGCAGGGCCGCGGCGGCCTATCATGGCCGCCACCCCTGGGCACCTCGGCCCACGCCTTCTACAAGGCTGGCCCGCCTGCCCTCGTGCTATGAATTCTGGACAGATCCCAGACCTCCCGGACCCCTGGGCTCCCTGCCGAAACTGGGCACACGAGATCTCCAGCTGCCAGTCCGGTCTGAAGGCAGACAAGCTGGAGTACGCAGAGATCGCAACCTGCAATTCCTTGAAGTGGAGCTGCGCGGGAAGCCATCTCCAGATGGTAACCCCCCCCCCAACAACTAAGACAGTACAGATTTAAATTCGTGTTTAAAATGACATGTCTTCGTAACAAAGGTTTCTCTCCTTGTGTATTAATGACCATGTTTATGTGTATGTTTAAAGTTTGGTAAACAGTAATTTTAAGGCTAAATTCTTAATAGTCAAAGTTAAATGAAAAAGGTTTTCAACGTAATTCTCATAAAGATAAAATTAACTTACATTTAAAGTCTGAGGTAAAAATTAGTTAACAATTAATATATTTTAACTAAGTTGGTCTAAACAAAAAGTTAAATAAACTTGTTGATATGTAAAACTCTCCATTACCTTCTCTATTAGAAATGGTAGATCGCACAATGGCTATGCTAATTATTCTCATGCCTGAGGTTTTCTTTCCTGTGCACACCTAGGGTGTGTCTCCATCTTGAATGGGTGTAACAAAAGGTCAAAAAGACGTTATTGATATGTAAAAGTCTCAAATTCCTTCTCTATTAGAAACGTTAGACTGTGCTGTGGTTATGCTAGTAACAAGTTTTGTTTCATAGTAAGTAAATTACAGCCAGCTGCCTTTGGGACTCTAGGCCGTTCCCCACCCCCATGCAAATGTCTGTCGAGACAAGTACGCCCCCCTGAGACAAGAAATGTTTTTTTTTTAAGCTGATAAAGTTTTGCCCACAGAGGAAAAACATGGTCCCCTCAGGCCTTCCCTTGGCAGCACACTGGTTCTTGTTACTTGCTTACATGTTTCTCCATGTTTGTGCCAGTTTCTTTTTTTAAAAATGCCTGTACAATATAGGTTTCTGTTCACCCCACACCCTTGATACTGTAGTCATTTAGTTAAAAAGAAAAGGGGGAATTGTTGTATGCTTTACATTAGGTTGTTCTAGCTCTCCCCCTGCCAAGAAAATTGGATCAGTCCTGCTAGTTTCGCGGGCCCGCTTGGCCCCGCCCCAGAGAACCCCGAGAGAGTTCCAGAGTTGCAGAGTAAGAGAGTGCTTGGCGCCGTCGCGGGGGAAAGAGGCAACAGAGTTCTGTTTGGTGATTAGTTTGGGTTAGTTTATGAATCGTTGTTCCTGAATAAAGAAATACAGCTTCCCGGCCCAGCCGTGTGTCCTTGAGTCTCTGTTACCCGCCTGTGAAGCTAGCCCGGCCAGCTGGAGCCACCAAATTTTAACAACAGAGGTCCATTATGTTCTTCCTGATGGAGATGACCAGTGACAATGGTGAGAGGGATCTATTCAAGGTCTAGGTCCATCATGTCTGTGAAGAAATCCCAGGACTTCCTAACTAGGGCCCCAGATTATGGGGTCCTAGCCAGTTTCTATCTTTCACTAGTAGGGTAGGGCTCCTGGGAAGTGGGGTCCAGGGAACATTGGTGAGGTTGCCTGCCCAGGGAAGTCAGGTTGGCATCATGGTAGCATCTGCAACTTGATGGCTGAAAAGCATTAAGATCAAAAGCAGAATAATTTTTTAAAAAATAATCAAGAACCTAAACGTAAGAGTAGAGTAGATAGAACTAAGGGTTTTCATGTTAGAAGAAGCTAGGAAGTCTATTTTAGGTATAATCCAAGGGGCCTATGACTTTACTAATTTTTTCCTGGGCTGGACATTTAACATGTAGGTGGGATTAAGATATTGTCTTGGAAGATGGTGTCAGAGTTGGGAATAGGACTAGAAAGATGGATCTGGGCAAAGAATAGCTCGCAAATATGGGAAAAGTATATAAATATTATTAACTGTAAACCCTGTTGATCTGACTTAGGGCTCATGTCTATTCATATTTAGCACAGATGCTTGTGTAACCTCTGCATCCTTGTCAGTCTGAGCTTGCATTCCATGGTCATAGGCTGTACTCATTTGGGGACCCATCTTCCTCAAATAGCAAAGTATATTGATGATACTAGGCTCCCGTCAGAGAGTGGGACAGTTTCAACCATTGCTATTCTATATCTTGGGTCCTGTAGAGTCCCACAAGAGGGTTTATGATAGTATTCCTGATGGAGATGATCAGTGATGATGGCAAGAGGGATCTGTTAGTAGTCTAGGCCCATCATGTCTATGTGGGAATCCCAGGATTCCCTGACTGTGGCCCTGGATAATGGAGTGGCCTGGTAGTGACAAGATAACTATCATTAAAGTGTGTTGATCTCTTACTCTTATCCAGTTTTTGTAGTCCTTTATCTGACAGGTTTGGACTTACAGGGATTGAGAGAAGTGAAATAGGAAGTAGGTGAGGAGGGTATCTAGGTCTAAGTAGCTGAGCTAAAATGCTAGCTAGCAGAGCAAGCTAATACTGTAACTGAGCAACATTAAAAAAAAGTTGAGGTCAGGTGGTGATGAACCTGGTTGAGCATACATGCTACAGTGCACAAGGACCTGGGTTCAATCCCCTGGTTCCCACCTGCAGGGGGAAAGCTTTGCGAGTGGTGAAGCAGGTCTGCAGGTGTCTCTCTGTCTCTTTCCCTCTCTAGCTTCCTTCCTTCTCTTAATTTCTGGCTGTCTCTATCTAATAAATAAAGATAATTAAAAAAAATTTTAAGTTGAACTGAAGAATGAAGTTGAGGGAAGGGAGAGCAGGATCTTTTTTTTTTTTTTCCTAACTTACTGAGTCATTAAAGTAGAAGACAAAGATACAGGTATTTGTTAGCAAAAGCTCTTCACTATGCAAAGAATAAAAGAGTTTGGGAAATAAAATAAGCAGTGAGACTGTCAAAAATGTTACAAGGATGAAGAAATGACTGTCCTTTTCTTAAATTATTTGTACAAAATTAATATGTTGGGAACAGGTGGTGGCGCACCTGGTTGAGCACCCATTTTATAATAATACACAAGGACCCAGGTTCAGGCCCCCAGTCCCCACCTGCAAGGGGGATGCTTCATGAGTTGTGCAGCATAGCTGCAGGTGTCTCTCTGTATCTCTCTCTCTATACTTCCCCCTTTCCTCTCTATTTCTATCTCTATCCAATAAGTAAATTAATTTTTAAAAATTAATGTGTTTTTGCAGGGAGCTTGATTCTGTCACACTATATTAGTATATTCTCATTCTGTTAGTCACTTGAGTAGATGTAATTCTGAGAATCATATTGCTCCACTGTTCCCAAATTACTTAAGGTTTATGTGTTTGAATTTTTTTAAGATAGAGACAGAGATGAAAGAGAGAGAGAGGGGGAGAGAGAGAGCTGTGTCTTATAGAGTAATGTCACCGGTTGCTTCTGTTCTCCCTGGTCTAATACATCAGACAAGAGGCTAATAACCAAAATATACAAAGAGCAGCAAACTTAGCAACAAAAAAGCAAATAACCCCATCCAAAAATGTACAAAGGATATTAACAGAATATTCACTACAGAAGAGATCCAAAAGGCTAACAAACACATGAAAAATTGTTCCAGATTGTCAGAAAAATGCAAATAAAGACAACACTGAGATACCACCTCACCCCTGTGAGAATGGCATACATCAAAAAAGGCAGCAACAACAAATGCTGGAGAGGCTGTGGGGACAAAGGCACCTTTCTGTCCTGCTGGTAAGAATGTAAATTGGTCCAACCTCTGTGGAGAGCAGTCTGAAGAACTCTCACAAGGCTAGACCTTCCATATGACCCAGTAATTCCTCTCCTGGGGATATTCCCCAAGGACTCCATAACACCCAACCAAAAATATACGTGTATACCTATGTTCATAGCAGCACAATTTATAATCACTAAAATCTGGAAGAAGCCCAGGTGCCCAACAACAGATGAATGTCTGAGAAAGCCGTGGTATATGTACACAATGGAATACTATGCAGCTATGAAGAGCAATGAACCCACCTTCTCTGACCCATCTTGGATGGAGCTAGAAGGAATTATATTAAGTGAGCTAAGTCAGAAAGACAAACATGAGTATGGGATGATCCCACTCTTAAACAAAAGTTGAGAAAGAAGAACAGAAAGGGAAACTCAAAGCAGGATTTGACTGAATTTGGTGTAGGGCACCAAAGTAAAAATCTCTGGGTTGAGGGTGAGGGCAGATGTTCAGCTTCACTGGGGTGGGGGATAAGGTAGGATGGAATGGGACACCGTCTTTTGATGGTGGGAATGGTGTTTATGTACTCTCCTATTAACTTGTAATCATATAAATCACTACTTAATATGAGAGGTGAGAAATTGATTGAATGTCTCAAACTTTCTAATGCATATAGGCTGAGTCTTTGAAATGCTGACTATACTAATTTTTTCCTGAGCCTGACATCTGATATGCAGGTGGATCCAAGTTATTGTCTGGGGAGATGATGTCATGGTTGGAAAAAAAACCAGAAAGCTGGATCAGGGCAGAGAGTAGCTCCCAAATATGGGAAAGGTGTGTGAATATTGTTGACTCTAAACCCGATCAATTTGATCTGGGGCTCATATTCAGCTTAGGAACCTATGTTACCTCCATCTCCCTGTAGATCTGAGCTCATATTCTCTGGTCATGAGTAGGAACGTTCCAAGCTGCCCCAATTTCAGGACCCATGACCTAACCTTTCTAAGCTTCAAACCTATCACTAGTGAGGTGAAAATTCATGGTGGAGGATAACTTTCATTTCAGAATGAATTCTGCTTTTTTTAGTCAGCTATAATTAATTTTATCAGATGATAAAAGATGAATTTGTTCTTTAAACTTCACATACAAATCAGATCCTGAACAGCAATATTGAGAAAGTTGTGCTTTTTTAGATTCTAGATATAAATATATTTGGAAAATTGACAGTTACAAGAAAATGGAAATCTAAAACTCAACTAACACATCATCTAGATCTTCATCTTGAACTTATGAAAAAAATTAGATATAAAAAGATTCAAAGAAATTTGACTGTCTCCTATTTGTAATGATAATCAGTGGACTATTTCAGTACCTATAATATCTAAATTTCCTACATTATCATGCTATATATATTCTTCTACTGAGCAATTTGTAAACACATTTCTTTTAGCAGTTCACTCAAATTAATTCAAAGGAGAGGTTTACAATGTCATATGGGATACCTATCACTGCATTCTCCCAAAGTGAATTTATATTATTATAAACCTATAACTTTGTCAGTTTAGAAAAGGTAAAAGATGGGGACTCGGGTGGCAGCACAGCGGGTTAAGCGCACGTGGAGCAAAGCGCAAGGACTGGCATAAGGATCCCGGTTGGAGCCCCTGGCTCCCCACCTGCAGGAGAGTCACTTCCCAGGCGGTGAGGAAGGTCTGTAGGTGCCTCTCTTTCTCTCCCCTCTCTGTCTTCCCTCCTCTCTCTATTTCTAACAACAACGACATCAATAACAACAATAATAATAACTATGACAACAATGAAAAACAAGGGCACCAAAAGGGAAAATAAATAAATAAAAGCTAAAAGAATGCTCTAGGGTTGGTTAAAAAATAAGTTGTATACATGTTTTTGACTTATTCTATCTGCTTTTCATTGTTCCCAAGTAGCCTACACAGAATTTCCAGTGGTTACTATAAACACTAATATTTCAGAAGTAGTTCACATATCATTTCATTCACTCATTCATCCATCCATTCGTTCAAAAGTCATAACTGTTCTCTACTTTATGAGAAATAGTGTGTCTATTTTATAAATGAATTTTATATCTGTGTATCTATTTAAGATAACTAAAGTGCAGATAACTTACTTTACATAATTTTGAGTTGCATAATTTGACAATTTATTAACAAAGAAGCTTTATTTATTTCACAAATAAAGAAGCTTCTTTAGGGTATTTTTTCATAGTAATTGATTTTCACTCAATCTTCTCTAAAGAAAAATTTTTTTGTTGTTTTTTACTGTGCTGAAGACAACATCTTGATTTTCATAAATAAAAAACACCTTGATGAATTGATTGTGAAACTGGTAAGACTAGTTGGGTGCATATATTACATACATGGATTCACTGTTTTTTTATATATGTATATACTATGTATAAAGAACAATTTGCTAAAATAAGAATTTTTACTTTGACTTCAAACCATAATTTATTGGTGGTGTTTTGTTTTGTTACAGAGAAAGGAAAAATGCAGGGTGCAGTTTAGACTAGATGTGAACTACTGCTGCAAAGTTAAAGCCTCTTAAGAGTGAGAGAGGGTTGAGAAGGCATAGGGAACCCAGTCAGATGGTAGAAGAAGACATGCATGGTGGTGGGTGTGGCATGCAGACACCTCTCTTGGGGAGATCATCCTGGTGTATGTTGTGAGGAAGGATATAAGACGAGAGAGCGAGTATTTTTCAGACATCGAGGCACCTATCACAGGGAGATGAGAGGTTGTACTTTTGTGCCAACAACTACTGTAAACCATTAGCCCCTCCCCCATAAAGTATTACAAAAATGAAACTGAACTCATATGACAACAACCATCTTTTAAGTCAAAATTTCCCTCAATGAAGTGTTTTTTGTAAAAAAAAAAAAAAAAAAAAAAAAAGAAAAGAAAAGAAAAGACTTGGAACATTTAAATAGAGAAATGGAACCATGTCTTAAATTCCAGAACTCCACTTTTTTAAAAGGGCTTAAAAATCTTTTCCATGAAGCTCATGTGGTGCAAAGCGCAAGGACCCTTGTAAGGATCCCGGTTCAAGCCCCCACCCCTACCCCCACCCCCACTCAACCCAACCCCACCTACCCAGCCCCTCCTCCCCACCTACAAGGGAGTTGAAGCAGGTCTGCAGGTGTCTATCTTTCTTTTCCCCCTCCTCTTTCCATTTCTCTTTGTCCTATCCAACAACAACAACATCAATAATAACTACAACAAAAGGGAATAAATACATTTTTTTTTAACAAATCTTATCCATGGAAAGTTAGGGATAGGGTTAGTTAGGTGATGATGATGATTTGTGTACATAAATTCATTGCCAAGGTTGTCAGCTGAGACCGTATCTGATGAAGGTTGCTAGGATTTCCAAACATGTGCCACTTTTTAGTTTGAACAAGATACCAGTCCAGGTGCACCTTTTCATTTATTGAAAAGAATCATGTGTGACTTCTGGAAAATATGCACCATCAACATAAAGTGTGTTAAATGTATTAAATTGCTTTCTCCTGATGTGGAGAAGTCCTGGGGTTTACAAAGCTAGGTGTTGAGTGATATTCCACATTAGACCTTAAATTCAGTCAAATCAAATCTGCTACTTTACAACCAGTCTTAAGATGCTGTGAATGTTAATATATGTAACTTGTCACTTTAGATCTTTGGATACTATGCCTCGGAAGAAGATTCTCTAACTGCCCAGATGGATGAAGAAAATTTAGTTTTTCTTGTTTCCAGAAAACAACAAATTGTAATTTCAGGTGAAAATTTCCTTTTACTTACAAATTAACATGGAGTTAGATACTTTCTACAAAGTAAATATTAGGGCTATAATATTCCTGTAAAATAATTTTCATTTTATTTATGTGTTTAATGCATTCTAGCTGACAGGGGTGGTGAGTGACGTAATATTTAATATTAGAAAAAAAAACTTTACTTGAGTGGTCCGGGAGGTGGCTCAGTGGTAAAGCTTTAGACTCTCGAGCATGAGGTCCTGAGTTCCATCCCCAGCAGCACATGTGCCAGAAGTGATGTCTGGTTCTTTCTCTCTCCTCCTATCTTTCTCATAAATAAATAAAATCTAAAAAAAAAAAACTTAAAAAAAACTTTACTTGAATCTGAGTTAAAAATATTATCACTGCTCTCAGGGACACTAGGTAGGAGATGTGACAAAGCGGGTAGGGGGTGAAGATGGGTGGGAATTCACATTTTCCTGGGGAGGTTCAGATCTCAAGTTAAATCCCTCAAAATGGTGCCTCCTTCAGTACCAAATAAAATCACATTTATTTGAAATTATTCTTAAAATATAATTTTCTTCACTAGTTTCTTCTCTAACTTCACTAATTAAAACTTTCCATATTTTCATCCTTGATTAGCTTAAGGAGGTTGAACCTTGCATCTCTCAAGATAAATGTATGCTTATCACAGAGGGGTGTTAATCTCAATTTGAAAAGGTTCCAGTTTATGAATGGTATTTATTTCTTCATTTGAATCTGGGACCCAGGAACTCCCATCCCCTCCACTGTTGATACCTCAGGTTTTCTTTCTTCTCTCCAAGGAAGAAGATGGATGAAGAAAGGCAAATCCCTAGAATTTGCCTTGTTCTTCAGATTTGATCCTATAATCTGAGATCAAGTGTCTCATCTAGGTAGACTATAGTATTCGTTTAAAAAGCACCTCAATTTAATCTCAGTCCTTTCTGAACTAAGTCCTCCCTCCCATAACAAATATATGCAAAAGTCTAATAAGTGGATTGAGTAATTTTCAGAATAGATCACAGCAGTGGAAATGTATATTTCAGACTCTGTGGTGAAAAACGAAGTGTGGCATCTTAGTAATGATGTTTCACTCAAGCTTTCTCAGTTATCATTATTGCCCCCTTAGAAGCTGATTAGGCTGTTTCTATTTCCTAATTATGCCATTCCCACAGCACTGTAACACTTCAGATATACTGTTTTTGTAATTTATGTTCTGTCTGTCCTTACATGTAAAACGGGTATGACTCATTCATACTCCTAAGAGCCAGTTTGGACTTCCTGTAAGGGGATTTTTTTTTTTTTTCTCCAGGATTATTGCTGGAGTTCAGTGTTGGCACTATGAATCCAGAACTCTTGGCGGCCCTTTTTTTTTTTTTCATCTTATTGGATAGAGGAGGGGGATATAGAGTGGGAGAGAGAGATGCCTGCAGGCCTGCTTTACCACCTATAAAGCCCCCCACACACAGGTAGGGAGTGGGAGCTTGAACCCTGGTCCTTGAGCTTGTCCTTAGGCTTAGTACTATATACGCTTAACCAGATGCTCTACCACCTGGCTCCTGAGGGCAATATTTTCTGTACTGAGAATGAACATATTAGCGTGATAATGCCAGAGTATGATATCTATTCTCTTGCTTTTCTTCTGTAAAAGTTTATAATTTTACAAACCGTGTTACTCTAAAAACCTTTATATGTGTGGCTTTATCACTCAGTACAAAAGCAAAGAACAATGAAAATGCCTTGTGTTACTTCAAAATACACAAAGTAAAATAACAAGATAAAGCCTGAGATTGTATTAGGTTTTTATTCTGTGTAAGCCATGAAGATAGCAGTTCACAGAAAGAATTTTCAATAGACAAAGAGCTCATCCCAAATTATTCTCTGTGAAAATTCCTTCTTTGTGAAAGCTCATCTGTAAATGTGCATGTGCCTGCGTGTATGCATGTGGGGCAGGATAAAGTATAAATTACATGGTTTTCTAAGAATTCATGTGCCATATATACTTAAGAAAGTGCTATAGATTCAGATAC
The DNA here is from genome assembly GCF_950295315.1 of Erinaceus europaeus. Classification (NCBI taxonomy): domain Eukaryota; kingdom Metazoa; phylum Chordata; class Mammalia; order Eulipotyphla; family Erinaceidae; genus Erinaceus; species Erinaceus europaeus. Next base: position 38,487,680 of record NC_080167.1, read on the forward strand.
GCTTTTATGGTTTATCATACTCTAATTTCTAATAGTTGAAACTTTTAGTTAAAAAACCTTTTTTTCTAGAAAATGCCTAACAAATGAGGTTTAGGATTTTTACTGCTGAGAGTTAAAAACGAACATTGTTGTGCCATTGACAGGTAGTAGAAGACGTGATGTGATTAAGTGCCTTGTCAAGATTCCTCAGTTAGATTTACTAATAACAGCTTCTCAGAAAGGATTAATAACAGTCTTTAATAGCCAGGTAATTTGAAAGTTTGGACTTTTTCCTCCCTTCCTTCTTCCTTTCTTATTCTAATTTTTGCTTATGCATCATACATGTGTATCTGGTGCATGAGAAGCCATAACTGTTATTTCAGAGTTATTTAGAAAAAAAGGAAACTTAGATACTACTAAAATAACAAGATTTCTAAGACCTAGAGCAATATTTGACATTCTGGTACCTACAGTTTGCATTGTTCCTCAGTGTTTTATGTTGGCACAATGAAAGGACAATCCTAAATAACTTCTTAGTAAAATCAGAGAAAAACAAAACAAACAAACAAACAACAACAACAAGAAAACCAAAGTCAAGCATTTTCTTTCATAATCCTATGAAGGAAAAACAGGTCCCAGCAAAAATATGCACTGAATGAATTTGGGATTCCCAGCTGGCATGATACCTAAGTACAGATACTTATAGAAGATAAAACATTTAGGGTCAGGCAATGACACACCCAATTGAGCACACATGTTACCATGAGCAAGGACCCCAGTTCAAGCTCCTGGTCCCCACCTACAGGTGGTAAGAGGGGAGTTTCACAAGCAGTGAAGTAATGCTGCAGATGTCACTCTTTCTCTCTCTCCTCCCTTCTCATTCTGTTCTACCAATACACATATAGAATATCCCTTACTCTCTCAGTAAATTGAAAGGTAACTTTCTGATAAAAACAAAGCTTATATTTTGTTCTGATTAAGCCTATACCTCTTTAAATAAATCTGTTTAGCATTTTAATTTTCTTTGCCATTGCTGTTAGCACTATTTTGCATTTCAAATTTTTGTATCAAATATTTTTTTAAACCACTAAAGAATATGAGGGAGCATGGATATAGAAAAGAACAAAAGTTGGGCTGAGTAGATATCATAATGGTTATTCAAAGAGACTTTCATGCCTGAGGCTCCATAGACCAAGATTCAATACCTAGTATCACCATAAGCCAGAGCTGAGCAGTTCTCTGGTTTAATATAAATAAATAAATAAATAAATAAAACAAAATCATTAGTAAAGTATCAGGCTCTAGGGGCACAGTCACACAGCCTAGAGAAGCCAGAAAAGCATAAAGCTAGCCTATGGCAAACAGTACATTATTTCACAGAGTCAGATTCTTCAGCAAAAACAGGGAGGAGTGTTAACTTAGAAACTGAGATTAAATCTAGTTGTGTTAGTTCCATCTTTAACTATGGTGCCAACAAGCTTAATTATTTTTCTTTTCTTTCTTTCTTTTTTTAAATTTAAATAGATGAGAGTTCAGACCAGCACCAATGTCACAGTAAGTACATTGTAAAAATTCCTATTTAAGAGGGCCAGGAACATAACACAGTGGTAAGTAATGTTGGAGCTCAAATGGGTGGTTCTCAGCTAGAAAGGTAAACTACCGAATTTCCCATCACTAGTTCAAGAGACTGCGTGAAAAGAAAGAAACTCGGGGAGGATTCTGGCACAAACACACTAGTTTATTGGTGGAGGGTTTGGGTTGATATAGAAGGCTAGACAAAGAACAGTTTTCACATACATCAGAATTCACAGGTTTCTTAAAGGTCAGCATGCCCCTATGCCAGGGGTTGGTATGATAAGAGTTGAAACATAAAGATCAATAAAATTAGTCTCCTGACACAGGCATTTAATTATCCAAAGGCATTGGAGAGAAGAATAGGGGTTGAACCAGTAAGGTGAGATAGAGAAGGAAGAACAAGGCTTTAAAGACATCAAAAGGGCTACAGGAAATAAGGTCTTGGGGTCTTTTCACTTTTCCGGTGTTAGGAGTGTGTGACAGGATGTGCTCTTCCTTTGTGATCAAAAGGTGAAGTAGAATGTGTGAACTTTGAGTGAGTGTAACCATTTGGCTGACAGTAGGGGAGAGGGGAAATAGACTCTTGTGGATTTCAGGAGTCTTACAGAGGGAAAGCTGAGTCTGATAGACTTTTGTCTCTTTGTTCATCTCTATGGAGAGAGGCTAACAAGAGAGGTGTCTTTTCAGACCTCCATCGTGAAAATGGGGGGAGATTCCCTAAGCTCTACCAAACTTCCACATAGTCCCACTAGACTTGTGTGCCTGAGGCTCCAGAAGTAAAAAGGTTCAATCCTGGGAGTCGGGTGGTAGTGCAGCAGGTTAAGTGCACCTGGCACGAAGCACAAGGACTGACATAAGGATCCCGGTTTGAGCCCCCGGCTCCCCACCTGTAGGGGAGTCGCTTCACAGGTGGTGAAGCAGGTCTGCAGGTGTCTGTGTTTCTCTCCCCCTCTCTGTCTTCCCCTCCTCTCTCCATTTCTCTCTGTCCTATCCAACAACCATGACATCAGTAACAACAATAATAACTACAACAACAATAAAAAAAGAGAACAACAAAAGGGAAAATAAATAAATTTTTTTTAAAAAGGTCAATCCCCAGCATCACCTTATACCAGAACTGAGAAGTGCTCTGATCTCTGTCTTTGTCTTCTCTTTATCTTATGAAATTAACTAAATATGTTTTTTAAAAAACACATTAAGTCAAACTTAGTGCTCTTGTGGTAGTTCTTCCAAACTTACTGAACATCTGAATGAAGTGCCTGAATGCACTTGGAGCTTAGAAAGGTTTTTATAGGGGCCAGGGGGTATTGCAGCGGGTTAAATGCACGTGGCGCAAAGCGCAAGGACCTGCGCAAGGACCAGCTCAAGGATCCCGGTTCAAGACCCCCTCTCCCCAACTATAGGGGAGTCGCTTCACAGGTGGTGAAGCAGGTCTGAAGGTGTCTGTCTTTCTCTCCACATCTCTGTCTTCCCCTCCTCTCTCCTCTGTCCTATCCAACAACAATGACAACAATAATAGTAACAACACCAATGAACAACAAGGAAGGGTAACAAAAGGGAAAAAATGGCCTCCAGGAGCAGTAGATTCACCGAGCCCCAGCAATAACCCTGGAGTTCCAAAAAAAAAAAAAATTGTTACAGGGTATAAATTAATGTTTATGAGCTAGAATCAAAACTGAAAATTGAGTAACATCACGGAAGACCCTTGTCTTCTTTTCCAGAGTTAATTGATGGCAAATTTCTTATAAATGTATTACTCCTCAGAAGTATCTATTTAAAAAGCTTTTCTAAGCATCCACTGTTGATTGGGGAAAAGAACTCAATTATCAAATTCCCCTGGCTTGTATGCCTGCTTTTTCGTGTGCAAAGTCTAAGTTCTAGCTTGGGCCTGACTTTACTGGAGGAAACATCTGTGCTATGGTATCTTTCCCTTTATCTCTCTGTCTGACTCTCTCTACATCTAGAAAAAGTTGGTTTACAGCTGTGAAGCCTTGGTGATGACAAAAAAAAAGGTGGACACAACCTAGGATGTGAGAACAAGGAAAACCCAACACATACAACTTGAAAACATTTGCTTTTAAACTTGAAAACAGTGTAAAATTCAGGGACAATTTTGTAATGTATTTAATCCATATTGCTAGGTACCATACAATCCTGCATCAAGTGCTGTATAGCGATAGTGACTTGTTTCAGATTCCCACCTTGAAATGCTTGACTTGGCTTCTAGCTTTCCTCTGATGAATACACTGAACTACAGAGGAGGGTGCTGCTCTGCCCAACAGAACACTCTGTTTTTTCTTTATGTTCCTGAGCATAGCTAACAAACATAGATGGATTCTTTTGCTCCTTTTCCAATGATTTGCTTTTTAACAAGTAACTTAAAAAAAAATTTTAATATTTATTTTCCCTTTTGTTGCCCCTGTTGTTTTTCATTGTTGTTGTTATTGATGTCATCATTGTTAGATAGGACAAAGAGAAATGGAGAGAGGGAGAGAGAAAGACAGACACCTGCAAACCTCCTTCACCACCTGTGAAGCAACTACCCTGCAGGTGGGGAGCCAGGGGCTTGAACTGCGATCCTTATGCGCTGGTCTTTGTGCCACGTGCACTTAACCCGCTGCGCTTGCCCAACTCCCTAATTAACTTATTTTTAATGAGGAAATATTTTATAATGCTACTGCTGCCACAGGGGTGCAATTTCACATGACCCCAGAATACATGTCAGCATACCTCACCCATCACCAAAATGCCATCTCCCTGGTCCACCATACATTACTTGGCCTCCCTCCTCCCCTTTTGACCCTTACCCACTTACTGGGAGATGTTTTTGCTTACTAGGGTACTTATTACCTTTTATATCACAAACAAAATACAAGATAAACTCATTGGCTTTAACTTGATCATTAATTATCACTAAGTTATTTTCTAGCATGGGGACAAGACCAAATAGCTTACTTAATCAGTCGAAAATCTAGTCTTCTATGTCCCTGTAAAAAAGTTTTCTCATTTTAGTGAACAGTGTAGAAAGATAAGCCTTCAGCCAGCTACCAAGGGACAGTGCCAGACACTGGTTGCCTCATTTTCTAGTGATGATGATCAGGGTAAAGGTCAAAGGGGAAAAGTTGAGAGCTTTTCCTCAAGATTGCAAAAAGGAGGCTTTGTGAAACTCTTTTGTAAGTGGGGAGAGGGTAGAAAAATCAGCCTGTTAATGAAGCTAACCCAACTGTTAGTACTCTCTTAGCCCATACAGTTACTCAAAACACATTATAACATTTATCCCAACTTTATGCTTTTCTATCAGGATACCTCCTGGATCACAGGATGTGATTACCTCTCACAGCTGAAACGAATTGTTGCCACTACAGAAAGGACCATTATTGTCTGGGATTATAAATCTCAAGGGAGTTCACAGGTAATATGCCAACAGAAATACTCAGAAGTGAAGTGGATTTTCCCACATTAGTAAGATACAAACAGTCCACACTGTTAGTTAAGCTTCTGTTCCTTCATATTTGAAATGAGAGAATTTAAAGACATAACCATATTTAGTAACAGTGGTAATCATATTATTTATTTTTATTGAGGTAATGTAGTATACAAGCCTCTATGACTTAGGGGTATAACATTATTATTATTAAGTTTAATTCAGAGGGGATTTTTTAAAATTTAGTATATGTTTAATTTGAATATTTTTTGTTTTGTTTGAGAGACTAATTCTTCTCTTCCTTTATATTTGTCTCTAGATCCAAATATTATCCTGTTATTTATGCACATGCTATATAGTTCAAAACCTTCCTTTCTAGTCCAATTTCATTGCTAATAAAGTTACTAAAGTCAGATGCCTAATTCTGACCCAAAAAAGTCAAATCTGGAAAATAATGTTAATTTTTTTGGAAGCTGAGTTTCACGTAACTGATATACAATATTTACTGAGTAACATAACTTTTACATTAGCATTGCAATGGAAACTATTTTATAGAAAATGAGGAGACAGGGGGTCAGGTGGTGGCACACCTGGTTGAGTGCACATGTTACAATGCAAAAGGACCCAGGTTTGAGTCCCCAGTACTCACTTGCAGGGGGAAAGCTTCACGAGCGGTAAAGCAGGGCTGCAGGTGTCTCTCTGTCTCTCTTCCTCTTTATTCCACCCTTCCCTCTCGATTTCTGGCTGTCTCTATCCAATAAATAAATAAAGATATTTAAAAAATTTAAAAAGTGTGGAGTTGTACCCCTCCTACCCTATGGTTTTGCTAATTAATCCTTTCTTAAGTAAATAAATAAATTAATTTAAAAAAATTCAAAAAAAGAAAATGAGACAGAATTATGCCTCATTTATTAACCAAGGTAAAAACATAAGGCAGAAACTGAATGCAACAGAATGCTACCTGAAGCTACTTCAAAGCAGCAGTCCTACTGTTTCTCACTAAAATGAAATCAATGGAAGAGAATTTCAACATGGACACAAAAAATGTAACAGAAAATGTATATAGAAATTATAGAACTAAAGAATACAAAGGCTAAGGGATTGGAGATATAGCCTCGAGTTATGTAATAGTTTTTCCTACCTGAGTCTCTGAGGCCCCAGGTTCAATCCTATAACCACCATAAGATAGAGATAAGCATTGCTCTAGTTTCTCTCTCATTAAAAGTAAAACAAATTCAGTATTTAAAAATATACTGATGTTGAATTTAAAAAATACAGTAGAACTTCAACAGCAGAATAAAGGCAATACAAGATATTCATGATACACCATAAAATGCAATGTTAACCTCAAAGGAGTGTCAAAAGAGAAAATGAGAAGCACCAGAAATTTTAAGAAATTGTAGATGAGAATTTCCACTAGATAGGAGAGGAAACAGATATTCAGATACAGGAACTTCATGAATTCCAAACAAAATAAACACAAACAGATACATACCAAAGTCATCTGAGGCAAAAAATCAATGAAAAAGAAACAAATCTAGAGGGAATGAAGATATATACTGCTGGTGGTAGGAATAGTGAAGAATTATACCTCTGTTACGTTATAATTTTAAAATCAGTATTGTCACCAATAAAATTTTAAAAAAATTTTTTAACAAAATGAAATAATTATAGAAGCATCAAGAGAAAAAGCAAAGAGTCACCTATGAGGAAATTGATAAATCGATTAGTAGATTTTTTTTTTAAACAGAAACTCTACAGACCAGCAGGAATTGGTATGATACGGGGAAGGCAGCCTTGCCTCAGACATTGACAAGATCTCAGAGTTAATCCATACATCTTTCTGCTGAATCTGTCATACCTATTCCAATCTGAACTTCCTGGAGTACATCTGGACTCTGCTTTCCTTTCCACCTTTTGCAGATATTCCAGAGTCATCAGAGTTAATCATCACTTTTTCCCAGCTTCAAGGTGAATAACAGGGCCTTTCTCAGGCAACCATGTTTGTATCATCGCAGCAGCCTAGTCATAACAACGAGCTCTTAGCAAAAACAAAACAAAACAAAAAACCTACTCCTACTGACTCCTAAAAAACTAAGGGTCCCCAATACGGATTAATGAAATACAGCAAACATAATGGAGAGACAGAAAAATCTCCTTCCCAAACACCACCGAGAACATGAAAAAAAAGTCCCAAATACATATGAGGTGTGTAAATCCCCTGAAGAAGACTACAAAATATTAGGTGATGCCAACTGGACTTCCCTGGGTAGACAACCCCACCAACATGTCCTAGAGCCCCGCTTCCCCAGAGCCCTGCCCTATTAGGGAAAAAGGGAGGCAGGCTGGGAGTATGGATTATCCAATCAAAATGATTTGTCAAGGCAAAAAATAAGGAGTTGAAGCAAGGCATTTATTCTTTCGCAAAAGGGTGTGCCACCAACAGTGGCCTTCAGGCAGCAGCACACCCCCCTCAGCCTTTTACCATCTTTCTTTTTTAAATTTTTTAATTTTTTTTTGCCTCCAGAGTTATTGCTAGGGCTCAGTGCCTGCACCATGAATCCACTGCTCCTGGAGGCCATTTTTTCACCCCTTTTTGTTGCCCTTGTTGTTGTAGCCTTGTTGTGGTCATTATTGTTGTTGTTGATGTCGTTCATTGTTAGATAGGACAGAGAGAAATGGAGAGAAGAGGGGAAGACAGAGAGGGGGAGAGGAAAATAGACACCTGCAGATGCGCTTCACCACCCGTGAAGCGACTCCCCTGCAGGTGGGGAGGCGGGGACTCGAACCGGATCCTTACGCTGGTAATTTTTTAATTTTTTAAAATTATATTTATTTTCCCTTTTGTTGTACTTGTTGTTTTTTACTGTTGTTGTAGTTACTACTGTTGTTATTGATGTCACTGTCATTAGATAGGAAAAGAGAGAAATAGGAGAAAACAGGGGGAGAAAAAGATAGACACCTGCAGACCTGCTTCACCGCCTGTGAAGCAACTCCCTTGCAGGTGGGGAAGCGGGGAGCTGAACTGAGATCCTTACTTTTTGCCATTTTTTTTTTTCTTTTCTCCTCCAGGGTTATTGCTGGGCTCGGTGCCTGCACCATGAATCCACCGCTCCTGGAGGCCATATTTTCCCCCTTTTTGTTGCCCTAGTTGTTGCAGCCTCGTTGCGGTTATTATTGCCGTTGTTGACGTTGCTTTGTTGTTGGATAGGACAGAGAGAAATGGAGAGAGGAGGGGAAGACAGAGAGAGGGGGAGAGAAAGATAGACACCTGCAGACCTGCTTCACCGCCGTGAAGCGACTCCCCTGCAGGTGGGGAGCCGGGGGCTCGAACCGGGATCCTTACGACGGTCCCTGCGCTTTGCGCCACGTGTGCTTAACCCGCTGCGCCACCGCCCGACTCCCATTTTTGCCATCTTTTATAGGTGACACAGAACTGCCTCCTCCACCCCCGGGCTGGGCTTCAGAGCTCACAATCTCCCTGTTGCCTAAATAAGGAAAGGAGAAAGAGTCTGAGGGTCTCTGCTGGAGGATTAGCAAGCACTACAAGGAGTTGGCCTAAAGAATACAAAACTCCTGGCCACAGGTGGTCATAGATAACAATTTATAAAAAGAATTTGTGTACTAAATAGTTGTTCTATTCATGTTCTTTTGAAGAGAAGACCTAACCATCTCTCACATTTTAAAAATATTGAATGGTTCTAAATGGTAATTAGTCTTTTTTTTTTTTTATCTCTATGCATATCTGATGAAATAACTGGGACTTTAATACTTGATTTTTTTTTTAACAGAGCACTGTTCATCTCAGGCTTATGGAGGTGTGGGGGTTGGGGGGTTGAACCTAGGACTTTGGAGCCTCAGGTACAAGAGTCTCTTTGCATAACCATTATGCTATCTACCTCCACCCACTTGATTTTGTTTTTGCCATCCAGTTTTATGTCAGTCTTCTGGTAATGCCTGAACCTTTTCATATTTCCTGTTAATACTCCCTTAAGAATCCATTGCAGGAACAATCACTGTAATATATATATTTTTTAAAATCTAATTATTTACTGAATTATAAGTAGGTATATTACCCTTGCCCTTACAAAACACCAAAAGCACAATGCTGATCTCACAATAAATATTCATGACTTTTGGTTAACTTTGTTCTTTATTCTTTTATATCTTTTAATACAGTGGGGGTGTCCAAATGAAAAAAAAAAACAGAAAGTAAATTTTGTCAAATAACAGTATCAAGATTTGTAATATTTACTGTTTATATATTTACAGCAAAATAACTTATTTTGTCTTCTTGTCTTCCTAGGAAAACTACTTTGTCATAAAGCCAATGGACCACTGCCTCCTCTGTGTGTGTGTTGTGTCTTTACCTGATCAGCTCTGCCAAGATGATATTCTTCTGGGGGATGATGGTGGTTTTATAAACAAGTTCACAGTCAATAGTGATGACTTTGGGCTGAAGCAAGCAAAAACAAAAAAGAAATCACAAAGTCAGATCCTAGACTCAAAAAACTTTAAAAGGTAAGGATATTATACAGGTGGTTCAACAGTTTTAATATAGGCTTTAATGTTTTTATATAGTGAGTGCTTTATATAGTTTTTATATAGTTACCAGATAACAAAGTAAATATTTGAACTACAAAGCTGAACAAGAAATGCCTCTTTATTCAAGAAACTTCTGTTATGTTAGAAAGATAGGCAATAAAAATACCAACTAAAATTTCTATTTTAAGTGCTGTTAACAGTTGTGACCTATAGATGGCTTGAATAAGTAATATATTAAATGAAAAATAATAATAAAAACCTATAAAGGATATGACTGTTCACTAGCCTATGACTGGAGGAAGATCTGAAAATATAAAAGCAGTTGATACAGAATTCAAGTAAAAGTTTGATAAATTTGATTACACATAAAATTTGGACATAAAAAAGAACATTACAAAAATGACATACTAAAATACATATTTATAACAAACATGACAGTGAGTTAGTACTCTTTAATGTGCATTAAAATTAAATTAAAAACCAATAATGATCAAAGAAATAGGTATAGACCATAAACAGGTAGTTAACATACACACACACACACACACACACACACACATACCAGGTAGTTAACACACACACACATATATATATGCATATATATATTCTGGACAATTAATGGCAAACATTTCAAAATCATAAGGCAGTAATTACCTTTACTATTGTCATGTCTTTGATTCATTTAATATAAAAATAAATGTTTTATTATTATTAACTGAAATGAAAATTTTTATTTAATGATTCTCCCTGTTAATCATAGAAGTCCAACCTAAAATAAGATATAATTATTCCTCCATAAAATTTAAAGAGGTTTAAAGTGGGAAATATAATGTGAGATAAGCATTCCCACATACTGCTGATAGTAGAAGTGTGAATTAAATTCTTTTCTACAAAAGCATTTAGAGAAGATGCATCGATGTTCAATAAACATTTAAACATTGAGACCTGTAATTCCTATATGTTTAAAAGTATAACTATGGTTACCAAAGCATTATACCTTTCTTGAAAAGGATTTATTTGTTTTATTAGTGAATGAGAGAGAGAACCAAAGCACTGCTCACTTATGGCATAGAGTGTTACAGTGAATTGAACTTAAAGCCTTTGGGACTTCAGATATGTAAGCTGGTGCTAACAGGTTGAGCTTTCTCCCTGGCTTTTACATAATGATATCTTATACAAAAATATTGAGTGTCCAGAAATAAAATGATTAATTTCTGGCACTAAATACTAGATAAATAATTCAGATGTTATGTAAACATGTATCAATTCTAGAAATGTATATTTATATATATTATAAACATGCTTATACAATGCAGTGTACATTTATGCGACATGTATTCTTGTGACCCCATAAAAACTTATACAATATTGCAATGTGTTGGCAGTTCAGCAGGTAAAGTATAGGCCTAGCATGCATGTGGTCCTACGTTTGAATACCAGCACAGTATAACTGTAGATGCTGTCGTGCTGCTTTGCTTTTCCTCTCCCCTCCCCTCCCCTCCCCTCCCCTCCCCTCCCCTCCCCTCCCCTCCCCTCCCCTCCTCTCTTCTCCTCTCCTCTCCTTACTCTTTCCCTCTCCTCCCCCTCCTCCTCCTCCTGTTCTTCTCCTCCTGCTCCTCCTCCTCCTCCTCCTCCTTTTTCTTCTTCTTCTTCCTTCTTCTCTCTCTCTCTTTTACTCTAGCTTTCTTTTTTTTCTCCTGCAGGGTTATTGCTGAGGCTCTATGTCAGCACTATGAATCCACTACTCCTGGTAGCCATTTTTGGTTTCTTTTCTTTCTTCCTTTTTTTTTTTTTTTTTTTTTAAATTTCATAGGACAGAGAGATATTAGGTGTGGGGAGTAGAGAGAGAGAAAAAAGATAGACACATGGAGATCTGCTGGACTGTTCATGAAGCATTCCTGCTACAGGTGGGGGGTGGGGGCTTGAACCTGGGTCCTTGTATGGGTCCTTCTACATAGTACTATGTGCACTTAACCAGGTGCGTCACTGCTTGGCCCCCTACCCTCTCTTTATATTTCTCTTTCTCTATTGTGCATTAAACAAATCTAACACATTATATATACATATATATATGTACACACAGATATGCTATTGTAAGCATTTTATAAACATACTACACATTAGCACATTTAAAAATATTTATTATTATTATTGTATAAGCATCTTATAAGCACCTTAAGGACAGGCATAATTGAGTTATCTCTCTCATAGTATGTAGACACCCTACCATATGTTTTTAATTGATTTAAAACTGAGTTGCAAAATGAAAATATCTCAGGAGTAAAACTTTATACCTTTACATACATGTGTTCAGAATTCACCCCATGCACTACTAAAATTCCTATGCCTTTCAATTTATCTTTACCACTCCCATTTTTCTATTGATAACCACCAAAGTTTTCAGAGAGCCTAAGAAACAGTTTGGTGGTCCGGGAGGTGGCGCAGTGATAAGGCTTTGGATTCTCAAGCATGAGGTCCTGAGTTTGATTCCCGGCGATCATGTGCCAGAGTGATGTCTGGTTCTTTCTCTCTCCTCCTGTCTTTCTCATAAATAAATAAAATCTTTAAAAAAAAAAAAAAAAAGAAACAGTTTGGTTACTATTTTTTTGTTTTGTTTTGTTATCATTGCTATTGTTTTACATTTTAGTAATCCACATTCCATATACAAGTAAAACCATCTGTTTGTTTTTTGTTTGTCTCTTTACTTACTTCACTTAGTGTAACTAACTCCACTTCTATTCATTTTTGTCCTGAACATACCAATGTTATCTTTTAATGGCTACATAGTTCACCATTAAGTATATCATCTAGCATCTTCTTCCAGTTATCTCTCAATGGACATTTATTTTGATTCTGTATATTTTTTCTTTTTATTTATTTTATTTGATAGGGTAGAGAGAAATTGAAAGGGGGAGATATAAAGGCAGATAGGGACAGAGTGATAGAAAGATATCTGCAGCACTGCTTTACCACTTGTGAAGCTTTCCCTCTACAGATGGGGAGTAGTGGCTTGAGTCTGGGTCACAGTCCATGGTGACATATGCACTTAACCAGGTGCACTACCACCTGTCCCATGGTGATTCTATATCTTGACTATTGTGAATAGTGTAGCTATGCACATAGACCTGTCATATTTAAAAATACTCAATCATGTAGAAAATGTTCAGGACATGATGTTAAGTGAAATATTTTTCTATGTACATTTTAATTTAATTTTTTATTTATTAAAAGGAAACATTGACTAAACCATAGGATAAGAGGGGTAGAACTCCACACAATTCCCACCACCAAAACTCTGTAGCCCATCACCTCCCCTGATAGCTTTCCTATTCTTTAACCCTCTGGGAGTATGGACCCAAGGTCATTGTGGGATGCAGAAGGTTGAAGGTCCGGCTTCTGTAATTGCTTCCCCCACTGAACATGGGTATTAATAGGTTGATTTATACTCTCAGCCTGTCTTTCACTTTCCCTAGTGGGGCAGAGCTCTGGAGAAGTAGAGCTCCAGGACACATTGGTGGGGTTGTCTGTCCAGGGAAATCTGGTTGGCATCATGCTAGCATCTGGAATCTGGTGGTTGAAGAGAGAGTTAACATACAAAGCCAAACAAATTGTTGACCAATCATGGACCTAAAGGCTGGAATAGTGCAGATGAAGAGTTGGGGGGCCCTCCATTTTGTAGATAGCTAGTAGGCATATTTTAGTTATATTCCAAAGGGCATGTGGCGATACTAGTGTTTTTTGTTTGTTTGCTTGCTTGTTTTGTTTTGCCTGAGCCTGAAATCTGATATGCAGGTGGATCCTACTTACTGTCTGGGGAGGTGATGTCATGGCTGGCAGAAGGACCAAAAAGCTGGATCAGGGAAGAAAGTAACTCCCAAATATGGGAAAGGGGTATAAATATTGTTGACGATAAGCCCCATCAATTTCATCTTATTTGGGGCCTATATTCAGCTTAGCAACCTGTGTGACCTCTGCCTCCCTTTAGATCTGAGCTCACATTCTGTGGTCATGAGTAAGAACATTCTGAGCTGCCCCAATATTGACCCATCTTCCTCAGGTGTAGCGTAGAGTATGTTTTCCAGCCTCCCTTCAGAGGGTGGAACATTCTCTACTGTTGTTGATCCAAGTTGAGGGCAAGGACCTATGAGGGCCCACAAAAGGGGTCTGTTTTGTTGTTCCTGATAGGGATGACCGGTAACAACAGAGAGAGGGATTTATTTGAGGTCTAGGCCCATCATGTTTGAGAATCTCAGGACTCCCCAAATAGGGCCTCAGCTGATGAGGTGGCCTGATAGTGACTAAAGAGTCATCGTTAAAGTATGCCAATCTCTTGCCCTTATTCAGCTTTTGCAGTCCTTGCTTTGATAAGGTTAGCTTTGGAGTGAGTGAAAGAACTGTAATAGGAAGTGAGGAGAGTAAGTCTAAATAGACACTATTTCATTATGAACTTTATACTGACTCACTGCAGACTATTGTGTATTTTTTTCTTTCAGGTATATATTTTGCCCTGATTTATGTATACATGTGAATATATGTTCTATCTTACGGGACCTCATTTATATCTAGGTTTTGGGATTTTTTTAGGAAGTGAGCGTCCTGGAATGGAATTTGAGACTACTATGAAAGGAAAGGTCTCACCGGAGTAATGAGGGTAAAGGGTTGACATTCCATGCCTGACGTCTCTGGACACAGTCTGAAGTTAAGCATGCTGAGGTGGTACTCCTTGTGTTGATTAGGTTGGGATCAGGGGATGCAATATCATTTGGTATGAATTGAGAGAAGCATTAAGGAAAGTAAGCCCCACCCTAAAGGTTCCAGGACTGGGGGAAATATTGGCTCTACAGAGCAAGTGGGAAGTTCCTGCAGTCTTAGTTTAAGAAGACAATAGGTAGTTATTGCTATAATCACATTATTTGGCAATTGGGTTAACTTTGAAATATCCCTTTGTTAGGACTTGCTGTATCATACACAACATCACCATAATTTATGTCCTTTGACATTATTTGTATATAGCTGTGCCACCGGTTGCATCTCTTCTCCCTGCTCTAAGCTTTTAAGAGAGTCAACATATCAATGACTCAGCCTATATATTAAAAAGACTCAGTCTGTGATTTTAAAAGTTTGAGACATTCAATCAATTTTCCCCTCTCATATTAATTAAATAATGATTTATATGACTACAAATTTATAGGAGTGTATATAAACACCATTCCCACCACCAAAAGACTGTGTCTCATCCCATCCCCCCTGCCCTGGACCGTGAAGCTGAACATCCATCCTCACCCTTAACCCAGGGTTTTTACTTTGGTGCCCTACTCCAATTTAATTTAAATTCTAAGAAAACACAGAGGTACATGTATATTTCTGTCAAGGAAACATTTCATATATATCTCAAAATATAAACAATGCACTATGGACCTTTAGGACTATGATTTTATTTTTTCTTTTGTCTTTCAAAAAAGTCTTAAATTTTGCACAATGAAAAATTTTCTTTTAGAATAAGAAAGTATTAGCATTATGCTTTGTTACTAATAAAGATTTTATTTTCAGAATTATAGCCTGTCATTAGAAACTCTACTACAGTGAAATTAAAGCTAATCCATTGCTAGAAGCCAAAGAACAGCAGGACACTTATCTCTCTACCCCCATTTTCTATTTTTCATATATATATATTATTACATCCTTCCACCAAGTACTAAATTCTGCTATGAGCTTTTCCTGTTATATGATGCCCTGCTCTATCTAATGTTGAACAATTCATTCCAATTCAGATAGGTTCAGAATAGATGAGAAAACATTAATCTTCTGCTTCTGTTAGACTTTGTCATGACCTGTCTTCTGTCTTTCCATTAGAAAGACATTTGAAGGTTGGTGCTATAGCATAATGGTTATGCAAAGAGACTTTCATGCCTGAGGCTCTCAAGTCCTCAAGTCCCAGGTTTAATCCCCACACCACCATAAACCAGAGCTGAGCAGTGCTCTGGTAAGAAAGAAAGAAAGAAAGAAAGAAAGAAAGAAAGAAAGAAAGGGAGGAATTTGAAAAATGAGAGTAAGGAATCTTAGGAATGTGAGGAATCAAGTTACTGTTGAATATTCACATTGTTTCCTTTCAGTGATTGTTTATATGTATATGATCTAATCAAGTAGTTGGTAGTCAATTACTTGATTAAATTAAATTAGTTGATTAAGTGACTTAAATTATTTGAAATGTCCAGCAAGATAGCTTACCTAGGAAGGTTCCAACTTTGCCATGTGTGTAATCTGTTTTTCAAGCCCTTGGCCCCCCCATAGCACAGAGTAAAAAATTTGTACTGTGGTGTCTCTGTCTCAACCTCTGTCTTTCCTTTTCTACCTGAAAAAAGTCAGACTGGGGCTTAGATTGTGGCTTACTGGTAGAGCACAAACATTGCATATATGAGAACCTAGGTTCAAGTCAAAATGAAAATGCTAAGCAGAATATCAATAGGATGTGTTTGTGGATCTAACATAGCCTCCATTTTTTTAATTTCTAGCATTAAAAGGAAACTCCATAATGACTGGGTTATGAAAATTAGGTATATTTCACCACTGAAGTGTTTTGGATCCTGCTCCTTAGACAGTGTTCATTCATTAGTTTTGGAATCCTTGAAGAGACTTGAGGATAACATGTGAGTACAATAACTTACACATTTAAGTGTTCTTTGACTTTTAGAGTTTTTTTTTTTTTTTTAAATGTATAAACTCATGACAACCCTGTAGCTTTTAAACTAGTTTTTAAAAAATCTGTATGTTGGGGAGTCAGGCAGTAGCACAGCAGGTTAAGCGCAGGTGGCGCAAAGAGCAAGGACTGGCGTAAGGAACCCGGTTTGAGCCCCCCGCTCTCCACCTGCAGGATAGTCACTTCACAAGTGGTGAAGCAGGTCTACAGGTGTCGTTTTCTCCCCCTCTCTGTCTTCCCCTCCTCTCTCCATTTCTCTCTGTCCTATCCAACAACAACAACATCAATAACAACAACAATAATAACTACAACAACAATAAAACAAGGGCAACAAAATGGAATAAATAAATATTTTTTAAAAGTTTATTTAAAAATTCTGTATGTTGATTATCTCATTTGTTTGAAAAGATACTACCAGAATAAGTCAATACAGATTTACCTATATTTTCCAAACATAATTCTATTGGTATAACTTTATACTCTAGGAATTGTTAGCGAGCATAAATCAAACCACCATCCACTATAAGGAAGCAAAGATGTTTATTGACGAATTGCAATCTGGGCCGAGATGGTGACTGGTGTTAGTCTACCAAACTCGACCTCGAACAGGGCTCAAACAGTACAATTTATAGGAATTCAGACTACACTCAGGGAGGGGGAGCACATCACCTTATCAACCTACATCCAATAACAGGCTATAGCAAACACAAGATCCAATCATTTCAAACTTAGCAAAAAGCGGGGTCCATACAAAGCAAAGCGCGGGCTAGTTTCAAATATAGTAAGATCACACAACCAATAGAATTCAACCAGGCAGGGTCGCCACATCCTCCTGCCATCAGCTATGACCACCCATCCGGTAGACAGCACACCACAAAGTCTGTTCAAAGGTCCTGATAAGGCTTGTCCCCAGGCAGGGTCCTTCGAACAATGGGTGGCCTTACTGATTAGGTCCTGTTTATTCAAGGGGGAAGGGGCAAGGAATTTTCCACCTCATACTACAAGCAACTCATACTAAAAGCACTTAACAAACAACTGCATAAAAAGGGAATTTCAAGGCTACTGCCTTTTACATTCCCCACTTGTCTTAGCCGAGAATCAAATCTTTGATTCATCTTAATCTTTTTTTTCTTTTGGGTCAGTGGGATCAGCAACTGTCCTCTTCAAAGGAGTGTGATGAATCTAGTGCCACTTTCCGGCAACCTTTGCAGCAGTTGGTGTACTCAGGATCACAATATAAGGTCTTTCTCACTGGGTGTGCCTTGTGGAGCAGGCAGCAGGTGACAGGGTCCTTCCCAAAGGCTTGTAGCACAGCATTCTAATTGTCCTGCAATATAGGCTGGAGATCTGTAAAAACTTGGTAACAGTTGTGGGATAGATCAGAGACAAGAGCATCACAGATCATGACAGCAGCAGTCTGCCAAAAACCATTTCAAAGGGAGACAGTTTGTTTACAATGGGAGACAGTGTACTCTCAGAAGGGCCTGAGCCAGGAGCGATACCCATCCCCTGCCAGTTTCAAGGGTTAATTTAGTTAAAGTCTCCTTTAAGGTCTAACTTATCTCTCTACCTGCCCAGGGATATGGGGCTCGTTAGCATAATGAAATTTCCAATTTGTTCCCATTTCTCGGGTCACTAACTGAGACACAAAAACAGTGAATGTCTGCTTACCAGAACCAATGGTGAGAGGGAACTCTCCACCTGGGCACTGTTTTATCTAAAATTTTCTTGCTCACTATCTATGCCCCCTCAGACTTCATTGGTTAAACCTCTACCCAACTTGAAAATGTGTCTATAAATATCAGCAAGTACTTATACCTAAAAGTCTCTGATTTTACTTCTGTAAAATCTATTTAGTCTCTAGTCCTAATCTCTTGCCCATCTTATTTCTCCTTACTGTATCCAGGGTCCTTTGGAAGCAGGGAGCCTAGTAGAATCAATGTCAAGGCTGGCTCTGCTTGTTGTGTAGTTGCACAAGTGGCTTCATCTGCCCTCTAGTTTCTTTTCTGATGTCCGGAACAATGGGTCACGGCTGCTTCTTGCAGGGTCCATGCGGCCTCCAGTAGGTTCTTTGTGCTGGATCATCTTCCCGGTGGGGGTAAGGAATCTTCTCTCCCCACATGCTCCATGCACACGCCATGTAGCAAAGGCATACCTCTTGGCAGTCATGCATTTGTAGGGAGCCTCAGGATCCGTCTCCAACATCAGGGTGGCAGGGTTCAGGCCGGTAGCAGCACTGAATTTCACTCATGGCTGGTCTAGGAACAGAACTTGGTAGCAGGTTAGGTGGGCATTGGACCTGCCCCAGTGATGGCTTGTCTGCTTTCCTTACCAGCTGTGCCACAGGTGCTATTGTCCTCAGGCATTTTGTCCATCCAGCAGCTACAGGGTCCAATATTTGACAAATAGGCAACGGGTCTGTGCCATGGCCCAAGTTTTTGGGTCAGCACTTCCCGGCTTATGCCTTTAAGTTCATCTACAAGCAGTCTAAATGGCTTGTTGATAAAACAGCCTTTCTTCCAGTGTCCTTTTTCTTTGCAGTAACATCACTGATCTTTCTCTACCCTTAGCCCCTATTTTCTGACTTTCCTTTTCCCTCTGGGCACTGCCCCAACTTTCTCTTTCTTTCTTTCTTTCTTTCTTTCTTTCTTTCTTTCTTTCTTTCTTTCCAAAGTCTAATGTCAAAACATTTACCAACTTCTTAAAAACCCTCTGAGCAATCTCTCAGCTTTTCTTTAAAATCTTTCTGTCTTCTGTAACTTTTTTCTAACACCTGGGGCAGATTTGAGCAACAAAACGCCAAATTTAGTGTCATTCTATTTACCTTAGAGAAATTTGTGGGCCATTTTACTGCCTCTTGGAGACCCCCTAAGAGAACCTGGCAGTATGATTGAAGGGGTATCACTGCTGTACTCGTACATTTGTAACCAGTAAGACATACACAAAACCAGATTAAGAGCTTACCAAAACTGACAATCTAATTACCAGAATTTGCCTATACATCTCTATGTAATTTTAGAAGGTCTTTTTAACAAACAGATATACCAGTATAGTATATAAAGTCAATATCTAATGTGTTGACATAATAAAATGATCACCATTTTTTAGCATTATTTTAAACTGCTTGGACAATTTAAGCACAATATCAAAACAGTTTTTGTTAAGATCTTTACTCATCACAAAGCTATCATGAATAAGTGTAGATATAAAACTCTTAATAGATTTTACCCCTTAGAACTCTAATATGGCAACTTAAAAGGCTAAAATAAACCTCATAACTTAAATATTCAAAATAATAATTTTGTTAAATCAGGATTTGCCAAAACAAATCTTCTATCAGACCAAAAATACCATTTGTCAAGAATAAATCTCTGACAGCGTCTTAAAACAAACCAGATAATTTTTAAAAGCAGAAAGATATAAAGAGGAAAACCAGAGCAAAAGCCTTAGGCTAGAAAATCATTAATATAACCACTGTGTTATTTTTCACTCACCTAAGCCAGTTCTACTTCTTTAGTTGAGAAGGTATTTTAAAACGTTTACATGTCAATAACCTTCCTGCCATTTTTCACACAAGAGATAGAGACACATCTTCAGCGTGTGATACCTAACTTGAGAGACTCTGTTTGAATTTTAAAGAGCATACATTTAAAAGTTATTTTTTTAACCTCTTGTAGCAATTTCTATAACCAGGATCTCTAAACCAAATTCAGTTTAACTAAATTTTTCTTTAAACTTTAAACAAACTCTAATTACTTAGAGAGTTAACACATACTAGTGACTTCTCAAAGCATTTTCAATGTCAGACAAATGCCAAATTTGCTGTGGACCAATATCTATAAAATAGATAATTTGCATATCAATTTGGAGAAGATGAATTGTCACATTAAATACTTAAGACTTTAAATCTTTAGCTGTCTTAGCAAATGAATTTTTACCCTTATATTACCACATAAGAACTGTATTGAAAACTCTTTTTTAAAAGAACTTTGATAAGAATGCAGCTTTAAAGTTACTTACACTTTTAACCTTAAGATTAACATTTTTAGGCCACAAAAACAGACCTAAAACACACATATAAACATTTAAGACATCTCATAGCCACCTTTTTATCATTTATATATCTGGGCTGATTGCTTAGGGGAAAAGAGCAGCTTTTAACCAGTACAGACACATCTTAGCAACATACCTGGTCAAACACAAATTTAGATCTGCACTCACACAATTTTTCAAGATGAAACATCTCACATTTATATACTAAGATTTTTCTTTTATCCAATAGTTCCTAGGACAACCTTAACTAGCCCTAAATAAACAAAGAGGAAGAAACAAATTCTTTCAGCTTCTCTCCACGAGGAGCCCAAGAGGACCAAGGACAGTTTTCAGACAGCTCCAGTCAGCTCTGGGGGCATGGGTAAAGCCACACACATGCTAGCACTATCACCCATCTGCACCCATGGGCCCGTCCCAGGTCACGGCCACACCGAGGCAGGGCGGGGTGTCGCCCCTGCACTAGAGCTGCTGCCTGGCCCAGCTCCAGGCCCCTGCTGTGACCAGCCAGCCTGACTCCTGTGAGGGCGGGGTGGCACCCTCAGGGTCCTGCCTGGACTAGCCTGAGGACATGATTCTGCTACTCAGGCTTAAAAGAGAGACAAAGACAAGGCAAAATTCAGCTGGCAACTTCAGGCCGGAACCAAATCTGGTCCCGTCGCTCTGAGATGATTTCTTAATGTTGACCAAAAAGACACAGGGACACAAAAAAGCACAGAAACACATCTTACATCGAAGGTGAGCCTCTCTGAAGAACAAAAAGACATGAGTTTATATTTATGCACTCCTACCCCCAAACTATGAGTAACCAGGTCCAGTGGGGTAGATGCCGCCTGGCCCATTCCTGCAAAGTGGAAGTAAGTGAACACGAAACACAGACTGACAAACAGACAAGACACACACAGACAGACAAGCGCGCTTAACAAATGTCCAGACAATACCTAACACCCCAGATTTCACGGGTTCTTTTTATACTTTTTCTTACAGCCAGCTGGCACACTGTTCTCTCATTCTCACACACTTTTTCCCTATCAACCCAAAGGGTGTCCACTTGGGACCTTCTTCCTTTTTAGGTTGCAAGAAGTTTTTATTAATGGAGACTCCAGTTTTTCTAAAATTTTTTAACCTTTAACCTCCTGTGGTACCGTAACACAAAATAAGGGAAGGAGACAAACAAAAAGACAAACCGCAAATGCTGCGAGACCAACAAGGCAGATTGTAAGTGGGGAAAAAGGAACTGACATCTGACGGATGTCAGGCACACAACGATGCTCGCCTGGCCAGGCCCCTCGCAGGACCTTAAGGGGTCTTAGCTTAGGGGTGACCGTATGATCCCCGGTCTAGGTCTCAACTACATTGAGAACCCCCACTTAGCTGAAACGACCCCACGGACACGCAGGTTAGAGCCCACTCAAGCCCCGTAGCTTTTCAGGCCGTGAGGCACATAGCATTCACACACACGCAGCAGACCACTCACTCAGTCAAGATTGGGCAATTACCATTCCGGCTGCCTCTACTAAGGAATGTTGCTAATTAGGCCTTCAGGAGTCACCGGAGAGTAGCTCCGGCCAGACCCCTTCAGTTGCACTAACAGGCTCAGCCTTTTCGCGAATTGCCAAAGTGAGGAGAGTAAAGGAGACAAACACAGAGTGGCCACGAGAGACAGTTCGGAAGCGGACCCTGTTCCAGATCCTTAGGGGACCCTGTTTCAGGTCCCGGGTGGACCCTGTCTCAGGTCCCGGGTGGACCCTGTTTCAGGTCCCGGGTGGACCCTGTCTCAGGTCCCGGGGCGGACCCTGTTCCAGATCCTTACCCCAGCAGCCTGGGAGTCGTCACTCCCCAGCGCTGCGGTCTGGGATTTTTAACGCGGCGTCCCGCAATCCACAGACCCCCAGGCCCCACCGGGACTTACACAAAAATCAAGCTTGACTCACTGGTTCTCCGGAGGCACAGAGCTAGAAAAGTAATGGTACCATACAAAATTCAGGCCTGACTTACCGGCGCCGGGCAGGACTTCCAAGGCCTCCGAGGGTCCGGACCCAGGATGGGGTGTCCTCAGAAATACCCGTCTGAGGGATCTCGCTGGGGCCTCCAAATGTTAGCGAGCATAAATCAAACCACCATCCACTGTAAGGAAGCAAAGATGTTTATTGACGAATTGCAATCTGGGCCGAGATGGTGACTGGTGTTAGTCTACCAAATTCGACCCTGAACAGGGCTCAAACAATACAATTTATAGGAATTCAGACTACACTCAGGGAGGGGGAGCACATTACCATATCAACCTACATCCAATAACAGGCTATAGCAAACACAAGATCCAATCATTTCAAACTTAGCAAAAAGCGGGGTCCATACAAAGCAAAGCGTGGGCTAGTTTCAAATATAGTAAGATCACACAACCAATAGAATTCAACCAGGCAGGGTCGCCACATCCTCCTGCCATCAGCTATGACCACCCATCCGGTAGACAGCACACCACAAAGTCTGTTCAAAGGTCCTGATAAGGCTTGTCCCCAGGCAGGGTCCTTCGAACAATGGGTGGCCTTAACTGATTAGGTCCTGTTTATTCAAGGGGGAAGGGGCAAGGAATTTTCCACCTCATACTACAAGCAACTCATACTAAAAGCACTTAACAAACAACTGCATAAAAAGGGAATTTCAAGGCTACTGCCTTTTACAGGAATCATTCTTTTTTAAAAAAAATTTTATTAGTGATTTAAAAATGGCTTAGAAGTCATAAGATTATAAGGGAATAGTTCTAGTTATACACTGCTCTGTCATGGTTCTGTACCCTTCCCCAAACTCCTAGCTCCCTAGGCTAACCACCATAGTTTTCACAAAGTCTCTTTACTTCATTTTATTTATTTTTTACCAGAGTACTGCTCAACTCTAACTTGTAGTGCAGAGGATTTAACCTGGGACTTTGGATCCTCAGGCATAAAAGTCTCCATATTTTACATAGTATCAGGTAACCATTATGCTATTTACCTCTGCCCAGTTTATTACAAAGTCTTAGTGGTGGTTTAATTACTTTTTTTCTTTAATTTTGAATAAGCTTCTTGTATTGCACATATGAGCAAAAACATCTCAGAAGTTGTCCTTCAGAGATTTTCAGGTCATTTGGTAACAGATATAAACCATAACAAGAATCTCTGAAAACAAACACCAAATTAAAGAAACTGAATACATGATAAGGATGAGAAGAATAATGTAGGAAATATCAAAAAGTACTAGAGAGAAAATGACATCATTTAAAAAAACAAAAGACTGCATGCATTTAACTGTGTTATACATAAAAGTATATATAAAATTTGTATATAATACATCTAAGAATTTTTTACAAAACTGTTTTCTCTCTCCATTCTTTGCTTGGACATCTATCCATTTCTTTCTTCCCTTTCATGCATTAAAGTTACATATTTCTATGACTTGTGTTTCTGGGTCTGTTTTACTGTGTATCACCTTGCTGAGTGTTAAATGTTCCTTATTTCTTTCTTTGTAACACTCCTTTGAGTAATTCTTGCTAGGCAAGTCTAGTATAACAAACTCCTTCAGTTTTTATATGTCTGGTACTATTTTGATTGCTCCTTCATATTTAAATGATAGTTTTGCAGGGTAAAGTATGTGGCTGGAAGTTGTCTTTTAAAACCTTAAGTATACTACTCTACTCTCTTTTGGTTTCAATAGTTTCTACAGAGAAGTCTGACAAGAGTGATTATATTGCCTTTATAAGTCTCATTTTCTTTTTCCCTGGTGGTTTGTAAAATTCTTTATTTGTCCTTGACTTTACATACTTTCACAATGATGTGCCTTGGTATATTTGGGTTTAGGTATTTGGGAGTTCTTTCCATTTCCTAAACATCTACATGCTGACCATATCCCAGATTTGGAAAATTTTCTGCTATTACTTCTTGAGATATGGTTTCTGCTCCCTTATGTCTCTCTTCTCATTCAGAGACTCTTATTATTCTGATATTTGATTTTCTGATGGAGTTTTTAATCTCTTAAGTATTTTTCTCATTTTTTCTAAAGCTTTTTCTACTACTTTGAAGTCAAAGAGTGCTGTAATTATGCCTTCTATTTCTAATATTCTCTCTTCTAAATAGTTAAGCCTATTTCCTTGACTTAAATTTGAAACTAGAATGCATGAATCTCACTCCATACTCTTCTGCACTGAATGATTTCTGAAGAGATTTTGGAAGTAATTCTGATGTTTTTCTCCTCTAAGGATTAGTATTTTTTTCCTCTTGCTTATTTTAATATTTTTTAATAATAGATTTTCTGAAGTATGCTTCACTGTAATTTTTTGGCATTTCTATTCTCAGTGTTCTCTAATGTTTTTGAATCTGTGTTTTGTATTAGTTTGGGGCATTATCTGTCACAATTTCTTTAAATATAATTTTTCTGTCTTTCCCACTGTGTATTATTCACTTAGTAGTTACCCCACAATTTAGTCTACTTAAAATTTTTTTTGAGTGGGAAATTTTATGCATGTACAAACTATTAGTATTTATTGTTAACTGTAAAACATTAATCCCCCAATAAAGAAAGAAAAAAAATTGGGGGGAACAGGTGGTGGTGCACTTGGTAGAATAAACTTGTTGTAATGCTCAAGGACCCAGGTTCAAGCTCCTTGTCCTCTTCCCTACCCTCATGAGCACTGAAGCAGCATAATGGTTATGCAAAATATTTTCATCCCTGAGGTTCCAGATCTCAAATTCAATCCCCAGCACCACTGTAAGCTAGTGCTGAGCAGTACTCTGGTCTTTATTTTGTATCACTCTATATAAAATATATAAAAAATGAAAGAAAGAAAAAAAATTGATCCAGAGTGGTGAATCACCAGCAAATAGATCAAAAAATTAAAACAAACCCATGTATCAACAATTGTACTATAAAGCATTAACCACCAAACAAAATGTTATAAAAAAACCAAATAAATAAATCTCTGAAACCAGCCAGTGGCACAGTAGTAGAACACAATACTTTCAAATATGAAGTACCAAATTCCAACCCTGGTACTTCATGTGCCAGAGTAATGCTCTGTTTCTCACTCTCTCTCCCACTAATAAACAAGTACATTTTCTAGAAAAAAAGAAATGAAATCAAGACTACTTACTATAAGCTTCTTGTAATTATCTCATTTAATATAATGGTTTTTTTTTTTTCATATTGAGAGAGAGAGACCAGAACACACTTTTGTTATTTTATGTGGTGGTGGTGATGATCAACATTAAGGCTTGATACAAGCAATACATGCGTTGAATGTCTGAGCCATCTATTCAACCTCAAGAATATAAAGATATAAATTGAAAAGAGTAATGATGTGGAGAAAGATTTAATGTTCTAATACTAATTAAAAGTGAAATAGCTAAAGAAAGGCCAAATTAAATGTGGACAAAAGGAATGCCACTGACATACAGGAAGGTATGCAAACACATGTGTAACTGAAAGAACCAACTGCTAATAATCTATTTCTGTACTCCCTGCTTGCTATGCACCAATGAAATCTCACCAATTAACTTATTATGTATAAGTATCCCAGAGAACAATGGCTGGGGGCCGGTGTTCTTCTTTGAATGATCCAGACACCAAGTCTGTTAGCATAATAAAGTTTCTCCTTTTCCAAATATTTGCTTCTCTGATCTTGTTTGCTGCTTCAGATGAAAGGTAGATGTTGGACTGGATGAAAGCAGATGAAAGCCAAACTTGGACTGGGTCTTGTCTATTGCACTTGTCTATTGGAGGGGGGGGGCGGTTCAGATCCTGGAACATAATGGCAGAGGAGGACCTAGAGGGGCATTGAATTGTTATGTGGAAAACTGAGAAATATGAACAAGGGTAGATGGCATAATACTTATGCAAAGAGACTCTCATTCCTGAGGCTCCAAAGTATCAGGTTCATGATGAATTCACCTTCTTTACCCCATCTTGGATGGAACTGGAAGATATCATGTTAAGTGAGATAAGTCAGAAACAAAGGGTTGAATATGGGATGATCTCACTCATTAGCAGAAAATGAAAAACAAGATCAGAAGGGAAAACTCTAAATAGAACATGGACTTGAGTTGGTGTATGGCACCAATAGAAGACTCTAGGGTGGGAGGTAGGGTTTGGGTCCTGAAACATGATGTCAGAGGAGGACTTAGTGGGAGTTGTACTGTTATGTGGAAATGCTATGCATGTACAAACTTTTATTTTACTGTTGACTGTAAGTCATTAATCCCCCAATAAAGAAATTTTTAAAAACACTCCATAGAATGGGAGAAAAGAAAAATATAGACTAAAATCTCTGTGATAGCTTCGTGTGTGTGTGTGTGTGTGTGTGTGTGTGTGTGTGTGTGTGTGTTAGGGGTGCTTAATTGTTATGGTGCAATAGATAACACATAGGTGACCTTGATAAGAATAACATTGGTGGACTCCATATTGGAACTCACTCTCTATAGTAACAGACCCTGGGGCATATTCCAGGAAGAGAGCTCCACCTACCCCTAAAAATAGATGAAATAGCCTAGAACAGAGAGATATTATCAGGAGTGCTAACTCCTAGAATAGCCTCATCTGCTCAAACATGACTGCTTTTGGACAAAGTCTTTGCAAACACCACACCACAGACATTTCGAAGCATAACAGTTAGAAAGGGCACCTCACATCCTGTGGTCAGTTACCACCTGGGACTGAGATCCCAGACTCCTTTTAGATCAGAACTCATATTCCCGGCAGCATAGTGTAGCTAGGCACTTAAAAACATTCAACAACAACAACAACAACAACAACAACAATAATAAAAGATCACCACCCTGGATTATTCAAGCATAGATCCCAAGTCAGGTCTTTAAGGAGCAACAAATAGGACAAAAGAAATCACCTAAACTGTAAGACAAAAGTCTGACTTTCAGAGGTAGAGTAACGGCAGAGTACTTGCAAGCAAACCACACACGCCAAAAACAACTATATAAAGAACAATAAAGCATAAAAAACTGCTGCCACCAATTGATAACTGTGTTTTCGTATTTTTCACTTTTTTCCAGTATGGTTATTGCTGGGCCTTGTAATCTTCTCTCTCTCTCTCTCTCTCTCTCTCTCTCTCTCTCTCCCTCCCTCCCCTCCCTCCCTCCCTCCCTCCTTCTCTCTCCCTGTTTCTTTTTGACAAAAATAAAAGGAGAGGAAAAAAGACACCTACAGCATTGTTCACCATTTGAGAAGCTTCCTTCATGAAAGTGAGGGCTGAAGTCTTCAACTCAGGTCCTTGCACATGACAATATGTGCAGTCTACCAGGTGTGCCACCACCTAGCCCCTCACAACTGGGTTTGCTTGAAAAAAAGCATATGCATCCTTCCAGAGGTGGGTGAAAGCAGTGGATGGTGGAGAGTGGAAAGACACACAGGGACAAATAGTGCAATACTTGTCAGTCACCGTTATTGCAATCAGAGCAGACCCACTGGGGACAGGAGAGACCTTAATATTTTGTAAATAGAGACAAAAAAAAAAGTAGAAAGACAAAGAGAAAGAGACCATATCACTGAAGCTTCCTTCGGTGTGATATAGACTGGACTGGAACCTGGGTCATGCATATGACAAAGCAGCACACTATCCTAGTGAACTATCTTGCTGGCCAGAGGCCACAGACTTTTAAGCTCTGTCCTCAGGGAACTCCCATAGGTAGGGCAAACTCTGAATTGCCTGTGAGAATTCAGCTTTGGGGCGGGCACAAATAAAAAGCATCTGAAAACTCACACTGAGGTCAGTAGAACAAGTCTGGCAAAGACTCTATTCTCCTCAACTGAGAACCCCTGGTATCTGGGGAAGACATAGTCAAAGGGAATGTTGTCCATGTGCAGGTGTGATAAGGATAGAAGAAAATAATGCCATTTCCTGGTTTGTTCACCACCCCTAAGTTGAGCACATTCATCCAACCAACCACAGTTAGTCTGTTATTGCCCAACCTGCACAGTCACCAAGTAGAACTTTTCTTTTAAAAAAATTACTTATAGAATGGAAATATTGACAAGATCATAGGATAAGAGGGGTACAATTCCACCCAGTTCCCACTAGAACTCCATATCCCCTCTCCTCAATTGCAAGTTTTCCTATTCTTTTTTTTTTAATTATCGTTGTAGTTATTATTGTTGTTGGATAAGACCGAGAGAAATGGAGAGAGGAGGGGAAGACAGAGAGAAAGATAGACACCTGCAGACATGCTTCACCGCTTGTGAAGCGACTCCCCTGCAGGTGGGGAGCAGGGGGCTCGAACTGGGATCCTTATGCTGGTCTTTGCACTTTGCACCACCTGCGCTTAACCCACTGCACTACCACCCAACTCTGGAAAGTTTTCCTATTCTTTATCCATCTGGGAGTATGGACCCAGGATCATTGTGAGGTACAGAAGGTCTGGCTTCTGTAATTACTTCCCCACTGAACATGGGCATTGGCAGGTCGAGCCACACTCCCACCCTGTCTCTCTCTTTCCCTAGTCGGGAAGGGGCCTGGGGAGGCAGGTCTCCAGAACACATTGATGGGGTTGTCTGTCCAGGGAAGTCAGGTTTGCATCATGGTATCATCTGGAACCTGGTTCCTGAAAATGAGTTAAGATATAAAGCAGAAAAGTATATAAATGTTGTTAACTGTAAACCCCATCGATTTGATCTGGGCCCCATATTCAGCACAGGAGCCTATGTAACTTCTGCATCCCTGTAGGTCTGAGCTCACATTCTGTGATCACAGCTAGGAACATACCAGGCTGCACTAATTTCAGGACCCATCTTCCTCAGGCAGTAGAGTATGTTGTTCAAGGTTATCCCTGGGGCTTGGTGCCAGCTCTACAAATCCACTGCTGCTGAAGACCACTTTTTCCTTTATTTTTAATTTTGTTATTTTTATTTTTTATTTTCCCCCTTTTATTGCTCTTATTTATCATTGTTGTTATTGTTGTTGGATAGGACAGAGAGAAATTGAGAGAGGAGGGGAAGACAGAAGGAGAGAGAGAAAGACACCTGCAGACCTGCTTCACTGCTTGTGAAGTGACCCCCCTTCAGGTGAGGAACCAGGGACTCAAACTGGGATCCTTACTCTGGTCCTTGTGCTTTGGGCCATGTGCACTTAACCTGCTGCGCTACCACCTGGCCCCCTCCATTATTTTTTATAGGATAAGACAAATTAAGTATGGAGGAGAAGATAGAGAGGGGGAGAGAAAGATAGACATCTGCAGATCTGCTTCACCACTTGTGAAGCAATCTCCCCCTGCAGGTGGGAAGCCAGGGGTTGGAACCAGGACTTAAGCTGGTCCTTGCACTTTACACTGTGTGTGCACCCCCCCCAAAGTAGAACATTACATCTTATTTGGAACACTGAAACATTTTCTAGGGCATGGAGATGCTGAACCTGGGTAAGCACACACATTACAGTGTGCTAAGACCAGGATTCAAGCCCCTGGTTCCACCTGCAGGAGGAAAGCTTCACAAGTGGTGAAATAATGTTGCAGGTGTCTCTCTATCTCTCTCCTCAGCACCCTCTCCCCTCTCAATTTCTCTCTGTCTCTTTTCAGTAGTAAATAAATAAAATAATTTTAAAAAGAAATATTTTCAAACTTCTAAAATTGAGACTTTTCATGAACTGTAACATCACTTAAAGTAGGATTAAATCTTACCTTTGCATTCTCTAGTCCAAAAGATTATTGCTGTAAACCAGACAACTTTATTAGGAAGAAAATAATTATTTTTGGTTTTTATTATATTAGTGATTTAATAATTATTGACAATATTGTGGGATAAGAGGGGTACAATTCCATGCAATTCCCACCACCAGACTTCTGTATCCCATTCCATTCATTGGAAGCTACCCTATTCTTTATCCCTCTGGGAGTGTGGATCAAAAATCTTTATGGGGAGCAGAAGGTGGAATGTCTGGCTTCTGTAATTGTTTCTCTGCTGGACATGGGCATTGACAGGTCAATTCATATGTCAAGCTTGTTTCTATCTTTCCCTAGTATGGCAAGGCTCTGGGAAGGTGGGGGTTCCAGGACACATTGGTGAGGCCTTCTGACTAGGAAAGTCAGGTTGGCATCTTCAACTTGGTGACTGAAAGGCACTAAGATATAAAGCAGAACAAATTGTTTAATAATGAGGAACCTAAAGTTAAGAATATAGTAGATGAAATTAAGGTCTTCATGTTGGAAGAAACTAGGAAGTCTATTTTAGCTATGTTCCAATGGGCCCATGACATTACTAGTATTTACCTGGGTCTAATAGCTAATGTGCAAGTGGGTTGAAAGCATTGTCTGGGAAGATGGTGTCAGAGTTGAGAATGGGACCAGAAAGCTGTATCAGGGCAGAGAGTAGCTCCCAAATATAGGAAAAGTATATAAATACTGTTAACTGTAAACTCCATCGGTTTGACCCAGGAGGGCCCATGTCTATTCATATTTAGTACAAGAGTCAGTATAACCTCTGAATCCCTGTCAGTCTGAGCTTACAGTCCATGGTCAGAGCCAGGGACATTCTATGTAAGCTTCACTTATTTCAGCACCAGTTTTCCTTGAGTGTCAGAGTATTTTGACCCAGTCTCCCTTTGTAGAGTGGAGCTTTTTATACCACTGTTATTCTACACTGAGGGTACAATCCTATAGAGGCCCACAAGAAGGTTTATGATGTTTTTCCTGTTGGATATGACCATTGATGGTGGAGAGAGGTATCTGTTAGAGGTCTAGGCCCATCATATCTATGTGGGAATCCAAGGATTCCCTGACCAGGGCTTCAGATGATATGTTGGCCTGAAAGAAAAGAATTTCAAAATATTTCAGAAAAAGGTCCAGGCAATGGTGCACCCTGTTGGGCACAAGGACCCAGGTTTGAGCCCCTGATCCCCCACTGCAGATAAGATGCTTCAGGAACCAGTGAAGGGGGTCTGTAGGTGTCTCTCTCTCTCTCTCTCTCTTCCTGTCTACCTGCCCCCCCCCCACTACTGCTTTTAATTTCTCTCTGTCCTATAAAATAAAGTAGAAAAGGAAAAATGGCCTTCTGGAGTGTGAAGTTCACAGTGCTGGTACAAAGCCCTAGCAAGAACCTTGGTGGCATAAACAAGTAAATAAATAAATATAAAAATAGGTTTTCAGAATTATCCTTTACATAGATAGAATGCTGTCTATTTCTCTATATAGAGAATCTCCCTACTCAGCAAAATTACTTTGTGTTTCTTTTATACTTGAAGGCTAAATGTAATTTATATTCTGTGTGATCACGCTCAACAATGATGACTGTAAATTTTGTTCAAGGTATTGATACATACTACTAACATTTAAAATGTTTGCATAATCTATTTCAGAAGTCACACAGTAGTGTACTATGAGCTAAGTGCAAACTGTTTTTCACTGAGATGCATTGGGGGACCCTTTATTTGCTTGGTCTTATATTTATTTGTGCTGAACCTGCTTTATCTTTTCTTAAACTTTGGCTGACCCTGAGCTTTGGCTCCCTGTTGTCGTGGGACATGCACTTTCATTTCATTGCAGCAAATCCCCACATCCACATCTATACCCTTACACATCCATCACCAGCCCACTTCATCCATCTAGTTTACCAGGCTGACCTTATAAGCATTGTAGTCGATGTTCTTAAATATAAATGTTTTGATGGTCTGGCAGTGGCTCACCCAGTTGAATGTACACATAGCCATGAACAAAGATTTGTATTCAGACTCCCTGGCCTGACCTGCAAGGGGGATGCTTCATGAATGTTGAAGCAGTGCTACAGGTCTCCTTCTCTCTCTCTCTCTCCCCCGCCCATCTTTCTTACCCTTCTCAATTTCTCTCTGTCTTATCAAATAAAAAGAAAAAGGAAAAGGAAAAAATGGCCCGTGGGAGCACCAAGTCCCAGCAATACAACTGATGGAAATAAATAAATGAATAAATAGACAAATATTCTCAGGAGGTCTGGCGATGGTGCACCTGGTAGAGTGCTCAAGAATCTGGGATCAAGCCCTGGTAGATTCATTATGCAGGCACCAAACCCCAGTGATAACCCTGGTGTTCAATAAATAAATAATAAAATAAACATTCTAATCTCTACTAGCATAGCCCAGTTTTTCCTGTCACATTCTACTCAATTCTACTCAACCCTGGTGGAAATCAAGAAAAAGAGAGAGAGAGAGAAAGAGGAGAGAGAGAAAAAAGAAAAAAGAGAAAAGAAAAAAGAGAGAGGAGAAAGAAGAAAAGAAAAGGAAAGAAAAGAAAAGAAAAGAAAAGAAATTGTTCACAGAAAATTCTAGTAATTACCTTCCTTTAAAGCTCTGAGTTTTAAGTAGCACTCATGGTCGAGTGCATATATTACCATGTGAAAGAACCCAAGTTCAAGCCCCTAGCCCTTCTAGCAGAGTGGAGGTGAAACAGTGCTACAGGTGTCTTTCTTTTTCTCTCACCTATCTCCCCCTTCCCTCTTGATTTCTTTTAGTCTCTATCCAAAAGCTAAATAAATAAAATACAAAATAAATAAAAATAATTTTAAAAAAGTAAATAAAACCTATTTTTATTGCTGTGTTTTATAATGTACATACTGTAAAAACTTAGTAAATGTTGTAAATAATTTATTTATAAGTATATACTATAAGAATGTACATCACAGAAACATTTGGGAAAGGGGTGGGGTGATGGTGTACCCGGTAGAGCTCCCATGCTATTATGTGTAAGGACTGGTGTTTAAGCTCCGGGTACCCTGTGGTGAGAGTGAGAGAGAGAGAGAGAGAAAAGAAGGGAAGCTTCACAAACAGTGTATAGGAGTCTCTCCATCTCTCTCCACCTGCTAGCTCAGTTTCTCTGTCTCTACCCAATGCATAAACATTTAAAAAATTTTGAGAAAAATTCATATGCATTTCTGAGCTGTGCTTATGGGGATTCTGATTTACCAAATTAAGATGGGACCAGAGCTTTCTTTTCAACATCCAAAGTGATCCTGAGCCACAACCAGGTTTAGAATATCTGACCTGAGTAAAGAGTAAATAAATTTTCTCTTAGGTAAATAAGTATATTGTGTGTTACTAAGAACTTAATCATTCTTTTTTTTAAATTATCTTTATTTATTTATTGGATAGAGATAGCCAGAAATCTAGAGGGGGGAGGGGAGATAGAGAAGGACAGAAACACTGAGACACTTGCAGCCCTTCTTTACCACTCGCAAAGCTATCTCCCTGCAGGTGTTGACCAAGGGCTTTCAAACTCAGGTCCTTGCAAATCCTAACATGTGCACTCAGCCCCGAATGTGACCATTCTTTTTTTTTTTTTCAATGTCTTTGTTGGAGGATAAATTAATGGTTTATACTTGACAGTAAAATACAATAGTTTGTACATGCATAACATTTCCCAGTTTTCCATATAATAATTCAACCCC
Source organism: Erinaceus europaeus (assembly GCF_950295315.1). Taxonomy (NCBI): domain Eukaryota; kingdom Metazoa; phylum Chordata; class Mammalia; order Eulipotyphla; family Erinaceidae; genus Erinaceus; species Erinaceus europaeus. The sequence continues at coordinate 38,521,330 of NC_080167.1, forward strand.
CACATGACCATTCTTTATAGTATTTCCTGTGGGTAAATGAATTCATAAGCAAGTTCAGAATGAAACTATTAAACTGATAAAAATTAGAATTAATTGTGTAAAGAAAAATTTGCAAGATTTGCATCTAATGTGTGTTTTTTCAGGCCTGTCAGAGAGTTTTCCATGCCAAGAGGAGCAAACACTTTTTGTTACTGTATAAAGGCAAATGTCATTGTCACTGGAGGTAAGAGGATAGACAGCTCATGTTGTGTCCACATTCACAATGCTTCCTTTGATTAACTATGGCTTTCATAAAGTTACAGTACACTACTGCTCAAGGACTTTATTAAAAAATTTAAATATTTTTACAAAGTTGCTAGTCTTTCTGTGTGTGACTTCTAGATTTGATAGTACATTCGAAAGATCCTCCTCAGTTGAAGAATATGTTAAACAATTTCTCTTGTATTTTACTATAACTTTTGATTGATTTGTTTTATATTTTACCTTTATATCTTCAGCCTACATAGAAGTTATTTCAATGTGTGAAAATATGAGTTTCTAGTCTGGAACCCATACATGTTTTCTGTTTTGTGTTTAATTTAATTCATTGATTCCCTTTCATTTTAGATAGGGAGAGAGCAAGAGAGCAGGAGAGACACCACAGCACCATTCTATGATTCATGGAGCTACTCTCCAAGCTGCACATGGGAACTCTACCCACTGAACTATTTTCAAGTCCCTTGTGTAAGACTCCTGAAGTTGAATGGAACTTTGGTGTGTGTGTGTGTGTGTGTGTGTGTGTGTGTAATTTTTCAATAAAAAAAAAACTCTGTCAGAGAACCAAACCTCAATAAATTCACTAGTTGGTGAGAGTTTAGAACAGTAATTAAAGGGACCAAATATATTAAGTGCTGTGGGCCCCTTTCATGAAAAATTTATTCAAATTTCTCCTCCCATCCTTAATAAAGAAACTATAAATAGCAGTCAATACATTCGTATCAAGAGTACACTGTCAGGGGCCAGGCAGTGGAGGACCTGGTTAAGTGCACATAGGTTAAAGATCAAGAACCCATGCAAGGATCTGGATTTGAGCTCTTGGGTCCCCATCTGCAGAGCAGAGCTTCACAAGCTGCGAAGCATGTCTGCAGGTGTCTTTACCTTTTTCTCTCTTTCTCTGTTTCCCTTCCCCTCTCAATTTCTCTCTGTCCTAACCAATAAAAATGGAAAAAATGGCCACCAGAAGCAGTGGATCTGTAGTGCCACACTGAACCCAAGCAATAACCCTGAAGGCAAAAAAAAAAAAAAAAAAGAAAAAAAGAGTATCCTATCTCAGCCACTAAGTGCCTACACTGAAAAGTGTGAAGATAGCTACCCTCTCATTTCATATTTCTGCTGTCTCCCCAGAGCACACAAAGATAATATTTTTCAAACGCATTGGATACTTACAGCTTATACTGAAATCAGTGTCCAGTACTGATTTCCAGTACTGAAATTTGAGCCTTCCTTCCACAGAAACTTAAGGGCTGGGAAATCAGTTTAAAGATTATGCAAAACAACTTTTGTGCCTGAGGCTCTGAACTCCCAGGTTCAATCCCCAGTACCACTATAAACCAGAGCTGTTCAGTGCTCCAGTCAAAAGAAAGATGAGGAAGGGGTAAAAGGAAGGGTAAGGAGAAGAAAAAGAAAGAAGAGAGATAGAGGAAGGGAAGAGAGAGAAGGAGAAGTTTTATGGTCCAAACATGTATTTACTTATTTATTTAATCACCAACAGGGCTATCTCAGGGCTCAGTGCCTATACCATGAATCCATAGCTCATGGAGGCCATTTTACTTTATTTGATATTACAAAGAAATTAAGAGAGGAGAGTTGACAGGGAGAGAGCCAGAAGCACCTGCAGTACTTGCTTCAACTCTTATGAAGCATAGCAGTACTATGCTTCAACTCTTGCTTCAACTGTGAAGCAATGAATGTGCTAATCTTATTGTGAAAACTGTACAAGACTTAAGGTTATTAAATCATGTTGTAAAACTTAAACTTACATAATGTTATGTATCAGTTATATCTCAATAAGGCTGGTGAAAGGATGCCAGTTTCTCCTCAATTTATTTGTAGTAAACAACTGACAAAGCTATTCTCCAAAATATGAATTTAGGTAAGTCTCTCTGTACATGCTATGATTTCTTGATAAAATAGCTTTTAAAATAATGAGCTCTCATGTTCCTGTATTTAGGCAACTTTTATAAAATATTTTTATATGTAGTAAGTAATGAATAGTGATTTTTTTATTTTGTTGATAATCTTTCTAAGTACTTCCTGAAAATTCCAAGTATTTAAATATGAGTAGGAAAGATTTATTTTTAGCTCTAAAAATAGTCCACTTGTAAAAAAAGAACAAAATCAACAGTGTTTACCAACAGTGGAAATCAGGTTGTAGGGTCAAGAGAACATTTTTACAAAAATTGTACTTTAGGTGATTGAGGAACTGAGTCAGCAAGTAGAACACAGAAGATTTGCATATATGAAGTTCTGAATTTGATCTCTAGTATCACATATTCCAAAGTGATGCTCAGGTTCTTTCCCTCCCTTTCATTAATAAATTAAGCTTTTTTAAAAAAAGTATGCATAACTGAATTGTCTACATTTTTTCTTATGAAACCATATAATTTTAACATAAAAATAGTATCTGTGCTGTAACAGTAAATATATACATACACACATATTAAAGGTTTATGAATATGTGTTAGTGGTAGATGGATAAGAGAAAACAGATGAATTGTTACAATGGAGGGATTATATGCAATTTCCCTCTTGACTTCTTTTATTATTGTAATATTTGCATATTTTAAGAATGTGAAAGCAAAAGAACAGCTGTCTTAAAAACTTTGGGGAAGTAAAGTAAAAGTATAAATAATGCATGAATGAGTAGGAAAGAATCGAATCAAGAAAAGCATTCATAAAATATTTATGAGAACTCACATTTGTATGTGTAAACACAATTATTACAAAAGTGCCTTGACAAAAAGCAGATCCAAAACAGGTTGAGCCTCTTAGCAAGTCAATCAGAAACAGTTCCTGGAAGAACTAGAACTGTGATTTCCTGTAACAAGAATGAGAAGGACATGGTGAGAGAGACCACTTGTAGTCCTAATGAAATTACCTTCTCCTATTCTTATTTTCAGGAGAAGATAAAGTCCTCCGCTTGTGGCACCCCAATATCAGCACCAAGCCAGTGGGGAAACTTGTGGGACATATGTTCAGTATCACTGAGATTGTAACAAATGAGAAGGATCAACATGTCATCAGCCTATCCTCTGCGAAGGTAGCAGAAAGATATCCCTTAATCTCAGTTATTAGAAACTCTGCAATACCTTTTTTTTTTCTTCACTGAAATATCTGATAATCACAGAGAAGTACTATCAAGGTAGAGAGGCAACTGACGAGCTACTGTTAGCTGTTGCTGTTTATAGAATTACATAATATAGAGTCGGGCAGTAGCTCAGCGGGTTAAACACAGGTGGCACAAAGCACAAGGACCAGCATAAGGATCCCAGTTTGAGCCCCTGGATCCCCACCTGCAGGGGCATGGGAGTCACTTCACAAGCAGTGAAGCAGGTCTGCAGGTGTCTATCTATCTCTCCCCCCTCTGTCTTCCCCTCCTCTTTCTCTCTCTTTGTTCTATCCAACAACAACAACATCAATAACAACAACAATAATAACTACAACAATAAAACAAGGGCAACAAAAGGAAATAAATATTTTAAATTTTTTAAAAAGAATTACATAATATACAGCCTAAAGATAGGAGTAAAATGAATACATTGGGAAGTTAGATTTGCTATTTAAAATAATAAAATCACCTTTTTTATTTTCAGAAGCTGAGTTCTGGCCAGCAGAAGTCATGGAGGAAACGAGAATGATTACCTGTAATAATAATTATAAAACATGTTGCTTCTAAGATTTTGATTCAAATAAATATAGGTCATGAAGACCAGTTCTTGACCCATATTTATTTGAATCAAAATCTTAGAAGCAACATGTTTTATAATTATTATTGCATAATTTCCAAAACATGTTTTGCAGTTACTTTTGTACTTTTTCTTTTTTTAAAAAAAAATATTTATTTTATTTATTCCCTTTTGTTGCCCTTGTTGTTTTATTGTTGTAGTTATTATTGTTGTTGTTGGATAGGACAGAGAGAAATGGAGAGAGGAGGGGAAGACAGAGAGGAGGAGAGAAAGATAGACACCTGCAGACCTGCTTCACCGCCTGTGAAGCGACTCCCCTACATGTGGGGAGCCGGGGTTTGAACAGGGATCCTTATGCTGGTCCTTGTGCTTTGCGCCACCTGCGCTTAACCCTCTGCGCTACAGCCCGACTCCCTTGTATTTTTTCTAAGACATGTTTTGTAGCTACATTTGTGTTATTTCTAAGAAATGACCTATACTGTTATTTCCTGCTAGCTAAATCGTATTTGTTCTATCTAATTGTTTATCCTTGGTTAATAAACAAAACAAAAACATACTATGTCTTTCTGTTGTCTTCAGTAAAGAAAAACAATCTATTGTTTCTATCTGAGCAGTCTTTTGCTAGGCACTAGCCAAAGCACTAATTTTTTTTTTAATTTTTAAAATTTTATTTTTAATTTACAAAATTATAATAGGGATATAATTCCACACTATTCCCACTACTAGATCTCTGTGTTCCTGTTCCTTCCAATTGAAAACTGCAGTAGTTCTCCCAAGGTCACAGATATCTATTGACTATTATTTCTGTAGCTATCTACCTATATTTATATATATTTACCCATTTTTTCTATGCCCCTGCTATCTCTTCCTTTCTAAGTCACACCTACACCTATTACAACTTCCAAGTGTCTATACATTTTTCCTCTTCTCTCTCTGGGTCCTGATAGAATTGGAGTCAGAGCCCTCTGGTCATCTTCCCCTAATATGTCTCCCTCTCTGGAAGTGTGGACCAAAATTCTTTTTGGGGTTCAGAAGGTGAGAGTTCTGGCTTCTATAATTGCTTCTCTGCTGGCCATAGGCATTGGCAGCCTGATCCATACTTCCAGCCTGTTTCTATCTTTCCCTAGTAGGGTAGGGCTCTGGAGAGGTGAAGTTCCAGGACACATTGGTGAGGTCATCTGCTCAGGGAAGTCAGGAAAGAATCATAGTAGCATCTGCAACTTGATGACTAAGAGGCAGCAAAATATAAATCAGGGCAAAATGTTTAAACATGAACCAAAAAGGAGGAATAAAACCAATGAGAATATGAATCTTAGGGTAGAAAGAAGCTAGGAGGTCTATTTTAGGTATGTTCTTAAGAGGCCTATGACTTTAGTAATTTTTGCTTGAGCTTGATAGCTAACATGGAAGTGGAAGATGGTGTCAGAGTTGAGAATAGGACTAGAAAGCTGGATTAGGGCAGAGAGTAGCTCCAAAACTTAAAGAAAGTATACAAATAAACAACTATATCTTTACCACATCAATCTGACCCAGGACCCATGTATATTTATATTTGGAACAGGAGCCTATATAGACTGAGCCCCTGTCAGTCTGAGCTCACAGTCTACAGTCACAGCTGAGAATATTCTAGGCTACACTTATTTCAGGACCAGTCTTCCTGGACTAGAAGAGTAGGATGAAACAGCCTCCCTTTGGAGAGTGGGACAGTCCCTATCATTGCTACTTTATAGTGAGGGCGATAAAACCAACGTCTATTTGTGTAAATGTGTATACCTCTTGTCTTTCTTCATACTACACCATTTCCCTACTTGGATAAATTCCATAATTCTTTTTGAAATGTTTATTCATTTATTTACTACTTTTAATTTATTATGACAGAGAGAAATTGAAAGAGAAGGGAATATAGAAAGAGAAACACCTGCATCATTGCTTCACTGCTTATAAAGCTTCCCCCTAGGTCCTTACACATGGTAATGCATATACTCAGCCAGATGTGCTACCATTCAGCCCTACTCTCTGTAATTTTTACATTTCTAGGCAAGAGATGAAGAATAGAAAAACATTTAGTAAATGCTTACATCAGTCATGAAAAAAGCAATGTGAAACTTCCATTTAAAATATGTCTTCTTTCTAGTTCCTATCTTATAGTAGAGAGAGAAATGACAAGAGAAAAGTGTTTTTGTCTAAAGAATAAGTCATGATTGGTCCTTTTTTATATTCATATTTTTTGTATTCCTCCAAATTCTTGAATAGTAAAAGTGCATTTTCCCTCCATTCTGTAATGATAGAAAAATCTGATTCTTTCAAGCAAACCTTTGATATCTGTTGCTATATTTATCTAATATTAACAAATAATCCTTGTATACGAAGACAAATTGGAGGTTAGTTTGTGTGCTCATTAGATAAATTCTACTTTCTTGTGAGTTTTTAAGAGGGCGTTGCAAACTCTGAAAATGCTTCACTAAAATAACTCTGAGTGAGAAAAGTAAAGTATAATATTGGTAAGCTTGGTTCTTTCTCCTTCCAGGTTTTCAGGGTGTGGGATATACAGACTCTTTCATTACTACAAGTTTTCCATGACAGCATGGGGGGACCAGGAGACATGCAGATCTATTCTATGCTATATGACACGAACCATGGCATGCTCATCACAGGTACTTGTACACAATTAATGACAAACAAAACTTTTGTTTTGATATCAAACCTTTTAAAAGTATCACTTGAACACTAGGAGATATTTAATTTAATTCATTTATGTTTTTTCTTTCTTTTCATGACCCATTGAAATGTGTAACTGGACTTTCTGAAAATACTAGGTCAGAAATCTAAGTTCTTAAATCTAGGAAGATGAGGCATGTGTTAAGTATATAACTGATGTGTAACCTATTGCCACAGATAAGCAAATACAGGTGTTTTGACTCTTGGAGAAGGAATATGATTCATCTCACAGTGGCTGCACCAGCATGTTGAATGATGCTCCATCAATCAAGGCAATTTGATCTAGTTCATACTGGAACTGAAACAGTTATTCAATAAGGGTGTTAATCCTCCCATATGCTTTTGCTTCTTTACAAATAACAGAACTTCTCAAAGAATCAGCCTCATGTGACAGACCCTCATTGCTGATGTCAACAGATCTGTTGCTTACTTTTCTTATTACTTCTTAGAAGTTCATGTTTACTAAAGATAAAGAAAACTTAGCTGTTCATTTAGGTTTAACATTGCTCACATGTATACCCTCAGGCTTTAGAAGAAAAATGAATACTATTAATAGTTCTTTGTTCTGTATCCTCAACTCAGAAGCATTTAATAAGCATTTTTTCCACTGACCACCTGTTCTGAGATCCTATAGGATTAATTAGTGCATGGAAGTGGTTGATAGAAAATATACTTTTCCCACAACGACCCTGGATCCATACTCTCAGAGAGGTAGAGCATGAGGAGGCTATCAGGGGAGAGGATGGGATATGGAGATCGGGTTATGGGAATTGTGGAACTGCACCCCTCTTATTCTATGGTTTTGTTAATGTCTCCTTTCTTAAATAAAAAAAATAAAGAAAGAAAGAAAATGTAATCTTTTAACTTTTCTGAATTATGATTGAGCTTGACAAATAAGTTTCTACCATGTTAAAAAAGAACTTAATTAATTCTCATAATAAATATTCCTCTATGACGGAACCTCTTCAGAAATAAAATACTAATCACTGCAATTTTTTCCATAGTGTCCTAACATTTTTTTAATTACTAAATTCAACATGTTCACTCTGTTTATCATCAGAATAACTAAGGACTTGAGAGCAAAGATAAAAAACACATAATATAAAATAAGATTCTCTAATTTTATGTAATTCTGATAGTATTTTGCTTACCAAATATAGTTATGAAGGGTCAAGAGACAGTTCACCCAGTAGGGTAAACACCTTGCCATGTGCAAAGCTCCCAGTCTGAGCTCCAATACTACATAAGTAGCATAAGGAGTTCCATGGATGATGGAGTAGTACTACGTTTTCTCTCTCCTCTCCCCCTCCACACCTCTCCTCTTCTCTCCTTTGCTCTCCTCTCCTCTCCCTTCCCCTTCTCTCCTCTCCTCTCCTCTCCTCTCCCCTCCCCTCCCTTTTTCTCTTCTCCTTTCCTCTCCTCTCCTCCCCTCTCCTCTCTCTCACCTTCATTATCTCTCTATATACATATATATGCATTTATTAATATGTATATTTATTTATTTAAAAAGAACTATTTCTGTTCCAGGATCTAGTGTTATAAACATGTACCCTTTAACTAGGATGATACAAGATACAAAACAGATACCTCACTCTCATGAGCGAGAAATCAATGTCATGCTTTACAACAAAAATTTTCACCAAGTGCTTACTATCTGCTCTGAATCCATAATAAAGGTGAGTATATATTCTTTCTTCAGAAAGTGAAAGATAAAACAGATGGGGTTTATCTTCTTACAGGTAAGTCTTTCAATAATTAAATATAATGGCCCATATGAGATTCAAAGATATTCTTAAGTTTTCATGAACACACTAGAACAAGCAAAATGAGATTACTTTCTAGGAAGTGACATGCTCAATTGAAAGAATAAAATGATTTTTTGCTATCAAAATACTAATTTTAAACATACACACACACAAACATATATATGTACATTTTAACTGAGCTATAGAAAGAATGTTAAGAAGTGAGATTGATTGATGATGACTCCCCACAAAAAAAAAAGGAAGATAAACTTTTATTTACCATAATTCATATAGATATACCAAGTGCTTTAAATCATGGTCATATTTAAACCTCACACTAGTTTTCCATGAATAGAGTTCTATATGTGTAATCTAAATAGATAAAATAAAAGAACTTAGAAATACTAATGAGAATAAGAATAACAAACTTACTCTTAGACTTAACTGTGATGGTTATAAAAAGAAATGGGGAGGGGAGATGGGATGAGAGGTAGAAGGATCTTTGTGATTTAACAGTATGAACCTTTGCTACAGAATATGATGAGAAGTACATATACATATATACAGATGCATAGGCATAAATATATACTCCTAAAGGCTTATAATTTTGTAAACCACTATATCAAGAAATTAAGTAGGATGAGGAGCCTAGATCTCAGAAACTAGGCACCTTGCCTCAAATCATACAACTTCACAAGCATCAGGACTAAGATACACATCCAGGTCTGTCTAAAATGAATGCTTTTGCCCTTTCTTCTTTCTCTGTCATTGCTATAGCTGGTTGACTCTGGAGTCTGTAGCTGTTCTGACCTTATAACTGACTGAACGTACTTCTTTTTCTCCTTCTCCTCCTCCTCCTCCTCTTCCTCCTCCTCCTCCTCCTTCTTTTTCTTCTTCTTCTCCTCCTCCTTCTCTTCCTCCTCCTCCTCCTTCTTCTTCTTCTCCTTTTTCTTCTTTTTTCTTGATTTAACAATGATCAACAAGTATGTCAGATAAAAGGGTTACAATTCCACATAATTCCAGAGTAATGGAGCTGAAGGGTTGACATTCCATGCCTGGCATCTCTGGACATCGTCTGAAGTGAAACATGTTGAGGGTGGTACTGGTTCTATTGATTTGGTTGAAGTAAGCAGATGCAGTATCAAATGATATGGATTAAGAGAAGCTACTTCTAAGTAATGACTGGGTTTTTTGTTTGTTTTGTTTTGCTTCAGTTATTTATTTCATACATGTTCGCTTACAGGAGCAAGTACTCCCTTTCTGTGACTCTCTGTGTTAATATGCTGGAGATATTCCCAGGTTAAAAATCTCCTGAATTCAAGATGCCACGTGACCAAGTACCCAGTAAAGTGCTTATGTTTCAGTGCTAAAGGGCCCAGGTTTAAGTCCTGGATCTCTACCTGCAGAAGGAAGCTTAATCAGGCTGACTAAATTAGTCAACAGTAATAAATCTAGTGGGACTTAGTTGTGTACTGAAGTTGTTACTTAGTTGTTACATATCTATCTTGCTGTTTCACATGTATAGTAACAAATGACTACTTCTTTATAGGCTTTAGCTGACTAGAATGCACTCACTTCCTGTTTCAGTCACCTATACAATAGACACACCATAGAGAATGACACACAGACTTAGATGCCACCACTAAGTTATGCCTTTAATCAAAGCAGTATTCATGGAATAAAGTTGCAGAGGTCAAATGTGCATAGTACTCAACCTGGGGCTATTCTGAATATTGTAAAATTAATAAGAACTGAGGGGCATATGGATTATTTAATTTTCTTTTTCTTTCTTGGAGGTATGGGAACTCGACACAGGCCTACAGATATACCAGATTTTAGATCCTCATGGTTTTAATGTTGAACTGACTTCTGCATCTCTTAATGAAAGTGGATTTCTTTTCGCCACAGGCGCATATAATGGTCAGTCTAATATCCAGAATATGACCTCAGTGGTTTAGTGTCCTGGGATTTTTTTATGAATATTCATTAGTTCTATGTATGAGAGGGACTGCTAAGACAAGTTGGAACATACAATATGTTTGCCAGTGCCAAACTGAGCAGTGGCAGACTCTCCCATAATGGGTGGGGGAATAATAAGTATACTTGCATGTATGCAAAAAAACTACTTATAATAGAAATTCTGAGACATGCACATAACCACTGTTATCATAATCATTAAGCAACTCATAATGACTGAAAGTACTACTGGGTTGTTGGAAAGGTATGACATATTTTTCTGTTCAGAAAATCTGACAACCCAATATTTTTATGCAGACAAGACATATTTTACTTTGTTAGTGATATAAACTAGAGTTACTTTAAATTTTAAGTTACACCATCTCACAGGTATATATGTTAATTGACAAAGATCCTGAGTTTAGAGCATCCTAGAAAATAGAATTCTGGGGAGTCGGGTGGTAGTGCAGCGGGTTAAGTGCAGGTGGCACAAAGTGCTAGGACCAGTGTAAGGAAGCCAGTTGGAGCCCCCAGATCCCCACCTACAGGGGAGTTGCTTCACAAGTGGTGAAACAGGTCTGCACGTATCTGTCTTTCTCTCCCCCTCTCTGTCTTCCCCTCCTCTCTCCATTTCTCTCTGTCCTATCAACAACAATGACATCAATAACAACAACAATAATAACTACAACAATAAAATGGGCAACAAAAGGAAATAAATATTTAAAAATCTTTTTAAAAATTGAATTCTGTAACTCCCAGTGCAGTCTGACTCGCAAGCCTCTAGTGTCCTTTTATTCCTGAAGGAATGGGAACTCAACACAGGTCTCCAAATATTCCAGATTTTAGACCCTCAATACCTAGAGGTAAGCATCAGTTACACACACACACACACACACACACACACACACACACACACACACACCACTTTACCCTACTAACTCTATCAAAGTCTACAGAAGTATAAAATCCACATATCCAGGAATGAATGAAAGCATCACTGTTTCTTTTAATAGTTTGTATAACTATTTCCTGTAAGACTATAAATCCTTGAAGGCAGGGGCACTGCCTGATCACTTCTCAAAACTAGCTTCTACCATACCACTGTGGATATAAGGCAGATTCAATCCATGTTTAATGAACAAGCAAACACATGATGGAGATCTTAAAAATGGCTGGTAAGCCACCTTCTGCACCCTATATAGAATTTTGGTCCATACTTCCAGACTAGTAAATGTTAGGGGAAGATAACCTGTGGGCCCTGAACTCTAATTCCATCAGGACCCAGAGAAAGAAGAGGGGAGGGGAAAAAAGGAAAAGATACTCAGAAGTAGTAGGTATGACTTAGAAAGAAAGAGATGGTAAGATCATAGAAAAATATGCATATATATATACATATGTGTGTGTGTGTGTATTTATAGAAATAATAGTCAACCCATGTCTATAATCTTGGGAGAATTAATGCAGTTTCCAGTGGAGGGAATGGAGACACAGAACTCTGGTGGTGGGAAAGGCATGGAATTATACCTCTGTTATCTTATAACTTTGTAAATCAGTATTAAATTACTAATAATTTTAAAGGCTGGTAAGAAACACCTGGCCTGTGAAGAAAAACTACACAGTAAAAATATTCCATATGTCCAGCATGATAGAGTTGAGGATAGAAAGCTGGGGATTGGGGTTCACAGAAGAGAAAGTGCTGTGAGGGGTACTCTCTAACTCTAAACTTGAGCTGACCACCTAAAAGAACATGGTGAAAGATAATTCTCCACACTGATAAATGACCTAGAAATAGGCAGTCAGCACTATTTCTTTTGTTTCTTTATTAGGGGGATTAATTGTTTATAGTCAATAGTAAAATACAGTAGTTTATACATGTATAACATTTCTTAGTTTTCCACATAACAGTTCAACCCCCTCAAAGTCCACCTCTGCCATCATAACAATTCAACCCCCTCTAGGTCCACCCTACTCTCTGCCCCAGAGTCTTTTACTTTGGTGTAATACACCAAACCCAGTCCAAGTTCAGCTTTGTATTTTCTTATTTTTCAGCTTCTCTCTTTTTTATTATTAGTGATTTGATACTGATAGACAAGATTGTGGGATAAGAAGGCTACAATTTACACAAGTCCCACCACCAGCTTGCCATATCCCATCTCCTCCACCAGAAGCTGCCCTCGTCTTTACCCCTCTGGGAGTATGGGCCAAAGATCTCTATGGGGCACAGAAGGTCGGAGGTCTGGCTTCTGTAATCAGTTCTCTGTTGGACATGGCATTCACAGGTTGACCCATAACCCTATCCAGTTAGCACTATTTCTATACTACACCATCTATACTATTTCTATATCTATTTCTATACTACACCATCTCTTCTCCTAACACCTTTATCAAGATTTCCCAAATCAAACATACATTGATAACTATAAATAAAGTATGACTTCAAGTACAAAACTATACATGACATCTCTTTTACATTTTCTTCTATCACCAATAAGACATTCAAAGCTTGATAGCTTCCCTCTTGCTAAATTCTCTTAAATTGTCTAGTATCTAACAACAAAGAACTCAAATAGTAAGACATGTCACAGCCTTAAGAAATGTAACAAAACTAGAAGGAGCTTTTACTATTAATTTTAATAGTAAAATGATACACAGACGATATAAAAAGATAGGTTAAATAGATAATGCCCAGTATTTGTCAAGCTGTAAAGTACTGAAAAAAGAAAGGCAGAAGATAACTACTTAAGACAGAAACTTCAGGAGAATCTAAGTGTGACTGGAAGATGGTTTACCTGTTACGGCATACAACTTATCATGCACGGGTATTCCGGCGGTAGCGCAGTAGGTTAAGCACATGTGGCACAAAGTGCAAGGACCAGCCTAAGGATCCCAGTTTGAGCCCCCAGCTCCCCACCTGCAGAGGAGTCGCTTCATAAGTGGTGAAGCAGGTCTTCAGGTGTCTACCTTTCTCTCCCCCTCTCTGTCTTCCCTTCCTCTTTCCATTTCTGTCTGTCCCATCTAAAAATGATGACATCAATAACAACAATAACTACAACAATAAAAAATAACAAGGGCAACAACGACTACAACATAAAATAATAAGGGAAACAAAAGGGAATAAATTAATAAATAAATAAATATAAAACAACATATGCATGAGGCCTAGATTTGGAAGACAGCTGTGCTCACCACTATATCACCAATGCAACTGAGGCCTAGATTTGATCCCTAACATCACATAAGAGCACCACAGCACATGGAGAAGCTCCAGTGGCACTGTGTCTCTCCCCAGCATATATACATTCATTGAAAGAGTGAAAAAAATTGAACTCGGAATGGTGGAATTACACATGTGCAAGACCCACTGTTGCAAATAAACAAGCAAAAGAAAAAAAACAAAGGAAAAGAAGGAAGGAGTCTCTGGAATATCTGAGAATTCAAAGTTAAATTCTGTCATAAGCCCCAAGACAATGCCTAGTCCTATAAATTCTTTCATCAGTCTATAACACATCAAAGCATACATAAATATGTTTTTTACACAAGGCCAAAGAAATTTGTATGTCAGACTTGGTAGGAAATATAAACTGCTAGCATAAATGTTTCTACTAGAGGTAATAATCTCTGATATAAAACCAAGCTCTCTATATACTCTTTTTATCCACCTAGTCTTTTCTTTGTGTGCTCAGGAACGGTGAAAATCTGGGACTTTGGCAGTGGACAAGAGATAAAAGTTTTGCCAGAAGGAAAAGACTGGAAGGAAGAGGAGCACTGGCTTATACGGCTGATTTTCCTGAAAGCTCAGGAAAAACACCAGTACTTAATACTCACCTTGGAGCGCAGTGGGAAAATCAAAATGCTCCAGGTACAATCTCAGATTTTATAATTGTATTCTAGAAGCTTTATTTTTTTTTAAAAAATCAAGTGAAGGGCACCAGGTGGTGGTACACCCGGTTGAGTACACACATTACCATGCTCAAGGACCCAGGTTCAAGCTCTTGTTCCCCACCTGCAAGGGAATGCTTCACTATTACAGATAGATGGATGATGCACAGATATAAATATGAATTTTGGGGGAAAGGAATTAAAGCATAAGCAATGAGCAATGAAATTATGAATACTGAGAGGCTCCAATGCTATCTCTGTCTCCACATATATATCTTTAATTTTACTGTTTCACATATTGAGAATATCTGATTAATAAACCCAAGTGGTTCAAAAATAAAGCAACTAATCCTATTAAAGCCAGTGTATAAAATACATGCCATCCAGTGGACATATGCCATCAAATGGACATAAATTTATCTTTGAAGAGGAAAAAAATTGCATTAGAAATTGATGAAATTACTCAGCTATTAAAAATGGTGATTTTACCTTCTTCACCTCATCTTGGATGGAGCTTGAAGGAATCATGTCAAGTAAGATAATTCAGAAACAGAAGGATGAATATGGATGGGATGATCTCACTCATAGACAGAAGTTCTTCTTCTTCTTCTAGCGTTTGCCCTTCTTCCATAGCCAGTCAACAGCATCAGGTTGAGCCTGATGTAAAGTTTTGAGACCTCCTTTGAATCTGGAGAGGTGGCAGTCGTTGACTATGTGGGTCATACTGTCTGGAGCCTCAGGGGCAGTTCGGGTCGTCTCTGGCTCCCCAGCGATGGAACATAGCAGTGCACCGGCCATGGCCTGTTCAATACCGATTGAGGAGAGCTCAATCATAACGTGCTAGGTCAAAGCCGGGTTGACGCTTGCAGGGGTCTGTGATGAGGTGTTTGTTCTTTACCTCAGCTGACTGCCAGCTCTGTTTCCAAGAGACTGGAACAGAGAAGTTCAGTGTAGGCGTAGGGGACCAGATTGGGTGATGAGACGTCAAGTGTTGAACAGGGTGGGCGAAGATATCCGCGTATATTGGCAGGTCTGGTCGAGCGTAGACGTGGGAAATGAACTTAGATGATGCCGCATCCCGACGAATATCTGGCGGGGTGATGTTGCTAAGAACTGGCAGCCATGGAACCGGGGTGGAACGGATGGTTCCAGAAATTATCCTCATGGAGGAATATAATTTGGAATCGACCAAGTGGACATGGGGGCTACAGAACCATACTGGGGCACAGTATTCTGCAGTGCAATAGCATAATGCCAGAGAGGATGATCGTAGTGTGGAAGCGCTGGCGCCCCATGAGGAGCTGGCCAGTCTTGCAATGATGTTATTCCTCGCGCCCACCTTTGCTGCAGTTTTTGTGAGATGTTTGTGAAATGACAGAGTGTGATCGAGAGTAACGCCAAGATAGACTGGCTGGGCTTCATGCCGGATTCTCGTATCACCAAGCTGCACATTAAGCTCACGTGAGGCTGAGGCATGGTGTAGATGTAAAACAGATGATACCGTTTTAGCAGTGCTAGGAATTAGTCGCCATTTTTTACAGTAATCAGATATCAGAGACATGTCTTTCGTGAGTGTTTCCTCGAGGATGTCGAACTTTGATGCCTGAGTTGCACAGCAGATGTCATCGGCATAGATGAACTTCCTTGTAGAAGTTTCTGGGAGGTCATTGATGTAAATATTAAATAGCGTAGGAGCCAGAACAGAGCCCTGGGGGAGGCCACTTGAGACAAGTCTCCGTCTGCTAGACTTGTCACCCAGATGTACCCGGAATCTTCTGTTTTGGAGAAGAAACGATATAGTGTTGTCCACCCATGGAGGCAGGCATCTTGAGATCTTGACCAGGAGACCACGGTGCCAGACCGTGTCATAGGCTGCTATGAGATCAACAAAGACAGCACCCGTCTTTAAATTCTTCTGGAATCCATTTTCACTGTAAGTTGAGAGGGCCAGGGCTTGTTCACAGGTAGATCTTCCTGGGCGGAAACCAGCCTGGGCGGGTGATAGGAATTTCTCGGTAAGATGAGAAATACGTGATAGAAGCAGCCTCTCAAGGAGTTTGTAACACACGGAGAGGAGAGAAATTGGTCTATAGCTGGCAGCCAGTGTTGGGTCTTTCTTTGGTTTCAAAACCGCTATGATCTTCGCACAACGCCAAACTTTGGGCATAGACTCAGATTCCAAGATGTGGGACAGGAATGAAGCGAGCCACTTCTTTGCCGCGGGGCCCAGGTTAAGAATGAGTTCTGGGGTGATGTTATCATAGCCAGCAGCTGTTCCCGGTTTAACCCTCTTCAAAGTGTCTTGCAGTTCAGACAGTGTAAAGGGAGAGAGTTTTGGAGATGGACAAGATAACCGGAAGTGGGATGACCACTCATGGGAAATTTCTCTTTTCCAGACTGGGTCGATCTTAGCACGTCCAACTTGAGTTAGGTGACTGGCCACTGAGTTTGGAGATATGGGAGGATGGGAGACGGGAGGGGGTTGGCTACCGGCACCCAGTCTGTGAAGAAGCTTCCAGGCCTTCCTACTTGAGTGGGTGAAGTTCAGACTTTCCGTGAGTTGTTGCCAGCGGGCTTGGCGTGCTGCATCCAGGGAGGCAATGAGATGGTCAGCCACATCTGGGTCGCCCGACTCATCATACTGCTTTAGTAGTTGCTCGCATTCAGCATCAAGACAAGGCATATAGTTAGCAATTGAAAAACAAGATCAGAAGGGAAAACACTAAGCAGAACTTGGACTGGAGTTGGTGTATACACCAAAGTAAAAGACTCTGGGGTGGTGGCTGGGGGAGGGTTCAGGTCCTGGAACATGATAGCAGAGAAGGACCTAGTGGGGTTATATTGTTATGTGGAAAACTGAGAAATGTTTTGGGCTTTTGTTTTGTTTGGGATTTTTTCTTATGTCTCTATTGGGGGATTAATGGTTTACAGTCAACAGTAAAAGACAATAGTATGTACATGTATAACATTTCCGACTTAAACTCAACTCCACAGGCATTGTAATATGTATGCTCTACTGGATACACTACCAAACAACCATGTACGTTTCATTTTAATGTCTAAAGCAACTCAAAATAAAATAATTATTTTTTCACTGCATTTCTATTAAAGGGTAAGGAGGAGGATATTTACCTTGTGGTGATATGGGAGCTGCCTGATGTGGTGCCTATCTTGAAAACTATGAATCGTGTTGTGCACCTGAAGATGTCTACTGACAGGAAAACAAGCCTTCCTTTCCCAAGCGTTGAGTTGATAACTGAGAAACACTTTTCTCAACATGTTAGTGTAAATTTCATTTCTTTATTTTCTCTTGTTTTTAATTCTGGAGAATTGCAAACATGTGGCAAGTAGAGAAAAATAATACCATTAACTTTGTGTACTGTTCCTCCATTTCAGAAATTATCTCTGCGTGGCCAACCTTATTTCTCTTTATTCATATCTTCTCATGACCACCAGCAAAATATTAGCTTGAACAAGTCCTAGATAATGTGTCATTTTACTCATCAATAATTCTAAATATACTTCTAGATGGTGGACTAAAAATTAACAATTATGCCATTACTTACTGAAATATTTTTTAATGTTATTAGTGACTTTATATTAATTTATAAAATTATAAGATAAAATGGGTATAATTATGTACCATTACTACCACTAGAGCTCTGTATCCTCATTTCCTCTATTGGAAGCTACAGTGGTTCTCCCAAAGTTGCAGATATGAGTTGATTATTTTTTTCTATTACTATCTATATTACTGTCTATATTTATACATATTTGCCCATTTATTCTATGGTTCTACATCTACATGTACTTCTGCATCTAAATGTTCTTTTTTCCTTTTCTCTAAATCCTGATAGAATTGAAGTTCAGAGCCCTCTGATCATCTTCCCCTATCATTTCTCCCCCGCTGGGGAGTATGGACCAAAATCCTTTTTGGGGTGCAGAAGCAAATATTTGTTTTAAAATAATACACAATGTGTCTGTAATATCATCATGTATTCACTTCTGTAATTTCTTACATTTTTTGAAATTCTTTTTTTTCTTTATTTTTTTATATTATTTTTTATTTATTTAATTTATTTATTCCCTTTTGTTGCCCTTGTTGTTTTATTGTTGTAGTTATTATTGTTGTTGTCATTGTTGGATAGGACAGAGAGAAATGGAGAGAGGAGGGGAAGACAGAGAGGAGGAGAGAAAGATAGACACCCGCAGACCTGCTTCACCGCCTGTGAAGCGACTCCCCTGCAGGTGGGGAGCCGGGGTTCGAACTGGGATCCTTATGCCGGTCCTCGTGCTTTGCGCCACCTGCGCTTAACCCGCTGCACTACAGCCCGACTCCCCTGAAATTCTTATTTTTATAGTTTATTTGCCTCAGCCAATATTTACACAATATACATTTGATGCATTTGGTTAATAGGTTATTTGGTTACTAAGTCCATTAAATCTGTTTTATAAGGGCTTGGGTGGTGGCACACCTGGTTGATCACACATGTTACAATGCACAAGGACCCTGGTTCAAGCCCCTGATCCCCACATGCAGAGGGAAAAGCTTCACAAGTGGCGAAGCAGTGCTGCAGAAATCTGTCTCTATATCACCCCTTTCTCTCTTAATTTCTGGCTGTCTCTATCCAACAAGTAAATAAATAAATAAATAAATAAGATTTCTTAAATCTCTTTTATGCTGTAACTCTTGCTATATTTTCCCTCTAATGATTTCTTTTTGAAGATACTGGACCGTTTGTGTCGAAGTTTCCCATTTTTCTGAAACTTGCTGGCTTATTTAATGGCTCAGTTGCATGAAGTTTTACTTTTTTTTTTATTGTCACCAGGGTTATTGCTGGGGCTCAGTGCAGACACTACAAATTCACTGTTCTGGGAAGCTATTTTTTTCTTTCTAATTTTTGTTATTAAAAGAGAGAGAAATTGACAGAGGATGGGGAGATAGAGGGAAAGAAAGATAAGACACTTACAGACCTGCTTTATGGTTCATGAAGTGGTTCCCTGAAGGTGGTGGCACACCTGGTTGAGTGCACATATTACAATGCACAAGCCTCCAGCCCCCCCCCCCCCACCTGCAGGGCTTTGCAAGTAGTGAAGCAGTGCTGTAAGTGTCTCTCTCTTCCTATCTTCCCTCTTGATATCCGACTTTCTCTATCCAATAAATGAATAAAGATAAGGAAATTTTTAAGAAAAATAAGGGGATCGGGTAGTAGTGCACTGGGTTAAGTACACAAAACGTGAAGTGCAAGGACCAGCTAAAGGATCCCTGTTCCAGCCCCCAGATCCCCACCTGCAGGGGTGGGTCACTTCACAAGCGGTGAAGCAGCCCTGCAGGTATCTATCTTTCTCTCCCCATCTCTGTCTTCCCCTTCTCTCTCAATTTCTCTCTGACCTATCCAACAACAACAATGGAAAAAAGATGGTGGCCAGGAGCAGTAGATTCATAGTGCAGACACAGAGCCTTAGCAATAACCCTGGAGGCAAACAATAAAAAGTAAATGAAAATAAATAATTTCTTGCCCTCCCCTCAGTTGTAAAAAGAAAAGGAATAGGTTTCCAAATATTCTTCAAATGTGTCAATTATATTTATTTGATACCATTCAAATTTTAAATATTTTAATATTTAATGCATTTCAGACAATAATATGAATTATTGTTGATGGTTGAATTATCCCGCCTCGAAGAAAGCTTAGTTCTATTTACTGGGAAATGATGTTAGGAAACTACTCTCTGAGTTTTTCAAAGTCACCATTGGTTTGATCTTTATTTTCAGACCTTTGCAAAGAACAGTTACAAAAGAAATCACTAGGTGACGCAATGGATAAAAGCATTAGACTCTTAAGCATGAGGTCCTGAGTTCAGTCTCTGGCAGCACATGAACCAGAGATATCTGATTCTCTCTCTCTCTCTCTCTCTTTTTCTCTCTCTCTCTCCCCTCCTATCTTCCTCATTAATAAATAAATAAAATATGGGAGTCTGGCAGTAGCGCAGTGGGTTAAGCGCATGTGGCGCAAAGCACAAGGACCGCATAAGGATCCCGGTTCAAGCTCCCGCCTCCCCACCTTCAGGGAGTCGCTTCACAGGTGAAGCAATTCTGCAGGTGTTTATCTTTCTCTCCCCCTCTCTGTCTTCTCCTTCTCTCTCCATTTCTCCCTGTCCTATCCAACAACAACGACATTAATAACAACAACAGTAAAACAAGGGCAACAAAAGGGAACAAATAAATATTAAAAAAAGAAAAATAAATAAAATATTTTAAAAGAAAAGAAATCATTAGTTCAAATAATATCCTAATTCAAGTTTAATGCAATGTGTTTTTGCTTTTTTTCTATCATCTTTTCTTTTTTTTTATTTAAGAAAGGAGACATTAACAAAACTGTAGGATAGATTTTCTTTGAGAAAATCTTTGTTCTTAATTATATGAATAGAATTGTTTTTTATTGTTATGTAAAACGTTTCAGATAAAACGCGGTTTCTTTTGTGTGAATCTTGATGAAAATGTCTGATGTAAAAAAAAAAGTCTGATGTAATGCACTGTGGTGAGCTCCTTATGTTATGAGTCTTACTGAAAAAAAAATGTTTTTTATGCAATATGAGATTTTATGTTATATGGTGCTGTATTACAATATAGCATGTTACAAAATACTTTTAGGAAAAGAAGAAAGTGGCCAGAAATATGAGAGCTAAAGAACAGTTCAAGATTTTGGTTTTTTCCCAGTTGGTTTTGTCCTTAGGGTATACAACACTTTGAGTATCCCATCAAACCATGATGCTTTACCACTACTTTAACATCCAGAGGGGTGTCTTAGTGGGGCCAGTGCATTGTTACACATGGGTCCTAGTTAATTCTTGACACCTCATAATAAACAATGTTCTTGTGTCTCTTTTTTCCTAAAATAAAAAATTCTTTTAAAAAATGTATTCAATATTTCCTTGTGCTAGAGCTCTGTACACAGCTAAGTTTGTTTCGCTTTATAATTACTTGCTTTTTCATAACTTAATATTATCTAATTATTTTGTAAGCATTTAAGTTATCCTAAAATTAAATCTGTAAAACAAGATCTGTTCTAACTTCTATTCCTGGACTTTCTACACTGTCTCTATAACTAACTTTTCTGTTTTTCATCTAGGTTATGAATGTTTTGTTTTAAATATATATGCTATTTTTATAATATAGTCTCTAATCATTTTATTCAGTTTCTTCTGTTTTCATTATGTGCATTTTCATGGATCTATGCCTTGATGTCCATGACCCAAGTTCAAGATCTGGCATATATGGGGGTGCTAAAGCACTGGAATAAATTCCAGTGGATGCTTATATCTGTCCTTATCACTATATGAACAACAAGTGGTCCAGTGGTGTGAAATCATGGAAAAACTAGGTCCCAATATCACACACACACACACACACACACACACACACACACACACACACACACACACACACACACACACACATTCTTGGACATCATCACAGGTTTTCATCATAGTCCATTAATAGTTTATCAATATCTCTCTAAAATTAATGAGGTAGAACAAGGAAATGGCTATTCTAATTTTTTTCCACAATGAATTTGTTTTCACTGTTGTGGACTATTGTATAAGTGGGATCCTAAAGGATATACTTAAGATTCCATTACTTCAAAATAATATTTTTCGGATTCGTTTATGTCACTATTTCAGCTTATTAATTTGTGCCTCAATAGATTATACTTTGTTTTTTCAAGATTCCTAAAGGTGTATGTGATCAAGAAAAAGTTAAAATGCTGACTAACATTTGAATATGCGTCAAAATATGTCAGAAATGGGTATAGATGCTGAATCTAGACATTAATTTAAATTATCTAACTATATCTATTTTTTAGGTTGACAACACCTATTTGATATGGAAGGAGCAAGTGTGCATTGAATGAAATGTGTGTATATTTTCAGGATGAAAGACAGAGAAATGCAGAAGCTATTTTTATATAAAGATTTAGATTACTTTTTTTTTTTGCCTCGAGGGTTATTACTGGGGCTCAGTGCCTGTACTATGAATCTACTGCTCCTGGAGGCTATTTTTCCCTTTTGTTGCCCTTGTTGTTTATCATTGTTGTTGTTATTGTTGTTGGATAGGACAGAGAGAAATGGAGAGAGAAGGAGGAGAGAGAGATAGACACCTGCAGACCTGCTTCACCACTTGTGAAGTGACCCCCCCCGAAGGTGGGGAGCTGAGGGCTCCAACCAGGATCCTTATGCCAGTCCTTGCTCTTTGTGCCATGAGCACTTAACCCACTGAACTACTACTGCCTGGCCTCCAGATTAATATTTTTGTATGATACTGATAACACAAAAATGCAACCCTACTACTCCAGGAATGAATTGTTTTGTCAAGTTGTTTTGTGAATTGTTTTGTCACATTGCATTTCAAGAACTTAGCAGAGTGAGTGCAAAAAAAAGAAAAGTATCACATAACACTAGCAATAAAAAGCATTTAATGATAATTAGAAAACATTTTTATACAGTAGGATAGAGCAGTGGTATTCACTCACTGATCAATGTGTGAAGGAAAAGTCAGTGAAAATATTCAATGTAGAATATTCTTCAAATAAGTTTGAAAGGAAGAGAAAAATGTGAAAGTAATCCAGTGGTGGTAGGCAAAGGTAGAATAAGTCAAGACTGAGAGGAAAGAGAAAAGATGTTGTTATTTCAATAAATAATACAAACGTAACATTTTAATAACAAAAAGACTAGACAGATTTTTCTAAATGCCAATTATATATATACACATATATATGTACATTTTGTTTTAGGTTGATAATAGAATAACAAAGTGTATTACTAATGTTTATACTGACATTAGATATTGTGTTTACAGTTTGTTTCCATCCTTTTCAGAATCTTGCCTTCAGTAGTGAAGTGAGCTGCATTGATTTATTACAAGTAGAAGGATATAATTTGATAGCTGCTGGAACGTTAAGTGGTGTAATCATTTTATGGAACTTTGTAACATTTACTGTCAAAGAAGTGTAAGTTGTATATCTTCCTTAAAATATATAAGTTGTATGCATAAGTCTAAGTAACATTCAATACTAAAGTCAAGCAATGATAGAAGTAGTAATTACTGAAGAGTGATAACTCTTAAGAGAGTCTTCCTAGAGGAAAGCTCATGAGTTTATGTTCTAAGAATCTAAATTCCAGAATAATATAAATAAAGGAAATCTTAAGTATTTTCATTCCTTAATATTTTGACCTTTAGTCTTCTGACTATAGTACATTTCCATGTGTAATTTTATTTGAATTTATAAATTCAGCAAATATTTAGCATAGATTATACCTGTTAACACTAATTTCTGCAGAGCTTCTAATATACTTACCTAAATTGCCACTAAGACTCTTGAGACCCTATATGTTTAAAAGTTCATCCCAATTTACTTCTCTCCCCAACGTCTCATCCAACATTTTCAGTGCTACCACTATCTACTTAATGACTAACGTTGAATGATGAAAGATATTCTAAATAGGTTTTTTTCTCTTTCACCACACCAATATATATGATTTATTGAAGCACAGTGCTAATAAGGGTGTAATTATATACAGTTCTACCTTTCAGTCAGCTACATTGACTATGTACCACAGCCTAAATCCTTACCTTCTCCCTACCATCCATTTCTCAATTTTCTTAACACTGTTTTTATAGGGAATAATATAACAATAAATCACTTACTATGGTTGAATTGTAAAATTAATTAATTCTCCCCAGTATGTAGTCGAACTATAAAGTTCATGTGTGAACATGCTTGGTTTAAGGAATTTTTAAGAGTGTATGGCAAAATACAAGATACTTATGTACAAGGAAAAGCAGGTAGACTAACAAGGCGAAGGCCATTCTTTTGATGTCACAGCCTAAACAAGGAATAGCTCTCCCAGTCTAAAGATGGAGATCTCTGCTGGGCTAGCTTTGAGGGCGGGAGAGAGAGATGACCAGGGACTCATGGCTGAGTGGTACACAGTTCAGTCTTTATTCATGTGGAACGCAGCACAATCTAAGCTATCTCTAATCACAATCTTGTCCTTATATATCCTGAGGTGGAAGAGTCAGGTCCAAAGAGGATGTACATAAGATAGGGGGTGGGGAGAAGGAAAAAGCATGCAAAACAGTGAGGATTAAACCAATGGCCTGGAGGCAGGGCAGTGCTTAGTTAATGGTGATTATGTAAATAGAATACATTGTTAAGCAGGGGGGATTAAACCAATGAAACAGAAGGGGTCTTAGAAGCAGAATTTAGAAGCATATCAAAAGATCTCCTTGTTGATGTTCTAGACATGACTAAGAATTCCTGCAAGCTCTATGTTATGCTCAACCAGACAAAAATAACACTATAGTTAATCATACATAAAGTTCCTTTCCTATAAAGAGATCATATAAATAGATTTAAATAGATTTAAAATCTCTGTACTGAACAACTATGTACCACCAAGCTAGAGAACCTGGAAGAAATAAATGAGTTAGTAGATACTTAGAAACTTCAAAAATTAAATAAAATAAACTACAACTAGAACATATGAACAGGCCAAAGAAATTGAAATAGTTATTAAAAACCTTCCCAAAAATAAAAGTCCTGGACCTGATGGCTGTAAAATGAAGCCTACAAAACCTTCAAAAAAGAACTAATACCTCTACTTTTAAAACTCTTCCAGAAGATTGAAGATACAGGAATACTCCTTTCCAGCTTCATGAAGTCAACATCACTCTGATACCAAAAGCAGACAGGGACATAACCAAAAAAGAAAACTACAGACCAATATCTCTGATGAATATAGATGTAAAATATTGAACAAATTTCTAGCCAATCAGATACAGCAGTATATTAAAAAGATTGTTCATCATGACCAAGTGGGGTTTATCCCAGGGATGCAAGGTTGATTTAACATATGTAAATCAATCAGCATCATCCTCCACATCAATAAAACCAAGACCAAAAACCACATGGTCATATCAATAGATTCAGAGAAAGCCTTTGACAAAATATTACATCCCTTTATGATCAAAACATGACCAAAAATTGGAATAGATGGAAAATTCCTCAAAATAGTTGAGTCCATATATAGCAAACCTATAGCTAACATCATACTCAATGGTGAAAAACTGGAAGCATTTCCCCTCAGATCAGGTACTAGATAGGCCTCCCAGTATCACCATTACTGTTGAACATAGTGTTGGAAGTTCTTGCCATAGCAATCAGGAAAGGAATTAAAGAGATATAGAGTGGAAGAGAAGAATTCAAACTCTCCCTATTTGCAGATGATGTGATAGTACACATAGAAAGACCTACAGAACTACACAACTATTAAGAACAATGAACTTGGGGCCAGGTGGTGTCACACTTGGTTGAGTGCATACATTTCAGTGCGCAAGGATCTGGATTCAAGACCCTAGTCCCCACCTGCAGGGGGAAAGCTTTGCAAGTGGTGAAGTAGTGTTGGAGGTGTCTCTCTGCCTCTCTCCTTCTCTATCACCTCGTTCTCTCTTGATTTCTGGCTGTTTATATCAAACAAAAATAAACATAATAAAAATTATATAAAAAAGAACAATGAACCCACCTTCTCTGACCCATCTTGGATGGACATAGAAGGAATTCTGTTACATGAGCTAAGTCAGAAAGAGAAAGACAAGTATGGGATAACCCCACTCTTAAACAGAAGTTGAGAAAGAAGAACAGAAAGGAAAACACAAAGCAGGATTTGACTGGATTTGGAGTAGGGAACCAAAGTAAAAGCCCTGAGTTGAGGGTGAGGGTGGATATTTGGCTTCACGGGGCAGGAGGTGAAGCGGGGGAAGATGGAATGGGACACAGTCTTTTGGTGGTGGGAATGGTGTTTATGTACACTCCTATTAATTTGTAATCATATTAATCACTATTTAATTGATATGAGAGGGGAAATTGAATGTCTCAAACTTTTTAATGCATAGACCATAGGCTGAGTTTTTGATAAGTTGACTCTCTTAAAAGCTTAGAGCAGGGAAAACAGAAGCAACCAGTGGCACAGCTATATACAAATAATGTCAAAGGACATAAATTATGGTGATGTTGTGTATGATACAGCAAGTCCTAACAAAGGGATATTTCAAAGTTAACCCAATTGCCAAATAATGTGATTATAGCAATAACTATCCATAGCCTTCTTAAACCCTAAGACAGCAGGAACCTCCCACTTCCTTTATAGAGACTATATTTTTCCCAGTCCTAGAACCTCTAGGGTGGGGCTCACTTTCCTGCATGCTTCTCTCAAGTCATACCAAATGATATTGCATCCTCCAATCCCAGCCTAATCAACACAAGGAATACCACCTCAGCATGCTTCACTTCAGACTGTGTCCAGAGACATCAGGCGTGGAATGTTAACCCTCCAGCCTCATTATTCAGGTCAGACCTTTCCTTTCATGGGATTCTCTAATTCCATTTCTAGTGGTTCACTTCCTAACAAAGTCCCAAACCTAGATATAGACCAGTTCCCGTGAGATAGAGTGTATGTTCATATGTATCCATAAATTAGGGCAAAATATATACCTGAAAGAAAAAGTACATAATAGTCTGCAGTGTGTCAGTATAAAATTTCTAATAAAATAGTCTACTTAGACTTAGATACCCTCTTCACCTACTTCCTACTTCCCTCACTCATTCCAAAGCTAACCTTATCAAAGCAAGGACTGCAAAAGCTGAGTAAAGGCAAGAGACCAGCATACTTTAACAATGACTCTTTAGTCACTATCAGGCCACCCCATCAACTGGAGCCCTATTTGGGGAGTCAGGAGTTTCCCAAACAGACATGATGGGCATAGACCTCGAATAATCCCTCTCTATATTGTTACTGGTCATTTCTATCAGTAACAACAAAATAGACCCCTTTGTGGGCCTCCATAGGACCTTGCCCTCAACTTGGATCAAAAAGGGTAGAGAATGTTCCGTCCTCTGAAGGGAGGCTAGTAAACATACACTGTGCTACACGTGAGGAAGATGGGTCCTGATATTGGGCAGCTCAGAATGTTCCTACTCATGACCACAGAATGTGAGCTCAGATCTACAGGGATATAGAGGTCACATAGGCTCCTAAGCTAAATATGAGCCCCAGATCAGATTAAATCGATGGGGTTTACAGTCAACAATATTTATATACCTTTCCCATATTTGGGAGCTACTCTCTTCCCTGATCCAGCTTTCTAGTCCTTTTTCTAGCCATGACATCATCTCCCCAGAGAATAACTTGGATCCACCTGTGTATCAGATTTAAGGCTCAGGGGGAAAAAAAGAAAAGGAAAAAAAAAAAAACTAGTATAGCCACAAGCCCTTTGGAATATAACTAAAATATGCCTACTAGCTATCTAAAAAATGGAGAACCCTCCTCCAACCCTTCATCTGCACTATTCCAGCCTTTAGGTTCATGATTAGTCAACAATTTGTTTGGCTTTATATGTTAACTTTCTTTTCAGCCACCAGGTTCCAGATGATACCATGATGCTAATCAGACTTCCCTGGACAGACAACCCCACCAATGTGTCCTGAGCTTCCCCAGAACCTCACCCCACTAGGGAAAGAGAGAGAAGGCTGGGAGTATGTATCAACCTGTCAATGCCCAGTGTTCAGCGGGGAAGCAATTACAGAAGCCAGCCCTTCCACCTTCTGCACCCCACAATGCCCTGGGTCCATACTTCCAGAGGGTTAAAGAATAGTAAAGCTATCAAGGGAGGTGATGGGATCCATATCTGGTAGTGGGAATTGTGTGAAGTTGTACTCCTCTTATCCTATGGTATTGTCAATGTTTCCTTTTTATAAATAAAATAAGTAAATAAGTAAATAAAAAGGAAAGCTCTAAAGAATCCAGCAAGAAGCTTTTGGAAATTATCAGGCAATATAATAGGGTGTCAAGCTACAAAATTAATATACAAAAGTCAGTAGCATTCCTTTATGCAAACACTAAGTTGGAAGAACATGAAATCCTGAAATCCCTTTTAACTATAGCAACAAAAAATAATAAAATATCTAGGAATAAACATAACCAAAGAAGTTAAAGACTTGTATGCTGAAAATTATGATTCACTATTCAAGGAAATATAAAAAGACACAAAGTGGAAAGATATTCCAAGTTCATGGGTTGGAAGAATTAACATTATTAAAATGAATATACTACTCAGAGCCTTATAAAAATTTAATGCAATCTCCATCAAGACCCTAACCACATTTTTAGGAGATGTGAATAAATGCTACAAATGTTTATCTGGAACCAGAAAAGACCTTGAAATGCCAAAACAATCTTGAGAATAAATAACAGAATTGGAGGCATCACACTATCTCAAACTGTATTATAGGGCCATTGTAAACTATGACCATTTCCTCTAGAGGAAAAGGAACGTTGCTGCAAGGTCTGTTCGCTATAATATTTGTTAACTGTGACATTAAATGACATGAAATGCCAGTTCAGGTGGTTAGGGATTATGTGTCTGATCCATAACAATGTACATTCTCTAGATCAGGGTCAACAGCAAATAAGCAGGAAGAGTAATCTAATCACTGAGTGACATCCTTGTCTCCACTCATTTATATGCTCCTGTAGGACAGTAACAATGTTTTATTCAAATTTGTGATTCAACTTACTTAAAGATGTTAACTCTTTCATTTTATTGGGGAGGCCGTGGTTTATAATATAATTGTTAAAATACAGATGCAAAAAAAAAAAATACAGGTGCAATTTCTCATCTCCGTATGATTGATTTCTGCAAATCTCTCTCACTTCCAACTTAGGTCCTTTTCTACCATGCACTAGGACCTCAAAGTTTTCTCTACCCTCTTGCATTCTCTCCTTCCCCAAAATCCATTGCTTTGATGTAATGCACCACACCCAGTCCAAGTTTGTCTTTGAGTTCTTCCTTTCTGTCCTTGTTTCTTAAGTTCCACCTATAGGTGATACAATCTGGTATTCATCCTTTTCTTTTTGGCTTATATTACTTAACATCATTCCTTCAAGTTCTATTCAAGATGAGGCAAAAGATATAACTTCACAGTTTTTAAAAGTTAATATACACTCCCATTAACTTATAGTCTCACAAATCACTACTTAAGATGAGAGGGGAAAATGGATTGAATTTCTCAAACTTTTTGATACATAGACCATAGCTCTCAGTATATGTTCCTTCAATCTAAGCACTTAAGACTATAAGTTGGTAATCAGATTGAATTTTAACAGTGGGTTCAAATTGTTAATACACCTCTAATAATGACTTGTTCTTTGAAATATTAAACCACCTATAAGCTTAGACCAGGGAGAACAGAAGCAACTAGTAGCATCAATTTATAAGATACAGCTATATGTAAATAATATTAAAGGACATAAATTATGGTGAGGTCATGTATGATACAGCAAATCCTAACAATAGGATTTTCAAAGTTAACCCAATTGCCAAATAATTTGGTTATAGCAATAACTATCCATATTCTTAAACCCTAAGACAGCAGGAAACTTCCCCATTCTCTACAAAACTCATATTTCTTTCAGTCTGGAACCTCTAGGGTGGGGCTCACTTTCCTGCATGCTTCTCTCAATTCATACAAACTGATACTGCAACTGATCCCAACCTAATCAGCGCAGCCAGTACACCCTCTGCTTGTTTCACTTTGGACTGTGTCCAGAGACATTAAGCGCAGAATGTCAACCCTCCAGCTTCATTACTCTGCCACCAGGTTCCAGATGCTACCATGATGTCAACCTGACTTCCCTACAGATGACCCCACCAATGTGTTCTGGAGCCTCACCTCCTCAGACCCCTGCCCCACTAGGGAAAGAGGGAGACAGGCTGGGAATATAGATCGACCTGCCAACACTCATGTTCATCAGGGAAACAATTACAGAAGCCAGACCTTCCACCTTCTGCATCCCACAACGATCCTGGGTCCATACTTCCAGAGGGAGAAAGAATAGGAAAGCTTTTTTTGGGGGGGAGGGCAGGGATGGGATAGGGAGTTCAGGTGGTGGAAACTGTGTGGAATTATAGCTCTCTTATCCTATGGTCTTGTCAATATTTCCATTTTATAAATAATTTTTTAAGTTGAATAACAAAAGATGAGTGGCTGAGTAAGTTCTGCTATACATACACAATGAACTACTACTCATCTATTAAAAATAGTGATTTCACTAACTTCACCTCATCTTGGACAGAACTTGAACAAATCATGTTAAGTGAGATAAGTCATAAAGAGAAGGATGAATATGGGAGGATATCACTCATAGAGGTTGAAAAATATAACAGAAGGGAAAACACAAAGCAGAACTTGGACTTGGTTTGGTATATTTCACCTAAGTAAAAGACTTGGGTGGGTGGCAAGTGGGTTTCAGGTCCTGGAACATGATGGCAGAAGAGAACGTAGAGGGGGGTTAGTTATTGTGTGGAAAATTGACCAATGTCATACCTGTACAAACTACTGTATTTTGACTGTAAACCATTAAATCCCCCAAATAAAGAAAAAATGTTGAGTAATATTTCATTGTGCACATATATTACAACTTCCTTAGCCACTCATTTGTTGTTGGCTAACTGGGTTGCTTCCAAGTTTGGGCTATTACAAATTGAGTTTCTATGAACATTGGTGTCCATAGATATCTTTGGGTGGGTGTTTTTGTTTCCTTTGTGTAAATCCTTAGAAAATAAATTGTTGAGTCATAGGGTCAGTCTGTTATTAGTATTCTGAGAAATTTCAGTCTATTTTCCACAGGAGTTGGATGAAATTGTATTTCTACCAGTAGTATAGAAGAGATCCTCCCCTCCTCAATCCTCAGCAACATTTGATGTTTCTGTACTTTCTAATGTATTACTTTCTTTCAGGTGTAAAGTGTTATTGTCCTTATTCTCATTCTCTCATATACAGATACTTTGACAATTTTTCCATGTCTGTTGGAGTTCTGCATCTCTTTTTTAGTGAAGATACTGTTCATGCTCTCTCCCCAATTTTCAAAGTTTTTGCATAATTTTGTAAGGTTTTTTTTATAAACCTTGGTTATTAAACCTTTATCTAATGTATATCATGTAAATAATTTCTCTTATTCTGTAGGCAAGCCCATAGCCAACATTATTTTCAATGGCAAGAAAACTTAAGATTTCCCTCTTTGATCAGGTAGAAGACATGGTAGCCCACTATTACCATTACTAGTCAGTAGTCTTAGAAAATAGCTAGTCATAGTAAATAGCTAAAAGATAGGAATTAAAATAATAAAGATTAGAAGAGAAGATGTAAATAGCTAGTCATAGTAAATAGCTAAAAGATAGGAATTAAAATAATAAAGATTAGAAGAGAAGATGTAAAATTGCCATGTGTCACTATTTTGTAGATATAATATGATATCCAAATGGACCCACTAGAAAACTCCAGGAAATTATTAATTAATGTATTGGGGGGCAGGTTACAAGACTACTATACAAGAATCAGTGACATTTGTCTATGCAAACACTAAGTCAAAAGAAGAAACCTGGTTATTAATCCTAGTTACTATAGCAGCAAGAACAATCAAGCACCTAAAAACAAAGGAAGTTAAAGACTTAACACAATAAAAATTATAAGACTAGAATTCTGTTCTTCAAATGTGTACAAGTTCCAGAAAATTATAGGAATTTATTCTCTAAATACAAGTTGGCAAACTAAACTAGTGAATTAAAGACACTACATGATGATGTTGTTATACAGAGTCTAGCAAAGAAATTGTTTTTAGGGGGTCGGGCGGTAGCACAGCAGGTTAAGTACACGTCACAAAGTGCAAGGACTGGCTTAAGGATCCCGATTAGAGCCTCTGTCTCCCTACCTGCAGGGGAGTCACTTCACAGGCAGTGAAGCAGGTCTGCAGGTGTCTTTCTGTCCCCCTCTCTGTCTTCCCCTCCTCTCTCCACTTCTGTCTTATTTAACAACTACAGCATCAATAACAACAAGAACAACTACAACAACAATAATAAACAACAAGGGCAACAAAAGAGAAATTTTTTTTTTTAAAAAAAAGGAAATTGCTTTTATGCACTGCATCTGAAACTTTCCTAGTCATGTTCAAGTAATAACAATTCAGGAGCTGACTAGCTCTTTTTGAGATGTTAGAGTAATGTAAAGTCACAGCTTTGTTAATGTTTGTCATATAAATACATGTCTATTTCCAGGTACAGACCTGAAGAGGGCATCAGTGTAGAAACTGACTTGGATCCTAAACGCTTTAGAATTAATGACATTCTGTTCCTGTTTCGTACCTCTGAATGTGTAAGGTAACTCTTAATTATCAAGAAATTTTATGTGGAGTCAATTTAGTTAGTATAAAAATTCTCCCCGTGTAAGCAACAATGAATGTATAATTAAGGGAAGACAAATGTTGGGTTGACTACTTGGCTTCAGATCTCTTCCCTGTAGGTGATTCTTCTTTGTAGGCAAGTGGTCAAGAAAGACTTAATTTGCTATGTGGGAATCTAACTGCCAGTATGAAAACTGAATTTCTTTACCACGTCAACTTTGGAGTTTCCTTTTTTTAATCCATTTCTTTTATTTGATAGGAAAGAGTAAAATTGAGAAGAAAAGGGGAAATAGAAAGGGGAAGAAAGAAGAGACCTTTAGCATTGCTACACCACTTTTTTTTTATTTAAAAAAGGAGACATTAACAAAACCATAGAAAAGAGGGGTACAGTTCTGCACAATTCCCATAACCCGATCTCCATATCCCATCCCCTCCCCTGATAGCCTTCCCATTCTCTATCTCTCTGGGAGTATGGATCCAGGATCGTTGTGGGGCTACACCACTTTTGAAGGTACCCCACTGCACATGGTAATGTGTGTACTCAATGTGTGTTATACAGAGTCTAACAAAGAAATTGCTTTTAGGGGGTCAGGCAGTAGCACAGAAGGTTAAGTCCCTCTGTTTATCTGCCTCTATATGGAAAAATCGCGAGCAGTGAAGTTCTAGTAATCAATTGATACTGAAGCTCCCCTTGAGTATAATAGTACATCTCTTCCTCGGGTTTCCTTCCTTTCTTTGTAGGAAATCAAGTCAGGATTCCATATGCTCCTCATCCCAGTGTGAGTCTAGTAAAGGAGCACAGAGTAGCAAGGTAAGAATAAAAAGGGAGTATACCTTTTTATTATATTCAATATTGAAAAACCAAATTTATCATCTGGGCATTTTGGTTGATGAACTGTTTAGGTGGAAAAATCCCCCCCTTCTCTCTATCTCGGTGTATGCATGTGTGCATGTGTATGTGTGCGTGTATATGTGCACACACAAATGTAAAAACTATTTGGTTTTCTCTAAAAAGAAATATTTCTATTTTCTTTAAAAATATTTCCCTTATTTTTTTTCAAGTTCTCATCTCTGTAACTAATTTATTCACTAGAATCAAGAAATAGTTCACTCAATACCAATTGTGTTTGCACCTTTACATGCACAAAACTCTGAGTTTAAGTCCCTACACCACATAGGAGTATAATGAATGACAGCAGGGGGTGCTTCATGGATGGAGAAATAGTACAATGTTAACTTTCTCTTCTCTCTCTCTCTCTCTTTCTATATATATAGTCTTTCTTAGTCTCTCTTCTCTCTTATGACATAAAAAGAAATATCAGCTTGGGAGAGGTGAAATCCGTGAGACACCAGCACTTTTAAAATTATATATAAATTAATATATATTAAAATTATATATAAATAAATTATATATAATTATAAATTAAAATTAAAATTATATATAAATTATATATAATATATAAAATAAATAAATAATTTTACCTTTACATTGGTAAAATAATAAGTTAATTTTAGTATATCTCTTTTGCTGGAATATATATATATATATATTTCACAGATGGATGACACCCATACAATACATAATATAACACAGTGTTTTCAAACTGTGTTCTCAGTTTCAATTTTTTACAAATTAAATATCTAGTGAGAATTTTGTTTAAAGTCAAGTTTTCTGGTCAAGAAACTAGTCAAGTGGTAGAGTAGCATACTAGGTTTGCAAGCCTGAGGCTCCATTAGAATCCAGAACTGAGGAGTGCTCTGGTCTTTCCACTTCTCATGAAAAAAGACAAATGACAAATAATATTTTTCTAAAGGCAGGAAAGTTTTCACTGCAGGGTTTTACAATCACTAGAATAATGACAAAAAATAAACTCAAAAAGATCTAAAGGTCAGATAGATTCATACTTGAATTCTAGTACTCCATTACTGTTAGATTAATATTAGACACATGCTTAATTTCTGAATTTCTGCATTTTCATCAGTAAAAAATTAAATAAAATTGAGCCTAACTTGCATGATTACTAATAGAGTTAAAGATAATATATACAAAGAGTATGACATGCTGTAGGTATATAATTACTGATATTATGCTGTGCCTGAGATGTGTGATATGCATTTTATTTATGAACATAAATATTTTTGCAACACATTTTTAAAGTATTAAATAAAAATGACTTTGAGCTAGACAGTGATACAGTGTCTAATAGAGCACACACATTATAGTGAGCAAGGACCTGGGTTTAAGCCCCTAGTTCCCACCTGAAAGGGGAAGCTTTATGAGTGGGTTAGCAGTGCTACAAATCTCTCTCCCTTTTTCTCTCCCTTCCCTCTCAGTTTCTCTGTCTCTATCTAATACAAATAACAGTAATAACTTTACAATTCGTGTTTAGAAATGTAAACTAAAATATCTGAATAATCTCCTCATTCAGTTTAATTCATTTCTTCACAATATCAAATAAGCGTGTTTTCTTTTTCTTCCTAACTCAGGGAAGCAAACAGAGCATACATGACAGTGAAACTAAAGGTCAGTGTGAAATCACATCTCTTCCTTGTAATTGATCAGTTCCTAGATGACAAGTGCATTGTGACAATTTTTACAGTGTCTACAAGTGTAGAGTCATTACTTTGTATCCTGAAACTAAGGGAATATATGCCAATTATACTTCTATTTATATTTGTCTTTGTACCTTAGAGTTTAGCTGATTAAATATTTTTCTCCCTTTTTTCCTTCTGTCATCAAGTTTCAATTCCACTATTTCCAACAATCATTTTTTCTTTTTCTTTTGTTTTTGATAGAGGGCTAGAAACAGATAGCTAGGAGATGATAGATGGATATGTAGATGATAGATAAATACATAGATAGATAGATAGATAAAGGAGAAAGAGCTCCAGCACTTCCTCACTGATTGGGAAGTTTTCCCATTTCTGGTGGAGACCAGGGGCTCAAACCTGGGTTCTTGAGCATGATACTGTGTGCTTTACCAGGTGAGTCACCATACAGCCCTATATCTAAACATTTGTAATAACCATGCATCCTTTTTCACGATGACTTTGAAGTACTATAGATTTAGAGACCACATAGGTAGAATTTCCATTATTATGCCTCTTCAAATACTAATTACATATTAGAAAACCCCAAAATAATACTGAACTCCTTGGTTCCAGGCTATTTTCCTAAAATTTATTCTAGAAAAGTCAGCCCAGAAATGCAAGTCTTACTCCAGATAAAATATAGAGATAATTGGGAGTCGTGCAGTAGTGTCACAGTTTAAGCACAGGTGGTGTGAAATGCAAGGACCGGAGTAAGGATACCGGTTCGAGCCCCGGCTCCCCACCTGCAGGGGAGTTGTTTCACAGGCAGTGAAGCAGGTCTGCAGGTGTCTATCTTTCTCTCCCCCTCTCTGTCTTCCCCTCCACTCTCCATTTCTCTCTGTCCTATCCAACAACAACGACATTAATAACAACAACAATAAAAAGGGCAACAAAAAGGAAAATTAAAAAAATAAATATAGGGAGTCGGGCTGTAGCGCAGCGGGTTAAGCGCAGGTGGCGCAAAGCACAAGGACCGGCATAAGGATCCCGGTTCA
Organism: Erinaceus europaeus; assembly: GCF_950295315.1. NCBI lineage: Eukaryota > Metazoa > Chordata > Mammalia > Eulipotyphla > Erinaceidae > Erinaceus > Erinaceus europaeus. Next base: position 38,557,453 of record NC_080167.1, read on the forward strand.
AACCCCGGCTTCCCACCTGCAGGGGAGTCGCTTCACAGGCGGTGAAGCAGGTCTGCAGGTGTCTATCTTTCTCTCCTCCTCTCTGTCTTCCCCATCTCTCTCCATTTCTCTCTGTCCTATCCAACAACGATGACTACAACAATAAAACAACAAGGGCAACAAAAGGGAATAAATAAATAAAATTAAATTAAATAATAAAAGAATTTAAAAAATATATATATATATAGATAATTGTCATGTGCAATACAGATGCTTTACCAATAAGAGCAAAACTAAGTTCCTTGGTTTTCCAGTGCTGAAGAATTTTACCTGCTATTGCATTATTTGTTATTTACTTCCCTTTTTTTCCTAATTCCAATATCACTGTATTGTAAAAATGTTTTTTACAGGATTTATGTTGTCACAAGCATACATTTTCCCAAGATGTTTATTTTTATAGGAGTTCTCTAGAGTTAAAATAGTAATAATAATAATAATTAAAAGAACATGTTGTTGTTTTCCTCTCTGTATCCTCTTTTGTGTTCTGTGAAATTTGGAATTCCAAGTATCATAAACACTGTGGAGGAGGCCAGGTGGTGGCTCACATGGTTGAGCGTACATGTTACAATGTGCAAGAACCCAGGTTTGAGCCCCTGGTTCCCACCTGCAGGGGAAAAGCTTCACGAGTGGTGAAGTAGTGATGCAGGTCTCTCTCCCTATCACCTCCTTCCCTCTCCATTTCTGACTGTCTACCTAATAAATAAATAAGTTTATAAAAAATTTTTAAAAACACTGTGGTAGTTTATGCACTTTTTGTTAGATGAGAAAGCAGATGTCACAGAGAAAAGTCAGCTGTCAGTGAACAAGATTCATCACAAAGGCAGCAACTTAACAGAGAGTCGTACACCTATCCTCGTCACAGCACATGAAGATGGACACCTCCGCCTGTGGACCATAGAGGTAATGGGGCCTATTCTTCACCTGGAATAACAAAGAATAGGGAAAGTAAAAATGAATTGCTAAATGAACTGTAGTCTTCAATATTATGCATGACCCCAACTTTAATGTTTTTTGACCTTTCAGCCAAACTGTTGGTTTTGTAGTCTGCTCCATGATGAGCAGCAACTCCACCTTTGCAATAGGTGTGTGTTGTTTTTTTTTACTTTGTTGGGGAAAGTAATGCATGTCTACAGTACAGTTGTTAACACATGGGTATAATTTTTCATCTTCCTTTAGCCACTTTTATTTTTAAGTTTTTATTAATGATTTAAGATTGATTTACAAAATTATAAGATAATAGAGGTATAATTCCACACCTTTCCCGCCACCAGAGTTCTTGGTCCCCATTCCTTTCATTGGAAACTGCAGTAACTCTCCCAAGGTCATAAATAAGGGTTGACTATTATTTACATATACCCATTTTTCCTATGGTCCTGTTTCTCTTCCTTTCTAAGTCACACTTACTACTTCTGAGTGTCCTTCCTTTCCTTTCCTTTTCTCTTTTTCTTTTTTTCCTCTTCTCACTCCAGGTCCTGATGGAATGGAGATCAGAACCATCTGGTCATCTTCCCCTAACTTCTATTCCTCTGGGATTAAGGACCAAAATTCTTTATAGGGTGCAGCTGGTGGAGGCCTAGCTTCTGTAGTTCCTTCTCCACTGGACATGGACATTAGCAGGCTCATCTGTACCCCCAGCTTGTTTCTCTTTTCCTAGTGGTTATACAGTTTTTATTACAAGGAAGAATTTCTTCCTTGATAGAAGTGCTTCAATAATAGAGATGATTCCTTAGAGGATTTATATAGAAACTTAACTCCAGTGTTAGCATCTTATGGAATTTATTATCATACTTTGTTTAGGGAAGACTACTGAAAAATATGCTACCTTTCACAAAACATTCTGCCATTTCTTTGACGTCACTTTATACTGATTCATGTGCCAGAATACTACTGACTAGTAATGTGGGTAAGTTATTGCTTTTTTTTTCTGTAGAATCAGAGTCTCACATATGCATGTATTCAACACTATGGAATACTACTATTTTATTTTTTAATTTATTTTTTATGAGAGCATATATCAGCTCTGCTTAAGGTGGTACAGAGGATAGAACCTGGAACTTTGGAGCCTCAAGCATAAGAGTCTTTTTGCATAACCATTATGCTATCTACCACCCATTATTTTTTAATTCATATAGAGAGACATGATAGCACTGAAGCTTCCTCCATTGCCATAGCTCCTCCTACTGTAATGTCTAGTCTCCAGCCTGATCATGCATATAGCAATGCATGAACCCTACAAAGTGAGCTTCCTCCATGCCATGTCTTATCAGGTACAGGCTGACTGGACTTGGGTTGGTGAACTACAGTGACTGAAGCAGGCTTGAGTAGCATGGAGCCAACATGGAACCTAGGGAACTGAAGTCAGACAGGAAATACTAGTATAAATTGAACTGGGATAAGGCTGAACCTGGTGGCCACCACAGATGCAGCCAGTCTGTAATAGATAACAATGACAGTGACAGTGCCCACAGAAGCAGCTGCGATAGAAGTACCTGGAGCTGGCAGAGATAAGATATTATTAGGGCAGATGACTATAACAGCAAGATAGTAGACCATCTATTATTAGACTATTATTGGGGCAGATGACGATAATAGCCTGGTAGTCTGGAGTGGACCTACCCTATAATTCACCAATTTCTTTTCTGGGGATATATCCTAAGGAACCAAACACACCCATCCAAAAGATTCATATATACCTATATTCATAGCAGCACCATTTGTAATAGCCAAAACCTGGAAGCAACCTAGGTGTCCAAAAACAGATGACTGGCTGGGTAATTTGTGGTATATATACACAATAAAATATACTCAGCTGTTAAAACTGCTGATTTCACCTTATTCACCTTATCTTGGATAGAGGTAGAAGAAGTCATGTTGAGAAAAGCAAGAAAGAGAAGGATGAATATGGGATGATCTCATTCATAGACAGAAGTTGAATAATAAGAACAGAAGGGGAAACACAAAGCAGAACTTGACCTGGAGTTGATGTATTGGCCCAAAGTAAAAGACTCTGGGATTGAAGGGAGTGTTCAAGTCCTTGAACACGATGGCAGAAGAGGAGGGCAGATTAGATTGTTATGTGGAAAACTAAGAAATGTTACACATGTACAAACTACTGTATTTTACTGTTGACTGTAAACCATTAATCCACCCAATTTAAAAAAAGGGGGGGAATCCAGTTTCACCAATGAACTTTAAAAAAATCTTCAAGGGGGAACTTCAACACCCCACTCTCTCAATTTAACACATTATCTAGGCAGAGAATTAGTAAATAAATGAGGAAGTTAAATGAAGAGATAGATAAACTAGGACTATTGGATATTTTCAGAGTCATTCACCTGAAGAAACTGGAATACACATTCTATTCAAGTCCACATGGGTCATTCTCAAGGATAGATCATATGCTAGGCCACAAAGATAGTGTCAACATATTTATGAACATAGAAATCACCCCAATGGTCTTTTTAGACCACAGTGGAATTAACACTTAACAACAAACAAAAAAAGTAGTAAAAGTCCCAGAATATAGAAACTCAACAGTACACTACTTAACTACTATTATAGGGTCATTGTAATCAAAACTGCTTCATACTGGAACATAAATAGACACACTGACCAGTGTAATAAAATTAAGAATCCAGAAATAAGCCCCCACACCTATGGACATCTAATCTTTGACAAAAGTGCCCAGACTATTAAATGGGGAAAGGGGAGTTCTCTTCAACAAATGGTATTGGAAAAATTGGGTTGAAATATACAGAAGAATGAAACTGAACCACTATATTTCACTATACACAAAAGTAAACTCCAAGTGGATCAAGGACTTGAGTGTTGGACCAGAAACCATCAAATACTTAGAGGAAAATATTGGCAGAACTCTTTTCCACATAAATTTTAAAGACATCTTCAATGAAATGAATCCAATTACAAAGAAGACCAAGGCAAGTATAAACCAATGGGACTACACCAAATTAAAATCTTCTGTACACCTGAACTGGAATTGGCATATTGTACCAAAGTAAAAGACTCTGGGGTTTGGGGAAGGGGGGGAGAACACAGGTCCAAAAAGGATGATAAAGGACCTAGTGGGAGTTGTATTGTTATATGGAAAACTGGTGAATGTTATGCATGTAGAAACTATTGTATTTACTGTTGAATGTAAAACATTAGTTCCCCAGTAAAGAAATTAAAAAAAAATAAAATCTTCTGTACAGCAGAAGATACTACCACCTAACAGAGACCTCCACAGAGTGGGAGAAGATATTTAAATGCCATGCACAGACAAGAGGCTAATAACCAAAATATGTAAAGAGCTCACCAAAGTCAGCATCAAGAAAACAAGTAACACCATCCAAAAATGGGGAGAGGATATGAACAGAATAACCACAACAGAAGAAATACAAAAGGCTAACAAACACATGAGAAAATGTTCCAAGACTTTGTCAGAGAAATGCAAATGAGATATCACTTCACTCCTGTGAGAATGTCATACATCAGAAAAGGTAGCAGCAACACATTCTGGAGAGGTTGTGGGGACAACGGATACCTCCTGCATTGCTGGTAAGGATGTCAATTGGTCCAACCCCTGTGGAGAGCAGTTGGAGAACTCTTAGTGGACCTACCCTATGACCCTGCAATTCCTCTCCTGGAGACATATCCTAAGGAACACAACACACCTATCAAAAAAGATTTGTATATACCTATGTTCATAGCAGCACAATTTGTAATAGCCAAAAACTTGGAGCAACCCAAATGTCCAACAACAAATGACTGGCTGAGCTAGTTGTGGTATAATATATATACACAATGGAATACTACTCAGGTATTAAAAATGGTGATTTCACCATCTTCAGCCCATCTTGAATGGAACGTGAAGAAGTCATGTTAAGTGATATAAGTCAGAAGCAGAAAGATGAATATGGGATGATCTTACTCACAGGCAGAGTTGAAAAAACAAGATCAGAAGAGAAAACACTAAGCTGAACTTGGACTGGAGTTGGTGTATTGCACCAAAGTAAAAGCCTCTGGGGTGGGTTGGGGGGGAGAGTTCAGGTCATGGAACAGGAAGGCAGAGGACCTAGTGGGGGATGTATTGTTGTGTAGAAAACTGAGAAATGTTATGAATGTACAAACTATTTTATTTACTGTTGACTGTAAAACATTAATCCCCCAATAAAGAAATAAAAACAAAAAAAAATTTTTTAATGGTGGTTTCACTTTTTTTCATCTCATCTTGGATGGAGCTTTGAAGAAATCACTTTCCCAGACCCCTATCCCAGTAGGGAATGGTGTAGACAGACTGGGGGTGTGGACAGACTTGTCAACACCCATGTTAAGTGGAGATGCAATTACAGAAGTCATTTTTCCACCTTCTGCATCCCACAAAGATCTTTGGTCCATACTCTCAGAGGGAAAAGAATAGGGAAGCTTCCAATGGAGGGGATAGGATATGGAACTCTGGTTATGGAAAATTGTATAGAATTGTACCCCTTTTATCCCAAAATCTTATTGATCATTATTAAATTACTACTAATAATTTTTAAAAAAACTTGAACCATTTTTTTTTAGTCCCAGCTTTTAGGAACACATCCCTCCTTTGAGGTAAAGTATTCTTGTATCTTTTCTTCTTTCTCTACAGTGTTTGTGCTTGAGGGAAGGAGCTACAGAGATGGGAAAAATGAGACGTGAATGTTTTTCTTGACTACTGTGACATTAGAGGTTCATAAGATAGCCAGGGTGTTTCGCTCTTGCATATCACCTACTCATTCTTTCTTTGTCCCTCTTTCTTTAGCTATACTTTCTTCTGAAAGTCTTGTCCTTTCACTAACACTTGGCAAAAAAGTTGAAAAATAAGAAAACACAAAGCAGAACTTGGACTGAGCTTGGTGTATTGTACCAAAGTATAAGACTCTAGGGTGGGGGTGAGGGGCATCTCCCTATTTCTCTTGTCCCCTGTAAAATAAAAGGAAAGAAGGAAGAGAGGAAGCTGGGGAGGTTCAGGTCCTGGAACATAATGGCAGAGGAAGACCTAGAGGGGGCTGAATTATTATGTGGAAAACTGAGAAATGTTACACATGTACAAACTATTGTATTTTACTACTGACTGCAAAAAACCATTAATCCCAATAAAAAATCTTCAAGGAGTTATTACCCATACTTATTCAATTTTTAAAATTAGAACATAAGAATACTACCTAAAATTTTCAATGGATGCAATATCACCCCAATAACATAAGCCAAGAAGCAATATAAAAAAGTAAACTGCCCTCCAGTATCAGTGATGAACATAGATACTAAGGTGATGGACACAATTCTAGCAAACTGGATACAGCAAGACATTAAAGCAATTATACAAAAAAGAGCAAAAAATAAAAATACTGTACATCATGACCAAGTGGGATTATTCCATGGGTCAAGGATTGTGCAACATACATAAATTAATGAACGTAACTGAACACATCAACAAAACCAAAAATGATATGATTATTTCAACAGATGCAGAGAAAACATTTGACAACTCTCATTATAAAAAAAATTAATGGGATTGGCAGGGTATTCCTCAATTGGTAGGTAATTCTAGATAGAGCAAATTCAAAGCCAGCATCATATTTAAAGGTGAGAAACTGAAATCTTTCTCTCTTAGAATAGGAAAAATTCAAGGCTGTCTATTATCATGACTACTATTCAACATAGTCTTGGAAACACTAACCCGAGCAATTAAGCAAGAGAGAAGAATGAATATAATGCAAATTGAAAGAGAAATAAAGCTGTAAATATTCATTTAGATAATATAGCATACATTGAAAGTCCAAAAGAAACCCACAGAAAACCCCTGAAAAATTACTAGGCAACATAGTTAGTGGAAGCTTGGGCAACATAGTTAGTGGAAGCTTACAACACTAATAAACAAAAATCAGTAACATTGTTTATGCAAATAATAAACCCAAAGAAAAAGATATCAATCCCATTTATAATAGCAGCAAAAACAATTAGGTACCATACTGAGCTGTGGTGTACATGGTAGATCCCACACATTATCATGAATAAGGATTCTGGCTCCCAACTGCTGTAGTAAATTTCCTAAGTGATAAAGAAGTTCTGAAGTTGTCTTTCCTCTTTGTCTATTTCTCTTACTCTATCTCCCAATTTTTCTTGTCCCCTATAGAATGAAAGAAGGAAGGGTGGGAAGGAATGAGGAAGGAAAGAAGGAAGGAAGGAAGAAAGGAAGGAAGGGTGGATGGATGGTTGGATGAATGGATGGAAAACAGAGCTGGGGAGATAGCATAATGGTTATACTAAACAATTTTAGTGCCTGAGGCTTTTATGTCCAAGTTCAGAACTCAGCACCATTATAAGCTAGAGCTGAACATTTCTTTGGTAAAATTCCAAAAGGGGGTTGGTGGGAGAAAGATAAGAAAAAACAAAATAGAAAGAAAGAGGGAGAAAGAGAAAAAGGGAGGAAGGAAGGAAGGAAGGAAGGAAAGAAGGAAGAAAGAAAGAAAGAAAGATAGAGAAAGAATGAAAAGAAAAAAAAGTATGGTTGTCAGGTACAGTGGAGGGGTCTTTCAGGCACTAAACCCCAATAACCTTGATGGAAAAAAAAGTTGGTACCTAGGAATAAACATAATTAGGGAATGAAAAACTTGCACATTGAAGATTAAGAGACATTACTAAAAGAAATTTTAAAAGATATAAAAATTTGAAAAATATTACATGCTCATAAGTCGGAACAGTTAACATGATCAAAATGCCCACCCTACCCAGAGTAATAAACAAATATAATGCAAAATCCATATCCACATGAACAGAAATTTAGTGAAGAGATCAAGAGGGCCACCAGATTTATGAGAAAGTGCTCAAAGTCACTGATCATCAGAAAAATGCAAATAAAGACAACAATGAGGGTGGTAGCACAACTGGCTAAGCACATACATTACAGTGCACACAGACGAAGCCCCTGGTCCCCACCCGCAGGGGAAAAGCTTCAGGGAGTGGTGAAGCAGGACTGCAGATGTCTTTGTCTCTCTCCCTTTCTATTTCCCTCTCTCCTCTCAATTTCTGTCTCTATTCAATAATTAAATAAATACAAATATTTGTTTTTAAAAGACAACACTGAGATACTATTGGTATGCTTCTAGTTCTGCTTCTGGGATCCCTTCTGTTACATTGCTTGATGTTGTAGTCTATTTACATGATCATTCTGTTACATTGGTTTGGTCTCACTCCCCCTGCCTCCAGATTTGGTTTAGCCCTTGCTAGTTTCCTGCTTTTTGCTTCTCCCCGCCCCCTACCCTACGTACTTCCTGGGTTCCTGATACTGCAGCTAGAGGAGAGAGGTGGAGGAGCACATTGTGTGGTGATTATTTTGTTGGACTGCTTGCCCGCTTGTGAATAAAGATTAAACTGCGTTCTCAGCTCAGTGGTGTGTCCCTGGTCGTCTGTCTACCAACGAGAAGCTAGCCTGGTCTACAGTGCCGTGAACAAAAACGACAAGATACCACCTTACATCTGTGAAAATCTCTAACCAGAAAAGATAGAAATGAAAACTGTTGGAGACAATATAGAAAAAAAGAGACACTTTTTCACTGCTGGTACTAGTACAAAATGGTCCAACCATTACGAAAAGCAATATGGAGACTTATAAAGACACTAGAAATGGACCTACCCTCTGTGATGCAGCAATTCCATTCCTAAGAACTTACCCAAAGTGATCTATCAGAAGAGATTTATGTATATCTAAGTTCATAGCAGCACAATTTATAGTTTTCAGAAGTAACTCAGATGTCCAACATCAAATGAGTGGCAAAATATAATTGTGGTATATACACAATGAAATACTACTCAGCTCTTAAAAATGATAAAACCATCTCCTTTGCATCCTCTTGGATTAAAATTGAGACCTTCATGTTAATTGAGATAAGCCAAAAGAGAGAGACAAATGCCAAAAATGACCTCACTTATTAGCAGAACTTAATAAAGTTGGGATAGTAAGAGAGAGCACAAAGTGAAACACAGACTGGACATGGTCTATTGCACCAAAGCGAATGGTGAGGGAAGAGGAGAAAATTTGGGTGATCTGGTACATAATGAAATTGTATAAATATGTCAGTGAATCCACTGCAAGGAACTAGCCCCCTCAATAAAAGAAGGAAAGAAAAAAAGAAGGAAAGTAAAATTAAAGCAACATAAAAAAAGAAAAATGGCAAGAGTCAGGCGGTAGGTAGCACAGTGGGTTAAGCACACGTGGTGCAAAGCACAAGGACGAGTGTAAAGATCCTGGTTCAAGCCCCTGGCTCCCCACCTGCAGGGGAGTCGCTTCACAAGTGGTGAAGCAGGTCAGGTGTCTATCTTTCTCCCTCTGTCTTCCCCTCCTCTCTCCATTTCTCTCTGTCCTATCCAACATCGATGACAACAATAACAACTACAACAATAAAAAACAACAATGGCAACAAAGGGGAATAAATAAATATAAAAAATATTTTAAATACCCAGAATTATCAAAACACTCCTGAGGGGAAATAAAACGAACAAAAAATGGAAGCACCATTATTCCAATTATATTATAGGCTTATAATAATCAAAACTGCATAGGAACTAGAACAGAAAATAAAAACATGGATCAAAGAAACAGAAAAGAAAGCCTAGAAATAAGCCCTCATAGTTATGAACAACTAAATTATAACAAGGGGGACCAGAACAGCACATAGAGAAAGAAGAGTCTTTTCAATAAACAGTGCTGGGGAAATTGGATTGAATAATGCTCAAAAACTAATTCCAAGTGGAAAAAAACATTGGAAGAACACATCATGATTTATGCATGGGAAATGTCTTCAGAGATTTGAGTCCAGTGTCAATGAAAAAAAGGTAAAAGTAAACATTAGAAAAATATAAAACTGAAAAATGTTTGCACAACTAAAGAAACCATCACTAAAACAAAAAGACAACCCTACAGAATGAACACCATACATAAGACAAATATAAATATCCAAAACATATAAAGAACTCACAAAATTCAGCAACAAAAAAAAAAATAAACAACCCCATTAAAAAGATAGGGAGAGGGCATCAACAGAATCTTCACCAAAGAGAATATATGGCTAACAGACATATAAAAAAAAAAGCTGTCACTGATTATCAGATAAATGCAAATTAAGACAGCAATGAGATACTACTTCACATCTGTAATAATATACATTGAAAAGGATAGAAGTGCTGGTAAAAATGGCAGTCCTTCTTACTGTTGGTAGGAATGTAAATTGGCTCAATTCCTATGGAAAATAGATTACTCAGAACAATAGAAATGGACCCACAATATGGTTCAATAATTTTTTCCTAGTGATTTATCCAAAGAAAACACACATATACTATTGAAGAGATCTATATACATCTAACTTTTATATATAACAGCAGTATTTGTCTTAGCCCAAACTTGGAAGCAACCCAAATAGCCAATGGTAGATGAGTTGTTACTAATTATTTTTTACTGCATCTATTAAAGTAAATCATGTATGTTATTTTTTAACCAGTTAATGTAGTGAAATATAGATTTATCATTAAACAGCCCTAGTATCCCTGGGTTACATTTAATTTGGACATTCACTCAAACATTTATGATTTCTTTTTTTTTCTCTACCTCCCCAATCCTGCCACACCCCTACCCCAAGAATAAAATAATAGAAAATCAGGCCAGAAGGCTGGTAGGGCAGCAGTACAACACATATGTGAAATCCTAGTTAAATTCCTATGCAAAGATAATTTATATAAAATTTCTTCTATGACTTTTGATTTCTCATGTTTTATTTAATTTACCATTATAAATTCTTCAGTCACAGTGACTTGATAGTTTGGATAGTAATAACTTAGATAACATACTAGCTAATTAAATGTTCTTATATTTCAATTTCAAACAGAAGGCCATGTTATTCTTTGCAGTATTAGTTCCTTCCTGGAAACACCAAATGAAGAAAAGGTAAGAAATTTAGTTTTCATTTAATTAATAAATGAGGACACAGTTAATATTTCTTTGTTCTAGATATTCCTGTTCCAAAGTTATATGAATATTCAAATTTAAGTTATCTGACAAATAACATTTTTCTACTGGTGAGAAGAGGAAATGAATGAATGAGTGAATAAGTGAGCCACTAATTACTTTATCTTCTTTATATTTTTACTTATTTGGAAGAATTTATGTAGAAACCTAGAGTTTATATATTATCTAATACTCTACAGTCAGTTTCTTTATCAAATACATCTTTGTAAAGTTAAATTTTACAAAATTTCTTTGTAAGACTAATTTAGCATCAACTATTATTAGTCTCAAGAAACTCCTCAAGTTTAAGTCTCTATGATTCAAACATATGTTACACTTTTAGCATTAATGTAATATAAATACCCCATTTTATTTTAGAACCAGAGCACTGCTCAGCTCTGGTTTATGGTGTTGCTGGGGATTGAGCCCAGTCCCACCTTATTTTCATAACATTTTATATATGCACTTATTAACTGTTTGTGAATATACAAATAGTGTCAATACTAAAAGGAGCAGCAAGGAGGCAATGTATTAACATAAAGTTGTTTCCTTTTCATATTTTGATATAATCCTAAAATAGTTTAGTGATATTCTGCTTTTGGATGATAGGTATTAACATATGAAAACATATTAGTGTTGAATTCCTTAAGAAAAAATTTAGGGTAGTCTCTAATATTATTTGGCTTGACTCATGGAGTTTACTTTTGTTTCCATTATTGTTAATTATTATATATTTTTTAAAATGTATACCCATCTCTACTATTCAGAGAGAAAATCTGATCATGACTGTCTACATGAACATCACATATACAGTTAATGATGAAATCAGTGCCAGAACCAGGGTTCTTGTCTTCTAATTCAGTATTCATTCCACTTAGAGTTATCAGTTCAGTGATGTAAGGATCAACTGGCAATAAACATTGTACTATTTACTTATAATCAAGCCATGCAGTCAATTAAACAAAAACAATCCTATATGTAGATGAAGGTTACCTTACTGATTTTTTTCCTACTTAAGAGGAGTATCAATAGATTGGTATTGTGTGCCACTGCATCCCCACTCCAGGTGTGGTTTCTGAGTGGGGATTAACCTCTGGCCCACCCCTCAGCCCTGCTTGAGGTGATTGCTCAGTCTGGGGTAGCTGCTGTCCCACCCCCCAATCCCACTCCACTCCTGTGCTTGGTTTTTCTCCTTCGAGTAGACTCCAATTGACTCCGCAAGGAAGGAAGGAGAGACTTCAACTGCAAGTCAAGTAGATTGGACTCAGTAGAAACTATCTTACTTTATGAATATAATAGCAAATGAAGATTGAATAAAATGTCTGAATTTTCTCAAGAAAAGAATGCAAATGAAGCATCAACAGCACGATTTTTTTTTTAAGTATTAGAGAAAAGGATAATACAGACAACTTCTGGAGGTGGGGCTATGAGCAGCAGCAGATTTGTTTCTCTCCTCTCCTCTCCTCCCCTCTCTTCTCCTCTCCTCTCCTCTCCTCTCCTCTCCTCTCCTCTCCTCTCCTCTCCCAGATCAACTAGAAATACCAAAAGAGACCACCTGGAACCGAAACAAGACAGGACTAAAATGACTTCAGAAACTCACTAAATCACCGGTGAGTGCAAACACGTGTGGCTGGTGGACAGAGAGGAGCCTAGGGAGAGATTAACTGGCTGGTAATAGTCCAGCAGTTTATCAGTTGAGACAACACCTCCAGTTTGTTCCACCAACAAGGGGAATGCTGAAGGGAGGAGAGGACTTCCCTAAGACTCACCAAGTGTAACTGAGTCTCCATTGGTACTGCCCTAAAAATCAGGAGCAGCGGCAGGGTGGCCCTGTGCTGACACCAGGGGACAGAGAACTAGCCAGGAAACTCAGGAGAAGAACTATACCTCAGTGGCATAGTGGTGGGGCTGTGAAAGTCTCTTTGCATAACCACTGGATTATCTCTGCCACACCATGCTTTATCTCTTGGTCAGGAGTCAGTGATTAAGGTAAGAAGCCTACTTATAGTTTAAAAGCCCTCAGGCTCCCATAGCCTATGGTGAAGAAAAAGAACAAAATAGGCTTTTAAGCCACGGAGCTCCAAATCAGGGATTAAAATACTATTGAAACAACTGTTATCTTCCACAACTGTGAACATTTTAATTACCTTACCTGGATTGACACAAGTCAATCCAGGAGATAGTGACCAGTAATTTGAAAAGTACTAAGAGAGGGAAGTCATAACATAATATATAAAATGGTTAAACCAACAAGAAGAAATATTGGAGAAATTAAACAGGACAAGAGTCCAGCTAAAAGCCCCTCAAAGGGGGAAGCACAAAATAACGAGGTCACATCCAAACACTAGCTAAGTAAATAATCACAGGAGTGAGTAAAGAGTTCAAAAGAATTGTCATCAGAAATACAGAAACAACAAATGAAACTCTGGAAGAAATCGCTAATTATCTCAAGGTTATTAGAGAGTTGAAAGCTGAAATAGCTGAGCTAAGAACTGAACTGATTGAACAAGCTAAAACAGTATCAGAACAGGGTAACAAAATAGATGAACTTCAGAAAACAGTAGAGGGCAGAGAGAATAGAATAAATGAGGCTGAAGACAGAATTAGCAAGATCAAGAATGAATTAGAGACAAATATAAAAGAAGTAAGAGATCTCCAAAAGAAATTAAGAGATAATGAAAACAACAACAGAGACCTATGGATGACTCCAAAAGAAACAATATATGCATTACTGGCTTACCAGTGGAAGAAAGAGAAGGAGAGGAAAAAAGCGTTCTTCAGGCCATAATAGCTGAAAACTTCTCTAGTCTAGACAACATCAAAGACATAAAGATTCAAGAAGCCAAGAGGGTCCCAAACAGAATTAACCCAGATTTAAAGACACATCATATTTAGAGTAGAAAGGAATGAGGATAAAGAAAGGATCCTGAAGGCAGCAAGAGAAAAAAAAAAAAAGTCACCTACAGAGGAAAACCCATAAGATTAGCAGCAGACTTCTCCATAAAAAACTACAGTCCAGAAGATAATGGCAAGATATCTATTGAGTACTCAATGAGAAAGGCTTTCAACTAAGAATACTGTATCCTGATAGACTGTCATTCAGACTACATGGAGATATAAAAACCTTCTAAGACAAGCAACAGTTGAAGGAATCAACTATCACCTAGCCTGTCCTGAAAGAAGTTCTGAAAGGTCTCCTATAAACAGTCAGACCACCATAAATAGGCCATATATAAGAACACTCAAAAACTCTACAAAAATGGCATTAAAATAGCTTCAGTCTTTGATATCAATAAATGTCAATGGCCTAAATTCAGCTTTAAGCTATTAAAAGACACAGAGTAGGAAGATGGATCAGAAAACACAACCTACAATATGCTGTCTTCAGGAAACCCACCTTACTCAACAAGATAAACAAAGACTGAAAGTGAAAGGATGGAAAACTATCATACAGGCTAATGGCCCACAAAAAAGGGTGGGAACAGTTATTCTCATATCACACAGTAGGCTTTAAAATGGATAAAATTAAAAAGATAGGAATGGACACTACTTAATGCTCAGCACATCAGTCAATCAAGAAGAATTAACAATTATTAACATCTAAGCACCCAATGAGAAGCCATCAAAACACATCACACATCTACTGAAAGAGCTACAGAAATATATTAACAGCAACACAGTCATAGTAGGGGACTTCAACACCCTACTCTCTCAACTTGACAGATCATCCAGGCAGAAAATCAATAAAGATATAAAGGAGCTAAATGAGGAAATAGATAAACTAGAACTATTGAACATTCTCAGAGTCATCCATCCCAAGAAACTGGAACACATATTTTACTCAAGTCCACATGGGTCATTCTCAAGGATAGACCATATGTTAGGCCACAAAGACAACATCAGCCAATTCAAGAGCATTGAAATCATCCCAAGCATCTTCTCAGACCACAGTGGAATTAAACTAACACTAAACAATCAACAAAAGATTAGTAATAGCCCTTAAATGTGGAAGCTCAACAGTACACTCCTTAACAACTACTGGGTCAAAGAGGAAATAATGGAAGAAATCAAAATGTTTCAAGAGTTCAATGAAAATGAAGACACAAGCTATCAAAATATTTGGGACACAGCTAAGGCAGCACTAAGAGGGAAGTTCATAGCTATACAAGCACACATTAGGAAACAAGAAAAAGCACAAATAAACAGTCTGATCACACATCTTAAAGACCTAGAAGAAGAAGAACAAAGGAACCCTAAGCAACCAGAAGGACAGAAATCACTAAATTTAGGGCAGAAATCAATAACATTGAAAATAAGAAAACCATACAAAAGATCAATGAAAGTAAATGTTGGTTATTCTAAAGAGTGAACAAAATCGACAAACCTTTAGCTAGACTCAAAAACAAAAAAGGGAGAAGACCCAAGTAAATTGAATCATAACAAAAGAGGAGATATCACAACAGACACTGCAGAAATTCAACATATCATTTGAGGCTTCTATGAACAACTATATGCCACCAAGAAACTAGAAAACCTGGAAGAAATGGACAATTTCCTAGATACCTACCAACTTCCAAAACTAAGTAAAGAGGAAGTGGATAACATGAACAGACCCATCACAGCTAATGAAATTGAAATAGTTATCAAAATCTTACCAAAAATAAAATTCCTGTAACAGATGGTTTTACAAATGAATTCTACAAAACCTTCAAAGAAGAACTAATACCTCTACTTTTAAAAGTCTTCCAGAAGATTGAAGACACTGGAATACTCCCTGCCAGCTTCTATGAAGCCAACATCACTCTGATACCAAAAGCAGACAGGGACACAACCAAAAAAGAAAACTACAGACCAATATCTCTGATGAACATAGTTGCGAAAATATTTAACAAAATTCTAGCCAACCAGATACAGAAGTATATTAAAAAGATTGTTCATAATAACCAATTGGGGTTTATCCCAGGCATGCAAGGTTGGTTTAATATATGTAAATCAATCCATGTGATCCACCACATCAACAAAAGCAAGACCAAAAACCATATGGTCATATCAATAGATGCAGAGAAAGTCTTTGACAAAATACAACATCCCTTTATGATCAAAACACTACAAAAAATGGGAATAGATGGAAAATTCCTGAAGATAGTGGAGTCTATATATAGCAAACCTATAGCCAACATCATACTCAATGGTGAAAAACTGGAAGCATTTCCCCTCAGATCAGGCACCAGACAGGGATGCCCACAATCACCATTACTATTCAACATAGTGTTGGAAGTTCTTGCCATAACAATCAGGCAGGAGCAAGGAATTCAAGGGATACAGATTGGAAGAGAAGAAGTCAAACTCTCCTTATTTGCAGATGACATGATAATATACACAGAAAAACCTAAGGAGTCCAACAAGAAGCTTTTGGAAATCATCAGGCAATACAGTAAGGTGTCAGGCTACAAAATTAACATTCAAAAGTCAGAGGCATTCCTCTATGCAAACACTAAGTTAGAAGAAATCGAAATCCAGAAATCAATTTCTTTTACTATAGCAATAAAAGCAATAAAATATCTAGGAATAAACCTAACTAAAGAAGTGAAAGACTTGTATACTGAAAATTATGAGTCACTACTCAAGGAAACTGAAAAAGACACAAAGAAGTGGAAAGATATTCCATGTTCATGGGTTGGAAGAATTAACATCATCAAAATGAATATAGTGCCCAGACCCATCTACAAATTTAATACTATCCCCATCAAGATCCCAACCACATTTTTTAGGAGAATAGAAAAAATGCTACAATTATTTATCTGGAACCAGAGAAGACATAGAATTGCCAAAACAATCTTGAAAAGAAAGAACAGAACTGGAGGCATCACATTCCCAGATCTCAAATTGTATTATAGAACCATTGCCATCAAAACTGCTTGGTACTGGAACATGAATAGACATTCTGACCAGTGGAATAGAATTGAGAGCCCAGAAGTAAGCCCCCACACCTATGGACATCTAATCTTTGACAGAGGGGCTCAGACTATTAAATGGGGAAACCAGAGTCTCTTCAACAAATGGTGTTGGAAAAAATGGATTGAAACATGCAGAAGGATGAAACTGAACCACTGTATTTCACCAAATACAAAAGTAAATTCCAAGTGGATCAAGGACTTAAACATTAGACCACAAACTATCAGATAATTAGAGAAAAATATTGGCTGAACTCTTTTCTGCATAAATTTTAAAGATATCTTCAAGGAAACAAATCCTATTACAAAGAAGATTAGACAAGCATAAACCTATGGGACTACATCAAATAAAAAAGCTTCTGCATAGCTAAATAAACTACTACCCAAATCAAGAGATTCCTCACAGAATGGGAGAGGATCTTTACATGCCATACATTAGACAAGAGGCTAATAACCAGAATATATAAAGAACTCACTAATCTCAACAACAAGAAAGCAAATAACCCCATCCAAAAATGGGGGGGACATGGACAGAATATTCACCACATAAGACATCCAAAACACCGAGAAACAAATGAAAAAAATGCTCCTAGTCTGTGATTGTCAGAGAAATGCAAATAAAGTCAACAATGAGGTATCACTTCACTCCTGTGAGAATGTCATATATCAGAAAAGGTAACAGCAGCAAATGCTGGATAGGTTGTGGAATCAAAAGAACCCTCCTACACTGCTGGTGGGAATGTAAATTGGTCCAACCTCTGTGGAGAACAGTCTGGAGAACTCTCCGAAGGCTAGAAATGGACCTACCCTATGATCCTGCAATTCCTCTCCTGGGGATATATCCTAAGGAACCCAACACACCTATCCAAAAAGATCTGTGTACACATATGTTCTTGGCAGCACAATTTGTAATAGCTAAAACCTAGAAGCAACCGAGGTGTCAAACAACAAATGAGTGGCTGAGCAAGTTGTGGTATATATATACACACAATGGAATACTACTCAGCTCTCAAAAATGGTGACTTCACTGTTTTCAGCCAATCTTGGATGGACCTTGAAAAATTCATGTTAAGTGAATTAAGTCAGAAATAGAAGGATGAATATGAGGTGATCTCACTCTCAGGCCGAAGTTGAAAAACAAGATCAGAAAACACAAGTAGAATCTGAACTGTAATTTACATATTGCACCAACGTAAAAGACTCTGTGGTGGGTGGGTGGGGAGAATACAGATCCAAGCAGGATGACAGAAGACCTAGCGGGGGTTGTAATGTTATATGGAAAACTGGGAAATATTATGTATGTACAAACTATTGTATTTACTGTTGAATGTAAGACATTAATTCCCCAATAGAGAAATTTTAAAAAGATGAGTATCAATATTCTACTATTAATCTTAACAGAAATTATTCAAATTTATGGGGAGCCTGGCGGTAGCGCAGTGTGTTAAGTGCATATGGCACAAAGCACAAGGATCCCACTTCGAGCCCCTGGCTCCCACGTGTAGGGGAGTCTCTTCACAGGTGGTGAAGCAGGTCTGCAAGTGTCTGTCTTTCTCTTACCCTCTGTCTTCCCCTCCTCTTTCCATTTCTCTCTGTCCTATCCAACAATGACAACATCAATAACAACAATAACTACAACAATAAAACAACAAGGACAACAAAAGGGATAAATAAATAAGAAATTTTCTAACTCTATTTTGCAAACAGACTTTCTACAAACTGACAAAAAATCTTTTCAAATTGGGAAAGCCCTTAGAATAAACAATTTTATAACATTATTTAACTAGAATTATAGTCAAGTCAATTTTTAAATATTTTACTAAGTCAGGACTGGGGAATAGCACGACCCATAGAAAAACACATTACCATGTGTGGGAATCCAGGTGCTAGTCCCTAGTCCCTATCTGCAAAGGGAGAAACCTCCCTAGTGGTGCAAAGGTGCTATAGATCTCTCTCCTCCTATATCCCTAAACTCCTTATCTAGGAAGGAAGGAAGGAAGGAAGGAAGGAAGGAAGGAAGGAAGGAAGGAAGGAAGGAAGGAAGGAAATAAGGAAGGTAAAGGGTAGGGGAAGGGAGGCTAAGGGAAGGGGATGGAAGGGAAGGGGAAGAGACAGAAAGGAATAACAATAATAACTACTACAACAATAAAAATAAGGGCAACAAAAGGGAAAATAAATAAAAAATATAATAAAATCTTAGAAAAAAGATTTATAAAATTTTTAAAAGATAGGGATGGACATTATTTAATGCTCAGAGGATCAGTCAATCAAGAGGACTTAATGATTATTAACATCTATACACCCAATGAGAGGGCCATCTAAATACATCAAACATCTACTGAAAGAGTTACAGAATATATTAACAGCAACACAGTAATGGTAGGGAATTGCAACACTCCTTGCTTGGATGTTAGACCAGAAACTTTCGAATACTTAGAGGACAATATTGGCAGAACTCTTTTCCATCTAAATTTTAAAAGCATCTTCAATGAAAAGAATCCAGTTATCCAAAAAAAAAAAAAGGTTGAACAATAAACAGAAAGCAGAACTTAGGCTGGGTCTGGTGTATTGCAGCAAAGTAAAGGATTCTGGGGTGGGATGGGGGTTCAGGTCCCAGAACATGATGGCAGAAGAGGACCTAGAGGGGGTTGTACTGTTATGTGGAAATGTTATGCATATACAAACTATTATATTTTACTCTTGACTGTAAAACATTAATCCCCCAATAAAGAAAATTTTTTTAAAAAGTGAGAGGAAGGAAGGAAGGGAGATAAAGAATGGCAGACCTATTTAAATGAAATGATTTAATATTGATCAATATTGATCCCTGTCTCCATCTAAGCTCACTTCCATTAAGAAAATATATGAATGTGGGGCCAGGTAATGGTGAACCTGATTGAGCACATACATTACAGTGCCAAAGGACCTGGGAAAGCTTTGCAAGTGGTGAAGTAATGTTGCAGGTGTCTTTGTGCCTCTCCCCCTCTCTATAACTAACTCCCTTCCCTATTGATTTCTGAATGTTTCTATCAAACAAAATAAAGACAATGAAGTTTTTTTAATTAAAAAAATAAAATATATGAATACAATTAATTTTTTACCACATCTATCTGACCCAGGCACAATGTATATTCACACTTAGCACAGGATCTTGTTTAACCTCTGAGTCCCTGTGAGTCTGAGTTTGCAGTATCTGGTGACAGCTGGGAACATTCTGGGCTGCATTCATTTCTGAAGCAGTTTTCCTTGAGTGGCAGAGTAGTATAACCCAGCCTCCCTTTGGAGACTGGAGAAGTTCTATCATTGCTACTTTTTAGTGAGGCCAAGTCCTGGAGAGGCCCTCAAAAGAGATTATGATTTTTATTTTTATTTTACTTTTTATATGACTACAAGTTAATAGGAGAGTACAAAATGGAAGTTCATAGTGGTCATATAGAAAGTCCAGCCTTGTGAGAGTTCTCCAGAAGGCTCTCTACAGAGGTTGACCAATTTACATTCCCACCAGCAGTGCAGAAGGGTTCCTTTGTCCCAATTTTTGCTGCTGTTCTTTGTGATGTATGCCATTCTCACAGGGGTGAGGTGGTATCTCAATGTTGCCTTTATTTGGATTTCTCTGACAATCAGTGACCGGGAGCAATTTTTTATGTGTTTGTTAGCTTTTGGGATCTCTTCTGTAGTGAATGATCTGGTCATATCATCTTACCATTTTTAGATGGGGTCATGTGCTTTTCTTGTTGCTATGTTTGCTGAGCTCTTTGTATATTTTGGTGAATAGTCTCTTGTCTGATGTATGGCATGTGAAGATCTCCCATTCTGTGAGGGGTCACTTTGTTTGGGTGATAGTTTATTTTGCTATGCGTAGCTCTTCAGTTTGATGTAGTCTCACTGGTTTGTTTTTGTTTTAGTCTTCCTTGCAATTGGGTTTCTATCATTAAAGATGTCCTTGAGGCTTAGGTTGGAAAGTGTTCGACCAATGTTTTCCTCTAAGTATTTGATAGTTTACTTCCCCTTCCTCTCTTTCTTCTGCTGGTAGGCCAATTATACAAATGTTACTTCTTTTGAGGTCATCCCATATGTCTCTGTTGTTGTTTTCAGTATCTCTCAATCTCTTTTTGAGCTCTTTTACCTTTTTCTTAGTTTTCTCTAGCTCATCCTCTGTTTGACTAATTCTGTTTTTTGCTTCTGTTAATCTGCTTTCCCTTCCCTCAGCTTCCTTCTTCAATTCAGTTATAGTATTAGCTTCTTCTGCTAATTGGCCTTTTAGTTCAGCTATTGCAGCTTTCAGTTCTCTAGTTAGTATTTTCCTTGAGGGTCTCATCTGTTGTTTCCCTAACTCTAATAGCCCTTTCCTCCATAGTTGTCTTCATTTCTGTGATTATTAGGTTTAGTACTGCTTGCATAATTTTCTTATCTATGGTTACTTCTGACTGATTTGGAGTTTCTTCTGGGCTCCTGTCCTGATTCATTTTGGTAGCAGTTTTATTTGCTCTTGAATCAATTATTTTTTTAAAATTAATGTGGTTTGTATTTTTCTATTCTATTGTTCTTCGTTTGTTGTGTTTTGAGTACAAGCCACGATAAACTAAAGTGTTTTTACAAATGCAGTCACAAACCTCAGAAATTACAACAGCAGCAACTGAAGTAAGGGTTGAAGCAGTTCAATCATTACCAGTTAGCCAAACAACACCTCCAATCCAAGAACAAACAAACAGAACCAAAAGAAAAAGAAAGAGAAAGGAAAAAAGACAAAGCAATAACAGAAAATTATGCAAATCTACTGTCCACTATAAATTATAGACATTGCAAGAGTAGAAAGGAAAGGAGAAAAGAGAGACACAGAGAGAGAGAGTCCATACCGAGTCAGATTTCTTCCACAAAATAATTCACAAATGAGTGTCAGTGAATTCAGAAAGCAAAAGAAGGAAGGAAAAAAATAGCAGTGAAAGGAAAGATTTTTTTTTTTTAATTAGCTAGGAGGAGAGAAAAAGGAGGGTGGAGGAAAGAGGGAGACAGAAACAAGTTCCTCTCACAATGGATAGGAAACCCAGTCACCTATCAATGAAAAAAGCAACTATCATTAATGTTGATCAACCTGAAGAGGAGGGAAAAGGGACACGCATATATAATAATAGTAATAAAAAAATAAGATAGAGTAAATAACCCTAACAGTCAGTCTGCAGCTTGGACCAATCCAGATTGGCTGCACACGGACTAGTCTCCTTCCTAAACCAAAAAAACACAACCAATTATAAGAAGTATCAAAAAAAAACTCCAGCTTGTCTTTCCCAGGCAGGGCTGAGGCCCTGATTGGTCAGATACTCTGTCACTCAAATAGAGCTCCAGCCCCCTTCAAAAAGAAAGAGAAAGAGAGAAAGAGAGAGAGAGAGAAAGAGAGAGAGAAAGGCTTGGAATGACACCCCTGCTGAGCCAGGAATCTTGGTAAAGAAAATAGTTTCACAGGAAGCCTGAGAGGAGCAGCTGACCAGACCCTGGGGGCTGGTTCTGGGGTGGGGGTGGGGGAAGGGTGACTTCAGAAATAGTGAAGCCAAAGATTTTCCGTTCTTTGTCCTTTTGACCTCTGTTTGCCATCCCAAGAGTGGGTTATAAGAACTCTTTTTTAGTGTCACACTGACCACCCTTATTCACTCTTTCCATTGGAGGTCCAGATCCTATCCTATCCTATCCAGAGAATTCCAGGTTGTAAGCTGCTTCTTTCTGGAGCTCACACCAGGTGTTGTCTCTAAGTAGCCATCTTGGCTCCATCCCCCAGGATTATGATTTTTTTTTAATTTACAAAGAGGAAACATTGACAAAACCGTAGGATAAGAGGGGTACAACTCCACACAATTCCCACCACCAGAACTCCATATACAACCACCTCTCTTGATAGCTTTCCTTTTCTTTAACCCTCTGGGAGTATGGACCCAAGGTCATTGTGGGATGCAGAAGGTGGAAGGTCTGGCTTCTGTAACTGCTTCCCAGCTGAACATGGGCATTGACAGGTCAATCCATACTCCCAGCCTGCCTCTCTTTCCCTAGTGGGGTGGGGCTCTGGGGAATCAGAGATCCTGGACACACTGGTGGGGTTGTCTGTCCAGGGAAGTCTGATTGGCATCATGCTAGCATCTGGAACCTGGTGGCTGAAAAGAGAGTTAACATACAAAGCCAAGCAAACTGTTGACTAATCATGAACCTAAAGGCTGGAATAGTGCAGATGAAGAGTTTAGGGGGGTCTCCATTTTGTAGATAGCTAGTAAGCATATTTTAGTTATATTCCTGTGGCTATACTAGTTTTTTTTTTTTCCCCTGAGCCTTAAATCTGATAAGCAGGTGGATACAAGTTATTATCTAGGGAGATGATGTCATGACTGGAAAAGGAGCAGAAAGCTGGATCAGGGAAGACAGTAGCTCCCAAATATGGGAAAGGGGTATAAATATTGTTGACTATAAACCCCATCTATTTGATGTGGTCTGGGGCCCATATTCAGCTGAGGAGCCTATGTGACCTCTACATCCCTTTAGACCTGAGCTTACATTCTGTGGTCATGATTAGGAACATTCTGAGCTGCCCCAATATCAACCCATCTTCTTCAGGTGTAGCATAGAGTATGTTGTCCAGCCTCCCTTCAGAGGATGGAACATTCTCTACCATTTTAGATCCAAATTGAAGGCAAGGTCCTATGGGGGGGCTCACAAAGGGGTCTATTTTGTTATTCTTGATAGAAATGACTGGTAACAGTAGAGAGGGATTCATTTGAGGTCTAGACCCATCATGCCTGTTTGAGAATCTCAGGATTCCCTGAATAGAACCCTAGTTGGTGGGATGATAGATTATGATTTTTATAGAAAATAGATGAACACAGAGTGCATACTCTCCTGATTTACCCTATGTGGATATTTTAATCTATGTGCCTGGTGGAGAAAGTGCCTTTCCTCTCTAATATGAGGACATAGCCTAAGACTGCATTTCCTTTGTATTTGTTCTTCAGGCAATTAAAACAGTAGCTGTAGTTGCTACCCCTCCTCCCCTCCACATTCCTAAGCTAATAGACCTGAGACAATGCTAATAGGTAAAGATGACTAGGTAGGAATCCATCTGTCTCCACACTGATACATACTAGGCACTAGGCCTCGCCTTTCTTTGCTCATACCAAGGCCACAGATAAGATGCATGTATAGCAATTACGTGAAAGATTGCTTTTGTCTGTTTCTGCGTACTTTGTAATAGTGAAATAAATCTTCTCCCTCCAACACTTTGGGGAGGGGGACAGCAATAAATCTGTGGGCTTTTCCCAGCTGCAGGGAGAACTTCCCAGAGTGATCTGAAGTCTTTTATACACCAGTGTAATAAAACTTCTCTCTTTCACCAAGAACCAGCTCTAGTCTTGTGTTCTAAGGATCATTTCTGTAACATGATGACATTCCTAATGCAAGTGGGCTGTGATGGAAAGAGGGACCTAATAGAGGTCTAGGCCCTGACTAGGGTCCTAGGTGATGGAGTGGCCTGGTCGTCACCAAAAAGGTCATCATTAAATGAACCAGTCTCTTGCCCTTTTTAAGCTTTTGTAGACCTTTTTTTATCTGACAAGCCTAGACTTTCTCCCAGTTGTTAAAGTGTTATTCTATCCAAACCAGTTTATGGGGTCTGGCCTCAGGTAAGAGAGGAAATACACCTAGGATTTTAGTAGGGTCTAAGTTAACCTCAAGTTTAACTGTATTTACTTTTCTGATGATTCTAATAAAGGTTGTCATAAATAATTATATATATATATATAATTTGCCAGTATATCTCTTGGCCAATTAATTGTATACAGTGTTTCTTCTAAAGATTAACAAGGGGTGACAATAATGCTGATGCTGTCAGAAGAGATTAAGTGTAGTTAGTTGAGTAAATATAGTAATTGAAGGAAGTGAAATAGAGGGTAGGAAAAGAGGGTGTCTAGGCCTATGTAATAAGTATTTGCTTAGAAAAATTATGGTGCCTTCTTTAGACCATTCTACTAGATTGCCAGGCTGTAAGTCTAGTCACAGTGGAACATTGAGCACTTTTATTTGAGGTATATAGTTGCCCCTAATTTATGGATACCTGTATACATGTACCCAAGTCCCCTAGGCCCTAACCCATATCCAAGATGAAATGGAACTAGGTAGTACCACGTGGAAATGAATCTGTTTTAATAAATTATGGCCTTCCATATTTAACCTCATTTTCACCTTCATTTTATTAGATAATATGATTTTTCCAATTTGTGCATGACTACCAATTTATAAATACACAACATAATCCGGTATGAAATATTTCATTACTATACAGAATATTACATTTGCTGCCTTAAATCATATTCAGTTATAGATTTGAAATACACTGTAAGCCTAATTAATATGCCAGTTTATAAATCAGAGCTTAATCTGGTTGCCTTGCTACTATTAAAAAGATGCTTCATGAAAGATACAAACCTGTTAAACACACTGACATTTACCTCTGTTGAACCCAGGAAGGAGATGTGCTTGAAACTTTCAGAGCTCAGTGTGGCCATGGAGTAGCAGCAACTGAAAGATCACTCCCAAGAACAACTAGATAAAGGAAAAACAAAACAAAACAAATGAACAAACAAAAACCAGAACCACATATTTGAAGGAATTCACTGAGTGACAGATGGGTGCAGGCACATGTGGGAAGGGGAGAGGGACAAACTTTCAAGACAAGAACAGCTTGAAGTGGAAGTCAGCAGCCAGGCAGCTGTGTAGCAAAAGGATGGGTAAAATGAATATGATATGATATATGAATAATAAAAAAATGATGCTTCATGAAACACAGATATTCTAAGATATATGACAATCAAAACCTATTTATAGAAAAATAAAATTATATATATGATTAATGCTATGATTATATCATCCTTTCAGTTGTAGGACTATTATTTGAATATCATATTGGACAAAAACATTACACACATGCTTACAGGAAAATAAAAATTCTTAGAACACTGTGTATACCTTCATTACTATTACAGTCTAAATGAATATGTAATTCCTTTTTTTTTTAATTTATTTCTTTATTGGGGAATTAATGTTTTACATTCAACAGTAAATACAATAGTTTGTACATGCATAACATTCCCCAGTGTCCCATTTAACAATACAACCCCCACTATGTCATTCATCATCTTTCATGGACCTGTATTCTCCCCACCCACCCACCCACCCCAGAGTCTTTTACTTTGGTGCAATACTCCAATTCCATTTCAGGTTCGACTTGTGTTTTCTTTTCTAATCTTGTTTTTCAACTTCGGCCTGAGAGTGAGATCATCCCATATTCATCCTTCTGTTTCTGACTTATTTCACTCAACATGATTTTTTCAAGGTCCATCCAAGATCGGTTGAAAACGGTGAAGTCACCATTTTTTACAGCTGAGTAGTATTCCATTGTGTATATATACCACAACTTGCTCAGCCACTCATCTATTGTTGGACACCTGGGTTGCTTCCAGGTTTTGGCTATTACAAATTGTGCTGCCAAGAACATATGTGTACACAGATCTTTTTGGATGGATGTGTTGGGTTCCTTAGGATATATCCCCAGGAGGGGAATTGCAGGGTCATAGGGTAGGTGCATTTCTAGCCTTCTGAGAGTTCTCCAGAGTGTTCTCCACAGAGGTTGGACCAATTTACATTCCCACCAGCAGTGCAGGAGGGTTCCTTTGACCCCACACCCTCTCCAGCATTTGCTGCTGTTACCTTTTCTGATGTATGACGTTCTCACAGGAGTGAAGTGATATCTCATTGTTGTCTTGATTTGCATTTCTCTGACAATCAGAGACTTGGAGCATTTTTTCATGTGTTTCTCGGCCTTTTGGATCTCTTCTGTGGTGAATATTTTGTCCAAGTCCTCCCCCCATTTTTGGATGGGGTTATTTGTTGTCTTGTTGTTGAGTCTGGCAAGCTCTTTATATATGTTGGTTATTAAACTCTTATCTGATGTATGGCATGTAAAGATCTTCTCCCATTCTGTGAGGGGTCCCTTGGTTTGGGTAGTGGTTTCTTTTGCTATGAAGAAGCTTTTTAATTTGATGTAGTCCCATAGGTTTATACTTGCCTTAGTCTTCCTTGTAATTGATTCGTTTCATTGAAAATGTCTTTAAAATTTATGCAGAAAAAAGTTCTGCCAATATTTTCCTGTAAGTATCTGATAGTTTCTGGTCTAACATCCAAGTCCTTGATCCACTTGGAATTTACTTTTGTATTTGGTGAAATACAGTGATTCAGTTTCATTCTTCTGCATGTTTCAACTCATTGTTTCCAACACCATTTGTTGAAGAGACTCTGCTTTCCCCATGCTTTGCCCCTTTGTCAAAGATTAGATGTCCCTACGTGTGGGGCCTCATTTCTGGGCTCTCAATTCTATTCCACTGGTCAGTGTGTCTGTTCATGTTCCAGTACCAAGCAGTTTTGATGACAATGGCCCTATAATACAGTTTGAGATCTGGGAGTGTGATGCCTGCAGTTCTGTTCTTTTTTCTCGAGATTGTTTTGGCAATTCTAGGTCTTTTCTGGTTCCAGATAAACATTTGTAGCATTTGTCCTATTCTCCTAAAAAATGTGCTTGGGACCTTGATGGGGATAGCATTAAATTTGTAGATGGCTCTGGGTAATATATTCATTTTGATGATGTTAATTCTTCCAACCCATGAACATGGAATATCTTTCCACTTCTTTGTGTCTTTTTCAATTTCTTTGAGTAGTGACTCATAATTTTCAGTATACAAGTCTTTCACTTCTTTGGTTAGGTTTATTCCTAGACATTTTATTGTTTTTGTTGCTATAGAAAAAGGAACTGATTTCTGGATTTCAATTTCTTCTAACTCAGTGTTTGCATAGAGGAATGCCACTGACTTTTGAATGTTAATTTTATAGCCTGACACATTACTGTATTACCTGATGATTTCCAAAAGCTTCTTGCTGGATTCCTTAGGTTTTTCCATGTATACTATCATGTCATCTGCAAATAAGGAGAGTTTGACTTCTTTTCTTCCAATCTGTATGCCTTTAATTCCTTGCTCCTGCCTGATTGCTATGGCAAGAACTTCCAACACTATGTTGAATAGTAATGGTGATAGTGGGCAACCCTGTCTAGTACCTGATCTGAGGGGAAATGCTTTCAGTTTTTCACCATTGAGTATGATGTTGGCTGTAGGTTTGCTATATATAGACTCCACTATCTTCAGGAATTTTCCATCTATTCCCAATTTTTGTAGTGTTTTTATCATAAATGGATGTTGTATTTTGTCAAAGGCTTTCTCTGCATCTATTGATATGACCATGTGGTTTTTGGTCTTGCTTTTGTTGATGTGGTGGATCACATTGATTGATTTACGTATATTAAACCAACCTTGCATGCCTGGGATAAACCCCACTTGGTCATGATGAACAATCTTTTTGATATACTGCTGTATCCGGTTGGATAGAATTTTGTTCAATATTTTCACATCTATGTTCATCAGAGATATTGGTCTGTAGTTTTCTTTTTTGGTTGTGTCCCTGTCTGCTTTTGGTATCAGGGTGATGTTGGCTTCATAGAAGCTGGCAGGGAGTATTGCAGTGTCTTCAATCTTCTGGAAGACTTTTAAAAGTAGAGGTATTAGTTCTTCTTTGAAAGTTTTGTAGAATTCATTTGTAAAACCATCTGGTCCAGGACTTTTATTTTTGGGAAGATTTTTGATAACTGTTTCAATTTCATGTGGATTTGAGTAAAATGTGTATTCCAGTTTCTTGGGATGAATGACTCTGAAAATGTCCAATAGTTCTAGTTTATCTATCTCTTCATTTAGCTCCCTTATGTCTTTACTGATTTTCTGCCTGGATGATCTGTCAAGTTGAGATAGTGGGGTGTTGAAGTCCCCTACTATGATTGTGTTACTGTTAATATATTGTTGTAGCTCTTTCAGTAGAAGTTTGATGTATTTAGATGGCTTCTCATTGGGTGCATAGATATTAATAATTGTTAAGTCCTCTTGATTGACTGATCCTCTGAGCATTAAGTAGTGTCCATTCCTATCTTTTTTAATCTTATCTATTTTAAATTCTATCATGACAGATATGAGAATAACTGTTCCTGCCCTTTTTTGTGGGCCATTGGCTTGAATGATAGTTTTCCATCCTTTCACTTTAAGTCTGTGTTTGTCTTGTTGCGTTAGGTGAGTTTCCTGTAGACAACATATTGTTGGGTTGTGTTTTCTGATCCATCTTCCTACTCTGTGTCTTTTAATAGGTGAATTCAGGCCATTGACATTTATTGATATCAAGGATTGAAGATATTTTAACGCCATTCTTGTAGAGTTTTAGAGTGTTTTGATATATGTCTTATTTGTGGTGGTCTGGTTGTTTATAGGAGACCTTTCAGAACTTCTTTCAGGGCAGGCTTGGTGATGGTTGATTCCTTCAACCGTTGCTTGTCTGAGAAGGTTTTGATGCTTCCATCTAGTCTGAATGACAATCTAGCAGGATATAATATTCTTGGCTGAAAGCCTTTCTCATTGAGCACTCAATAGATATCTTGCCATTCTCTTCTGGCCTGTAGTGTTTGTATGGAGAAGTCTGCTGCTAATCTTATGGGTTTTCCTTTGTAGGTGATTCTTTGTTTTTCTCTTGCAGCCTTGAGGATCCTTTCTTTATCCTTATTCCTTTCCAATCTAAGTATGACATGTCTTGGTGTCTTTAGGTCTGGGTTAATTCTGTTTGGGACCCTCTGGGCTTCTTGAATCTTTATGTCTTTGGTGTTGTCTAGACTAGAGAAATTTTCAGCTATTATGGCCTGGAGAACGCTTTCTTCCTCTCCTTCTCTTTCTTCCTCTGGTAAGCCAATAATGCGTATATTGTTTCTTTTGAAGTCATCCCATAGGACTCTGTTGTTGTTTTCAGCATCTCTTAATCTCTTTTTGAGATCTCTTACTTCTTTTTTAGTTGTCTCTAATTCATCCTCAATCTTGCTAATTCTGTCTTCAGCCTCATTGATTCTATTCTCTCTGCCCTCTACTGCTTTCTGGAGTTCATCTATTTTGTTGCCCTGCTCTGATACTGTTTTAGCTTGTTCAGCTAGTTGCCTTCTTAGCTCAGCGATTTCAGCTTTCAGCTCTCTAATAACCATGAGATTATTAGAATTTTCTTCCATATTCTCATTTGTTGTTCCTGCATTTCTGATTATAATTTTTTCAAATTCTTTACTCACTCCTGTTATTATTTCCTTAGCTAATGTTTGGATGTTGAACTCGTTGTTTTGTGCTTCACCCTCTGGAGGACTTTTAGCTGGACTCTTGTCCTGGTTCGAGTCTCCAATATTTTTTCTTGTTGTTTTAACCATTTTAAATAAGTTAACAGTTTTTTCAGTCCCTGAGTTGGAGTTCAGTGGTGTAAAAGCCTTTTTTTTTTTTTCCCCCTGTAGGCTATGGGAGCCTGAGGGCTTTTAAACTATCAATAGGCTTCTTAGCTTAATCACTGACTCCTGACCAAGAGATAAAGCAGGGTGTGGCAGAGATAATCCAGTGGTTATGCAAAGAGACTTTCACAGCCCCTCAGCTATGCCACCGAGGTATAGGTCTTCTGAGTTTCCCGGTTAGATCTCTGTACCCTGGTGTCCCTCCCTGTTGCTGCTCCAGATTCTGAGGGTAGTAGCAATGGAGACTCAGAGTTGCACTTGATGAGTCTCTGGGGAGTCCTTTTCTCCCTTCAGCTGTCCCCTTGTTGGTGGAGCAGACTGAAGGTGGTGTCTCCACTGACAAACTGTCGAACCGTTAGCAGTCACTTAATCTCTCCTTAGGCCCCTCTCTCCTCTCTGTCACCAGCCACACGTGTTTGTACTCACGGGTGATTTACTGGGTTTCTGTGGTCATTCTAGTCCTGTCGTGTTTTGGTCCGGGTGGTCTCCTTTGGTATTCCTAGTTGATCCGGGAGAGGAGAGGAGAGGAGAGAAAGCCATTTGCTGCTCGTAGCTCCGCCTCCGGAAGTAGAAATCCAGAATATGTAATTCCTAACAGCCAAAATTCTTGCCACACTAGTGCAACTACATAGATAACTCAGAAAGAAGAAAAATCTTTGTGTTAATCTGTGGGAGGGAAATAGTTTTTTCTCCCAGTCTCCACTTTTGTTCTTGTCTTTGAACTCTGCTTCCTCTTGTTTATTGCTATACTCATTCCCATATGTTGCCCCATATCCCTTCTCCAAAGACTTTTACCTACTGATCAATTAGTAGTTAACTAAATGAACTGATGATTCTCTATTAAATATTGCATTGCTAAAACATAATCTATTTCCTATCTCAGGGGTATGTGCAGATTAGCATATATCTAGAAATGGGAATTTTGATACCTTAACAAGCAAGAAAGTGGTGCGCCTGATTAAGCACACACACTGCAGTGCACAAGGACCCAGATTCAAGCCCCTGGTCCCCACCTGCAAGGAGAAAGCTTCACAAATGATGAAGCAGGGCTACAGGTGTCTCTCTGACTCTTTTCCTCTCTATTTCTTCCTCCCCTCTCAATGTCTCTGTTTCTATCCAATAATAAGTAAATAACTTTTTTTAAAAGTATTTATTGGGTTAGGACTTCTTTTCTTTTCTTTATTTATTTATAAAAAGGAAACACTGACAAAACCATAGGATATTCCCACCACCAGAACTCCATATCCAACCCCCTCCCTTGATAGCCTTCCTGTTCTTTATCCCTCTGGAGTATGGACCCACGGTCATTGTGGGATGCGGAAGGTGGAAGGTCTGGCTTCTGTAACTGCTTCCCCGCTGAACATGGGCATTGACAAGTCAATCCATACTCCCAGCCTGCCTCTCTCTTTCCCTAGTGGAGCAGGGTTCTGAAGAATCGGAGGTCCAGGACACATTAGTGGGATTGTCTGTCCAGAGGAGTCTGGTCGGCATTATGCTAGCATCTGGAATCTGGACACTGAAAAGAGAGTTAACATACAAAGCCAAGCAAATTCTTGACTAATCATGAGCCTAAAGGCAGATGAAGAGTTGAGGGGGTCTCCATTTTGTAGATAGCTAGTAGGCATATTTTAGTTATATTCCAAAGGACCTGTGGCTATACTAGGTATTTTTTTCTTTTTTTTTTTTTTTTTTTTCTGAGTTTGAAATCTGATAGGCAGGTGGGTCCAAGTTATTGTCTGAGGAGATGATGTCATGGCTGGAAAAAGGACCAGAAAGCTGGATCAGGGAAAACAGTAGCTCCCAAATATGGGAAAGGGGTATATAAATATTGTTGACTTTAAACCCCATCAATTTGATCTCATCTGAGGCCCATATTCAGCTGAGGAGCTTATGTGACCTCTACATCCTGATCTGAGCTCACATTCTGTGGTCATGAGTAGGAACGTTCCAAGCTGCCCCAATATCAGGATCCATCTTCCTCAGGTGTAGCATAGAGTATGTTATCCAGTCTCCCTTCGGAGGATGGAACATTCTCTACCATTGTTGATCCAAGTTGCGGGCAAGGTCCTATAGGGGCCCACAAAGGGGTCTATTTTGTTTTTCCTGATAGAGATGACTGGTAACAATTGAGAAAGTGATTTATTTGAGATCTAAGCCCATCATGTCTGTTTGGGAATCTCAGGACTCCTCGACTAGGGCCCCAGCTGATGGGGTGGCCTGATAGTGACTAAAGAGTCATCTTTAAAGTGTACCAGTCTCTTGCCCTTATTCAGCTTTTGCAGGGGTTAGGACTTCTTTACCTTTTATAGATGTCTAAAATATTCTCACAAAAACTTAAGAGTTTTGATGATTAGTGGTATTGTTCAAAGTTGAACTTTGATTGCCATGTACTTATTCCATGGACTTTGTTTTATTGTTGCTATGTAGAAATTCAAGCAGCTGCTTTCCTGGCGTGCTCATTCTTTAGAAATAGTTCAAGTTATCTATGTAGAAGACAAACAAATTGTGCTAACTGCCTCCATCGATGGCTCAGTAAGGTATGAACCTTGATATTGTAAATTTAGGACCTTAAGAAATGAGATATAAAGGATTTTAAACTACAGCATAAATATGTATGTACCATTATTAATAAGCTTAATCCTTATTAGCTGATACAAATAAATAAGCAAATAAAAAGTGATACAAGTACTTTTAGAAGACAGTCACTAAGAATTCTTTCCCATGCTCAAAGAAATGAGATGCCAAAACAAATATATCAATAAAAGTAATTTTGAAAATTATTTCAAATAATTAAGCAAAATCATTAGCTCAGAGTAATCCCAAACCTAGGTTAAAGCTAGAGAAGGAATGTAGGATCAAAGGTCACAAAATTAAAAAATCAAAAGAAAAGAACTAATACATGGAAAAGTAGAGTGAACTAAGTGTCTCACTGGCAATGTGTTTGATTTTACAAAGCCTTGTCATCCCTATTTCCTCTTTCCAGGAGTCTTTTTGATTTGGTGTGTGGATTTAAAAAAAAAAAAAAAACATCATCTACAATTTTAAAGCATGAGAATGTATTTCTAAGATGCAAAAGTAGGAAAAAAGGAAAGCAGTTAGAATTTTGCAATTAATATTGTGGCTTGAATCAGGAAGTTGGCTGATTCAACTTGAAATAAAGACTTTGGATTTGAAAACTATCTAGGATATAAGTGATTACTGGTGTGTCCAACTAGAATATTGTTATCACAAATTAAGAGAATATAAGAGGAAGGGTGGAAGAGAACTTTTATAAACGTTGACTTTAAAGTTGAGTTCAAATGTCAACTCTATAGAGATAGTTCCTAATATGGGAAACATAGTCAGAATTGCTTCTTCTCTTTTAAAAAAAATGGAGATTAGGAATCGGGCGGTGGCACAGCGGGTTAAGTGTGCATGGTGCAAAGCACAAGGACCAGTGTAAGGATCCCAGTTTGAGCCCCCAGCTCTCCACTTGCAGGGGAGTCGCTTCACAGGCAGTGAAGCAGGTCTGCAGGTGTCAATTTTTCTCTCCCCCTGTCTGTCTTCCCCTCCTCTCTCCATTTCTCTCTGTCCTAACAACGATGACATCAATAACAACAACAATAATAACTACAACAACAATGAAAAACAAGGGCAACAAAAGGGAAAATAAATAAATACAAAAAAATTTTAAATGGAAATTATTGTTTATAGAAAAATCAGCATTCTGACATTTAGCTATGATAGAACTTTTTCACACATAGGTGCTTTAGATCTCTGCTCTAATTTATTTATCTGCCAATGAAGATAGATAAAAATAGACTCTCTCTCTCACACACACACACACACAAACAACATCACATTCTGTTTTTTCAAGCTGACAATTTTAACTCTAAATTTTGTGAAAAATATTAGCATTTTATAATAGACAAAGCATAGCAAAGGTTTATCTCTAGGACATAAAAGAGAAGATGTTAAAACTTCATATTTGAGGTCCACAGAAATCAGCCTATCAATTATCAACAAGAGTTTCACATGGACTGAGCACACATGTCATAATGGTATAACACTGATAACTGAAAAAAAGGGGGGGAGGAAAAATGTTTTCCCCCAACAGATCACTTTATTAAGAAATTTTGTCTTGCCAAGTTATTGTTGTCATAGGTAAAAAGCTTCACATCTCCCCTTTACAGATGTCAGTACAACATACCCTCTGCCAAAGGGTCTTACTCCTCCACAATAGGACATTGAGTCCCCATGCCCTTTTTCATCTCTCTCCCATCACTTCTCTTTAGAATTCTGAGATCTGCTTCAAATCTCATATCTAACTGAAGTTTAACCCTATATTTTCTCTTTTTGTCTTAAGTCTGATCCGAAATCCATATGAAGCAGCATCTGGTATTGATTCTTGTCCTTCTGAGTTATTTCATTTAACATGATTCCTTCAAGATCCCTCCAAGTTGTAGCAAAAGAGATGACATCATTCATTACATCTGCATAATATCATTATTTCCTAACCACTCAGCAATTCCATTCCTAAATACCTATCTAAAGAATATAAAAACATATATTTGAAGAGACCTATACACAGCTATGTTCATTATAGCTATTTTCAATAGTCCAATTTGGAAACAACCCAAAGTGTAATGAATTGGAGTTAGGTATTTTCAGAACATATGTGAATATGTTCCTGAAGTTAGCTCTTCATCCCTCTAACTTCTATATTAAAAAGACTGGTCAATTTCACTTTGGTAAAGGTTCAGGTAAGACCATGATATTAATGGAGAACTAAATCAAGTCTAGAGATGTAAGATGTTGATGCTAAATTCTCAGGCTACATTCAAGTATCAAGAGTTCTAACTGGATACCTGCATTATCTCCTATTCAGTGTCTACTGATTTTTTTTTTTTTTTTTTTTTTTTTGCCACCAGGTACTGGGGCTGGGGCTGGGGCTGAGGCTAGGTAGCTGTATATAAATGCACCACTCCCTAGCAGCTGATTTTTCTTTTATCTTTTTTTCACCTTTATTTGATAGGACAGAAAGAAATTGAGAGGGGAGTGGGAGATAGGAAGAAAGAAAGAGAGACACTTGCAGTACTTGCTTCACTGTTTGTGAAGCCTCCCCTCTACAGGTGGGGACTGAGGGCTTGAACCTTGGTCCTTGCACATGGCAACATGTGCACTCAACCTAGTAAGCCATCACCTGGCCCAGTGTCTATTGATTTAAGCTGGAATGCCACTTACATGTCATGAAATCTATTCTTAGTTGAAACTTGTTCTCATCTTGGGTCACTGTAACTGACACATGTGATTGTTTCCATAATTTTCTGCTCAGGTTGAAATCAAGTCATAAAAAAAAGAATTTGCAAATATTTTGTTTTTCATAAGATATAGAATGCAAACTCCTGCTAGTGACATACTGTTTTACTTTAAATCGTGTGAGCTATTTTGGAGAGAACTACTATAGTGAATTAATGACAAAGCAATGCATCTGGATAAAAAGCCACTTCTATCTACTTAATAGGGCAAGTCCTACAGTCAAGTTTCAAATCCTTGACAGAGCAGTGAAAATATATATATCAGTAAGTGAACAGAAAGACATCCCCTAAGTTCTAGTTATTATCTTCATTTTTTCCTTTGTTTTTCCTCAGACTCTGGCATGCCTTCAATGGTCACTACTGTGGATATTTTGGACAGCGAAGGATCTTTGATTTATCACAAACAAATGATTTTATTTTGCCTTGTGATGTTACTGAATATCCTATAGAAATAAGAGAAGAAAGCAAATTAACAGAAAAGAAGCAAAAATATGAATATCCTCTGATATTAGACCGGCAAATGTAAGACTATAGAGTTTTCTTTAAATAGACAACTAAACTACTATATACTGTGACACTATGCTAAACATGAAGAATTCAAAGGAGAAAACCCCCATAATTATCTATTATATTTTAATACAGAGGGGAAAAATACATATCAATCCATACCCCCAGCCTGTTTATGTCTTTTCTTAGTGAGGTAGAACTCTGGGGAGGTGAGGTTCCGGGACACATAGGTGAGGTAGGTTAACCAGGGAAGTCAGGATGGAATCATAGTAGCATCTGAACCTTGATAGCTGGAAGATGGTAAGATATAAAGCAAACTATTTAATAAATAAGAACCCAAAGGTAGAAATAGAGCAAATGAAACTATGGATATTTGGGTGGGAAGAAGCTAGGTATCTTCCATGTGGCCCATAACTTTAGTAATTTTTGCCTGAGCCCAATAGCTAATACACAGGTCAACTAAAAGCATTTGCCTGGGAAGATTGTGTCAGAGTTGTGAATAGGCCTAGAAAGCTGAGGAAATATGAGGAATATATTAAATACCATTAACTGTTAACCTCATAGATCTGACTTAGGGTTCATATCTAGTGATGTTTTTAGTACAGGAGCCTGTGTAACCTCTTGAGTCCCTGTCAGTCTGAGCTTGCAACCCATGGTCACAGCTGGGAAAATTCTAGGCTGCATTCATTTCAGGACCAGCCTTCCTCAAATGACAGAGTAGGCTGATCCAGCCTCCCATTGCTACTCTACAGTGAGGACAAGGTCCTGCAGAGACCCACAAGAGGGTTTATGAAGATGTTCTTGATAGACGTGACCAGTGATGGTGGAGAGAGGGATCTATTAGTGGCCTGGGCTCATTATATGTTTGTGGGAATCCAAGAAATACCCGAGTAGAGGCTCAGATGAAGACCATCTCAGGTTTAACGTAACCACAGAGAACTAAAAATGTTCTAACCAAACACAGAAATCAAAGAGGTAATTAATTGCCTAGGCAAAGGCACTATATAAGGAAACACTATAGTTTTTTCTTTGTTTTTGTTTCTTTATTGAGGAATTAATGTTTTACATTCAACAGTAAATACAATAGTTTGTACATGCATAACATTCCCCAGTTTCCCATTTAACATTACAAACCCCACTATGCCCTTTATCATTCTTCATGGATCTGTATGCTCCCCACCACCCACACCAGAGTCTTTTACTTTTGTGCAATACGCCAATTCCGTTTCAGGTTCTACTTCTGTTTTCCTTTCTGATCTTGTTTTTCAACTTCTGCCTGAGAGTGAGATCATCCCATATTCATCCTTCTGCTTCAGACTAATTTCACTCAACATGACTTTTTCAAGGTCCATCCAAGATCAGCTGAAAACGGTGAAGTCACCATTTTTTACAGCTGAGTAGTATTCCATTGTGTATATATACCACAACTTGCTCAGCCACTCATCTGTTGTTGGACACCTGGGTTGCTTCCAGGTTTTGGCTATTACAAATTGTGCTGCCAAGAACATATGTGTACACAGATCTTTTTGGATGGATGTGTTGGGTTCCTTAGGATATATCCACAGGAGAGGAATTGCAGGGTCATAGGTAGGTCCATTTCTGGCCTTCTGAGAGTTCTCCAGACTGTTCTTCACAGAGGTTGGACCAATTAACATTGCCACCAGCAGTGCAGGAGGGTTCCTTTGACCCCACAGCCTCTCCAGCATTTGCTGCTGTTACCTTTTCTGATGTATGACATTCTCACAGGAGTGAAGTGATATCTCATTGTTGTCTTGATTTGCATTTCTCTGACAATTGGAGACTTGGAGCATTTTTTCATGTGTTTCTCAGCCTTTTAGATCTCTTCTGTGGTGAATATTCTGTCCAAGTCCTCCCCACATTTTTGGATGGGGTTATTTGTTGTCTTGTTATTGAGTCTGGCAAGCTCTTTATATATGTTGGTTATTAAACTCTTATCCTATGTATGGAGTGTAAAGATCTTCTCCCATTCTGTGAGGGGTCTCTTGGTTTGGGTAGTGGTTTCTTTTGCTGTGAAAAAGCTTTTTAATTTGATGTAGTCCCATAGGTTTATACTTGCTTTAGTCTTTTTTTTAATTGGATTTGTTTCATTGAAAATGTCTTAAAAATGTATGCGAAAAGAGTTCTGCAAATATTTTCCTCTAAGTATCTGATAGTCTGTGGTCTAACATCCAAGTCCTTGATCCACTTGGAATTTACTTTTGTATTTGGTGAAATACAGTGATTCAGTTTCATTCTTCTGCATGTTTCAACCCATTGTTTCCAACACCATTTGTTGAAGAGACTCTGCTTTCCCCATGTAATAGTCTGGGCCCCTTTGTCAAAGATTAGATATCCATAGGTGTGGGGCCTCATTTCTGGGCTCTCAATTCTATTCCACTGGTCAGTATGTCTGTCATGTTCCAGTACCATGCAGTTTTGATGACAATGGCCCTATAATACAGTTTGAGATCTGGGAGTGTGAAGCCTGCAGTTCTGTTCTTTTTTCTCAAGATTGTTTTGGCAATTCTAGGCCTTTTCTGGTTCCAGATAAACAATTGTAGCATTTTTTCTATTCTCCTAAAAAATGTTCTTGGGATCTTGATGGGAATAGCATTAAATTTGTAGATGGCTCTGGGTAATATATTCATTTTGATGATGTTAATTCTTCCAACCCATGAACATGGAATATCTTTCCACTTCTTTGTGTCTTTTTCAATTTCTTTGAGTAGTGACTCATAATTTTCAGTATACAAGTCTTTCACTTCTTTGGTTAGATTTACTCCTAGATATTTTATTATTTTTGTTTCTATAGTAAAAGGAATTGATTTCTGGATTTCAATTTCTTCTTACTTAGTGTTTGCATAGAGGAATGCCACTGACTTTTGAATGTTAATTTTGTAGCCTGACACCTTACTGTATTGCCTGATGATTTCCAAAAGCTTCTTGCTGGATTCCTTAGGTTTTTCCATGAATACTATCATGTCATCTGGAAATAAAGAGAGTTTGACTTCTTCTCTTCCAATCTGTATCCCTTGAATTCCTGTTTCTGCTTGATTGCTATGGCAAGAACTTCCAACACTATGTTGAATAGTAATGGTGATAGTGGGCATCCCTGTCTAGTACCTGATCTGAGTGGAAATGCTTCCAGTTTTTCACCATTGAGTATGATGTTGGCTATAGGTTTGCTATATATAGACTCCACTATCTTCAGGAATTTTCCATCTATTCCCATTTTTTGTAGTGTTTTGATCATAAAGGGATGTTGTATTTTGTCAAAGGCTTTCTCTGCATCTATTGATATGACCATATGGTTTTTGGTCTTGCTGTTGTTGATGTGGTGGATCACATGGATTGATTTACGTATATTAAACCAACCTTGCATGCCTGGGATAAACCCCACTTGGTCATGATGGACAATCTTATTGATATACTGCTGTATCCAGTTGGCTAGAATTTTGTTCAATATTTTCGCATCTATGTTCATCAGAGATATTGGTCTGTAGTTTTCTTTTTTGGTTGTGTCCCTGTCAGCTTTCGGTATCAGGGTGATGTTGGCTTCATAGAAGCTGGCAGGGAGTACTCCAGTGTCTTCAATCTTCTGGAAGACTTTTAAAAGTAGAGGTGTTAGTTCTTCTTTAAAGGTTTTGTAGAATTCATTTGTAAAACCATCTGGTCCAGGACTTTTATTTTTGGGAAGATTTTTGATAACTGTTTCAATTTCATTAGCTGTGATGGGTCTGTTCATGTTATCCACTTCCTCTTTACTTAGTTTTGGAAGTTGGTAGGTATCTAGGAAATCATCCATTTCTTCCAGGTTCTCTAGCTTGGTGGCATATAGTTGTTCATAGAAGCCTCGCATGATATGTTGAATTTCTGCGGTGTCTGTTGTGATATCTCCTCTTTCATTCACTATCCGATTTATTTGGGTCTTCTCCTTTTTTTGTTTAGTGAGTCTGGCTAAAGGTTTGTCGATTTTGTTCACTCTTTCGAAGAACCAACATTTACTTTCATTGATCTTTTGTATGGTTTTCTTATTCTCAATGTTATTTATTTCTGCTATAACTTTACTGATTTCTGTCCTTCTGGTGGCTTTAGGGTTCCTTTGTTCTTCTTCTAGGTCTTTAAGTTGTGCAATCAGGCTATTTATTTGTGCTTTTTCTTGTTTCCTAATGTGTGCTTGTATAGTTATGAACTTCCCTCTCAGTACTGCCTTAGTTGTGTCCCAAATATTTTGATAGCTTGTGTCTTCATTTTCATTGAACTCTTGAAACATTTTGATTTCTTCCTTGATTTCCTCTTTGACACAGAGGTTGCTAAGAAGTGTACTGTTAAGCTTCCACATTTTGGGACAGTTACTAATCTTTTGTTGATTGCTAAGTGTTAGTTTAATTCCACTGTGGTCTGAGAAGATGCTTGGAATGATTTCAGTGCTCTTGAATTGGCTGATGCTGTCTTTGTGGCCTAACATATGGTCTATCCTTGAGAATGACCCATGTGGATTTGACGAAAATGTGTATTCCAGTTTCTTGGGATGAATGACTCTGAAAATGTCCAATAGTTCTAGTTTATCTATCTCTTCACTTAGCTTCCTTATGTCTTTATTGATTTTCTGCCTGGATGATCTGTCAAGTTGAGAGAGTGGGGTGTTGAAGTCCCCTACTATGATTGTGTTACTGTTAATATATTGCTGTAGCGCTTTCAGTAGAAGTTTGATGTATTTAAATGGCTTCCCATTGGGTGCATAGATGTTAATGTTTGTTAAGTTCTCTTGATTGACTGATCCTCTGAGCATTAAGTAGTGTCCATTCCTATCTTTTTTAATCTTATCTATTTTAAATTCTATCATGTCAGATATGAGAATAGCTGTTCCTGCCCTTTTTTGTGGGCCATTGGCTTGTATGATAGTTTTCCATCCTTTCACTTTAAGTCTGTGTTTGTCTTGTTGAGTTAGGTGGGTGTCTTGTAGACAACATATTGTTGGCTTGTGTTTTCTGATCCATCTTCCTACTCTGTGTCTTTTAATAGGTGAATTCAGGCCATTGACATTTATTGATATCAAGGATTGAAGATATTTTAACACCATTCTTATAGAGTTTTAGGGTGTTTTGATATATGTCCTATTTGTGGTGGTCTGGTTGTTTATAGGAGACCTTTCAGAACTTCTTTCAGGGCAGGCTTGGTGATGGTTGATTCCTTCAACTGTTGCTTGTCTGAGAAGGTTTTGATGCTTCCATCTAGTCTGAATGGCAGTCTAGCAGGATATGCTATTCTTGGCTGACAGCCTTTCTCATTGAGCACTCAATAGATATCTTGCCATTCTCTTCTGGACTGTAGTGTTTGTATGGAGAAGTCTGCTGCTAATCTTACGGGTTTTCCTTTGTAGGTGATTCTTTGTTTTTCTCTTGCAGCCTTCAGGATCCTTTCTTTATCCTTATTCCTTTCCATTCTAAGTATGATATGTCTTGATGTCTTTAGGTCTGGGTTAATTCTGTTTGGGACCCTCTGGGCTTCTTGAATCTTTATGTCTTTGATGTTGTCTAGACTAGGGAAGTTTTCAGCTATTATGGCCTGGAAAATGCTTTCTTCCTCTCCTTCTCTTTCTTCCTCTGGTATGCAAATAATGCGTATATTGTTTCTTTTGAAGTCATACCATAGGACTCTGTTGTTTTTTTCAGCATCTCTTAATCTCTTTTTGAGATCTCTTACTTCTTTTTCTGTTGTCTCTAATTCATCCTCAATCTTGCTAATTCTGTCTTCAGCCTCATAGATTCTATTCTCTCTGCCTTCTGCTGCTTTCTGGAGTTCATCTATTTTGTTGCCCTGCTCTGATACTGTTTTAGCTTGTTCAGCTAGTTATGTTCTTAGTTCAGCGATTTCAGCTTTCAACTCCCTAATAACCGTGAGATAATTAGTATTTTCTTCCATATTCTCATTTGTTGTTCCTGTATTTCTGATTACAATTTTTTCAAATTCTTTACTCACTCCTGTTATTATTTCCTTAGCTAATGTTTGGATGTTTAACTCGTTATTTTTTGCTTCACCCTCTGGAGGACTTTTAGCTGGACTCTTGTCCTGGTTCGATTCTCCAAGATTTTTTCTTGTTGTTTTAACCATTTTATATATTATGTTATGAGTTCCCTTTATCAGTACTTTTCAAATTATTGATCACTATTGCCTGGATTGACTTTTGTCTAAGTAAGTTAATTAAAGGGTTTACAGTGGTGGAAATTAACAGTTGTTTCAATCCCTGAGTTGGAGCTCAGTGGTGTAAAAGCCTCTTTTTTTTTCTTCCCTGTAGGCTATGGGAGCCTGAGGGCTTTTAAACTATCAATAGGCTTCTTAGCTTAATCACTGACTCCTGACCAAGAGATAAAGCATGGTGTGGCAGAGATAATCCAGTGGTTATGCAAAGAGACTTTCACAGCCCCTCAGCTATGCCACCGAGTTATAGGTCTTCTCCTGAGTTTCCTGGTTAGATCTCTGTCCCCTGGTGTCCCTTCCTGTTGCTGCTCCAGATTCTGAGGGTAGTAGCAATGGAGACTCAGAGTTGCACTTGGTCAGTCTCTGGGGAGTCCTCTTCTCCCTTCAGCTGTCCTCTTGTTGGTGGAGCAGACTGGAGGTGGTGTCTCAACTGATAAACTGCTGAACTGTTAGCAGTCACTTAATCTCTCCTTAGGCTTCTCTCTCCTCTCTGTCACCAGCCACACATGTTTGTACTCACCGGTGATTTAGTGGGTTCCTGTGGTCATTCTAGTCCTGTCTTGTTTCGGTCCCGGGTGGTCTCCTTTGGTATTCCTAGTTGATCTGGGAGAGGAGAGGAGAGGAGAGGAGAGGAGAGGAGAGGAGAGGAGAGGAGAGGAGAGGAGAGGAGAGGAGAGGAGAGAAAGTGATCTGCTGCTTGTAGCTCTGCCTCTGGAAGTCGAATTCCCAGGAATCACTATAGTTGTTTCATGTTTGATGTCCAAGGAGCAAGTAGGCAGGACCTGGTAGCAGATAAAGCAAGAAAAGTATGTAAAAACCAAAGAACAATGACCTTTAAAAAAAAATTTCAAAAAGGCAACATAAGACTTTTAAACAAATATTACTGTGGTAAGATATGAAGGAAAAGAAGGTGATATACATGAAAAGGTTGCAAGTTTAACTTTAGACTGATGAAAGTCTAAGATACTTGTGGGTCACTCAAAGGGAGATATTTAAGAGATCACGGAGAATTCTCTAGAGCTTTTGAAAGAATCAAAACTATAAAGATTTTTTTTTCACTATAAAGATTTTGGAATCATTAGTATAGTAATACTTTTCACTGTGGGTAAGTCAGATAGGTCCTGTATATAGAATGAAAAATATTTTTTTTAAAAATCAAGAAAAGTTGGGAGGTGGTAGATACCATAATGGTTATACAAACAGACTCTCATGCCTGAGGCTCCAAAGTCCCAGGTTCAATCCCCCGCACCATTATAAGCCTGAGCTGAGTAGTGCTCTGGTGAAAAAAAAAAAAATCAAGAAAAGTGGTCCAGGAGATGGTGCAGTAGATAAAGTATTGGACTCTTTGGGGGAGTCAGGCAGTAGCACAGTGGGTTAAGCACACGTGGTGCAAAGCGCATAAGGAAACCAGCATAAGGATACCGGTTCGAGTCCCTGGCTCTCCACCTGCAGGGGAGTTGCTTCACAAGTGG
Source organism: Erinaceus europaeus (assembly GCF_950295315.1). Lineage (NCBI taxonomy): Eukaryota > Metazoa > Chordata > Mammalia > Eulipotyphla > Erinaceidae > Erinaceus > Erinaceus europaeus. The sequence continues at coordinate 38,601,381 of NC_080167.1, forward strand.
TGAAGCAGGTGTCTATCTTCCTCTCTCCCTCTCTGTCTTCCCCTCCTCTCTCAATTTCTCTCTGTCCTATCCAACAATGACATCAATAACAACAATAATAACTACAGCAATAAAACAACAAGGGCAACAAAAGGGAATAAATAAAATAATTTTTTTAAAAAAGTATTGGACTCTCAAACATGAAGTCCTGAGTTCAATCCCTGGAAGCACATGTACCAGAGTGATGTCTGGTTCTTTCTATCTATCCTCCTATCTTTCTTATAATAAATAAATAAAATATTTTTTAAAAATCAAGGAACAATAACTTCTCAAAAGCAGACCAAGGAAGATAAGCCAGTGAATATCATCAAGAAAGAACAGTCAAGAGTTGACAGAAAAGCCAAAAGCAGATAGTATGGTGGAAATTAGAGGAGGGAGATGTACGTGGTAGAAAGCACGTATTTGTTAAATGAAGCAGTGTGGTCACATAAAGCAATAGAAAAATAAACGATGTATTTGGAGTGTTTGTCCACTGAAAGGTCACTAATAAAGTGAGGGTGGGTAATTTCAATACTGCATAAAAATCACATAATAATACATGTGAAATGTGAGGTACTAGAGGTAACTTTTTATAGAAGTCACATAGCTTTAGGACTTAAAAAACTGTTTCATGGATCTGCTTGCATGGTTATTTGGTTTACATGTGAGGGAGACATGAACATGCTTAACAGCAAAGAGAAGGAAAATCATTCCCTCAACAGAGGCTAGAGTGTTGATGAAAAGCGCATCTGTACTTCTGCAAAGCTCAGTCCTGGTACAGTTCAAGAGCAGTGAAGCAGGTCTACAAGTGTTTTTCTATCTATCTCTATTTTTCTCTTTTTTTATCCCTATCTTTCTCCCTCTCTATCTTGTCTCTCCTCTCAATTTCTCTCTGTCCTTTCAGGAATAATAGAGAGAAAAAAAAGGAGGGATGGGGAATGAGCAGTAGGATTAGTGGATAGCAGCCTGAGAGGCAGCACAATGGATAAGGTGTTGGATTCTTATGTATGAGGTGCCAAGTTCAACCCCGGCATCACCTGTGACAGAGTGTTGTTCTGGCTCTCTCTTCCCTGCCTCTCATTAATTCATAAATAAATGTTTTTTAATATTTATTCCTTTTTGTTGCCCTTGTTTTATTGTTGTAGTTATTATTGTTGTTATTATTATTGATGATGTTGTTGTTGGGTAGGACAGAGAGAAATAGAGAGGAGGGGAAGATGGGGGGGAGAGAAAGACATCTGCAGACCTGCTTCACCGCTTGTGAAGCAACTCCCCTGCAGGTAGAGAGCAGGGGGTTTGAACCGGGATCCTTAGACAGTCCTTGTGCTTTGTGCCATGTGTACTTAAACCTGACTCCCTAAATAAGTGTTTTTTTAAAAGAACACTTAGTGGTCTGGGAGGTGGTATAGTCGATAAAGTGGATAAAGTGTTGAGTTGGCAAAATAAGTGATATTGTGTAGAAATACTCCTTATTGGGACATAAGTTCATTTTCTTTTAAAATATCTTAATATTTAATTATGATATTTTCAATATATGCATAAGTAAGTTTAATTGTAGTGGAAATTACCCTGAATCACACAAAAAATCAACCATTTGTTTTGTAACAGAAGCTTCTTCATACCTATTACATGGTTTTGATCCCAATGAGTACTAATGAATTTAATTATATAGCAACTTCATGCTTGGTAAAAATCCTCCTTGGCTCTCCAGAGGAAAATTTGTGAAGTGGGAAACTAATTAAATACATTATCCATGGGACTCAGAGAATTTAGGGAGAGAAAGAATGATGTAATGGATAGTGTTCAGTAGGCAGAAAATAAAAGGTTTGAATATGTACTTAACAGCTTTTCTTGTATCTTTATTTGCAGATGGAAAAAAATGAGCTCAATGACTTTGCTCTTCAAGCGCACACCTCCTAAACCCTTTGAAATAGAACATGACTTTAAGTTTTTCAAGACTCTTTCTTCTCCTAAGGTAGTTTTAACAAGCAAACAAACAAATACTGTTCTTTTGGTTTTCTGAATTTAGATATATCCACTTTGTTAGTCTTTTAATGTTGCTACAAAAAGTATAAATTAAATAGCACAAATTAATAATCTCACAGTTCTTTAGGTCAACAACATGGCTGTGTTTCACTGGAATAAAACCAAGATATCAGATCTGTGTTCCTTTCTAGAAGCCCCAGGCCAGAACCTCACATGAATTCACTTGTGGTACCCTTTCTTGATTTTCAAAGTCAAAAAATTATGGCTCCTCTCTGAACATTCGTCTTTGGTCATGCATCTTTCTAACACAGGAAAAGTTTCTCTTCATTTAAAGTTTTTGGTGGCTAGAGTGGGACCACCTGCATAATCCATTTTAAGATTCTTAACCTTCATGATCCTTAAATTCATGCTTTCTCGCAAAAAAGAAATTTCCAAGTTGATGTATATGAAATTTGGGAAGGTAAGATATTACTTGAAACGATGAGATGCACTTCTGATTCTCATCCAAAAATGGGGGGAAGACATGGACAGAATATTCACCACAGAGGAGATCCAAAAGGCCAAGAAACACATGAAAAAATGCTCCAAGTCTCTGTCAGAGAAATGCAAATCAAGACAACAATGAGATACCACTTCACCCATGTGAGAATGTCATACATCAGAAAAGATAACACTAGCAAATGCTGGAGAGGTTGTGGGGTCAAAGGAACCCTCCTATAGTGCTGGTGGGAATGTAAATTGGTCCAACCTCTGTGAAGAACAGTCTGGAGAACTCTCAGAAGGCTAGAAATGGACCTACCCTATGATCCTGCAATTCCTCTCCTGTGGATATATCCTAAGGAACCCAACACATCCATCCAAAAAGATCTATGTACACATATGTTCTTGGCAGCACAATTTGTAATAGCCAAAACCTGGAAGCAACCCAGGTGTCCAACAACGGATGAGTGGCTGAGCATGTTGTGCTATATATACACAATGGAATACTACTCAGCTATAAAAAATGGTGACTTCACTGTTTTCAGCTGATCTTGGATGGACCTTGAAAAAATCATGATGAGTGAAATAAGTCAGAAACAGAAGGATTAATATGGGATGATCTCACTCTCAGGCCGAAGTTGAAAAACAAGATCAGAAAAGAAAACACAAGTAGAACCTGAAATGGAATTGGCATATCGCACCAAAGTAAAAGACTCTGGGGTGGGTAGGTGGGGAAAATACAGGTCCAAGAAGGAGTCAGAGGACCTAGTGGGGGTTGTAATGTTATATGGGAAACTGGGGAATGTTATGCATCTACAAACTGTTGTATTTACTGTTGAATATAAAACATTAATTCCCCAATAAAAAAATAGAAAAAAAAATCACTGAGCTCCAACTCAGGGATTCAAAGACTATTGAAACAACTGTTAACTTCCATCACTTGTGAACCCTTTAATTACCTTCCTTAGACACAAGTCAATCCAGGAAATAGTGATCAGCAATTTGAAAAGTACTAAGAAAGGTAACTCATAACATAATATATAAAATGGGTAAACCAAGAAGAAGAAATAGTGGAGAAACTAAGCAGGACAACAGTCCACCTAAAAGCCTCCCAAAGGGTGAAGCAAAAAATAAAGAGTTCAACACCCAAACATTAGCTAAGGAAATAATCATGGGAGTGAGTAAAGAGTTTGAAAGAAGTGTAGTTAGAAATACAGGAACAACAAATGAGACTCTGGAAGAAAACACTATCTCAAGGTTATTAGAGAGCTGAAAGCTGAAATAGCTGAGCTAAGAACACAACCAGCTGAACAAGCTAAAACAATATCAGAACAGGGAAACAAAATAGATGAACTCCAGAAAAAAGTAGAGGACAGAGAGAATAGAATCAATGAGGCTGAAGACAGAATTAACAAGATCGAGGATGAATTAGAGACAACTAAAAAAGAAGTAAGAGATCTCAAAAAGAGATTAAGAGATGCTGAAAACAACAACAGAGTCCTATGGGATGACTTCAAAAGAAACAATATACGCATTATTGGCTTACCAGAGGAAGGAAGATGGATCAGAAAATACAACCCAACAATATGCTGTCTACAGGACACCCACCTAACTCAACAAGACAAACACAGACTTAAAGTGAAAGGATGGAAAACTATCATACAAGCCAATGGCCCACAAAAAAGGGCAAGAACAGCTATTCTCATATCTGACATGATAGACTTTAAAATAGATAAGATTTAAAAAGATAGGAATGGACACTACTTAATGCTCAGAGGATCAGTCAATCAAGAGGACTTAACAAACATTAACAGTTTTAACATGAAAAGTCCTTTTGTTATGGTTTCCTGTACAGTATCCAGTATCTTGTATATAGCTGTGCTATTGGATGCTTCTAATCTACTTGGTCTAGGCTTTTGAGAGAGTCCGCATATCAAATACACAGCCTATATATTAAAAAGATTCAGTTAGTGTTTTGAGAAACTTTGAGATGTACAACTGATTTTCCCCCTCTCATATTAATTAACTACTGATTTATATGTCTACATTTTGCTAAGAGTGTACATAAACACCATTCCCACCACCAAAAGACTGTGACCCATCCCTCCCGCCCACTCCCACCCCCCACTGGCCCAGGAAGCTGCCCCTCACCACAGGGTTTTTACTTTGGTGCCCTACTTACAATTTGATCAGGTCCTGCTTTTAGTTTCCCTTTCAGATCTTCTTACTCAACTTCTGTTGATGAGTGGGATCATCCCATACAAAAAGATATTTTCATAGCAGCATTAATCATAATATCTAAAGCAGAATCATTCAAAATTTCCACTAACAAACAAATGGATAAAGTTGTGGGATACATAATCAATGGAATACTACTTTGCTGTTATGAGAAAAGATAGGGGGGCAGGAACAAGGGGGCCAAAGAGGAACAATTTGTGTTTTTTCTATTTCTGTATCAATAACAGAGCAACAATATATGGAACAACAAAGATACTAACCTGTATCCCAAATATAGTCGTATATAAAAATATGAAAGATCAGCATCTAGACAGAAGACAAAAAGACATATAACTGCAAAGGGAAATGAAGAGCCTCTGTCCACATGACAACAGTCAAATTGAGGCGATCTACAGATCCATACCTCATAAAGTGTGGAACTTTCATCTGGCAAACAGTGATCAAGTTTTACCAAACTACTAGAACCTAATCTTTTCACAATTTTATAATTACAGCTTTACAATTTTTTAGCTTTACTATTTTAAATAAGAAATCAAAAGCTATAAATCGAGTTGGTGTCATAATAGCAACCTTCCTGATGACTGCTACAACTTGCTGAGAACAGCCTTAAGTGACTGCCATAATGGAACATAGTAGTCCCCATAGTAACTGATCTAGGGTAGGGTCTAAGGAGGAGTGCTCCCTTGTAGACCCACAGTCTGTAAGACAGATTCCATTCCCCATAAGCTCCCAAAGTGTCCATGTTGTCAGTACCTGGACTGAGGCTCCAGCTTCCTTTCAGACCTGAAGCTCCCATCCAAGTAAACCAAGTTGTAGTAGAGAACTTGCAGTCTCAAAACTCCTTGTCACTACTGTACTTGGCTTGACCTCAGTGCTATAGGCCCTGCTAAGCACTAGTGATCACAACCCCTGGCCACTTGCCAGACCCACTCAAACACAGATGGAGGCCCAGGACCTCACATAGCACCAAACATACTACAAAGAAGAAAATATTACATGCATGGACCAAGATTTTAACTTAAAGAAACCTCAAAATTCAACAGAGTTTTGTAAACTTCCTACAAAGAACTTCAAAGATATAATCATAAAAAGTTGAATTAAATGAGTTCAATGGAAAAAAAATCAGTAAATCATAGAAAATAAGGAAGAAACCATAACAGAGATAAAGAACACAGAAGATGAGAAAAAGAAACTGTCATAGAAGGGAAATACAGAAACCAAAAGATTTATTGGTGATCTCAAAGGTAGGGTAGATAAAACCATCCAAACAGGGACAAAAACAAAAACAAAAAAGAGAAAACAAAATAATATATGATAGCTATTGAGTGATAACAAGAGGAACGACATTCATATCTCAGAATACCAGAATGAGAAAGAAAGAGAAGGAATTCTTATTTGGAAAAAATAATAGCTGAGAATTTCCCCAAGCTGAATAAAGAAACTGACAAATCCCCCATTAACTCATACGCTCTTCATAAGCTTTGCATGTAACAGATACTTAATTTTGTTAAAAAGGATTAAAGTAGCACAACCTGAGAGGAAAGTTTGGTATTCATTTTAATATTCTCCTTCAATGTGAAGATGAGAAATAATTTAAAGTGATTTACCTTATATATTAAATGGAGAACAATTTAGAAAAGTTTTAAAGTTCTTGAAATAATTGAATGCCTCAGATATTATAAGACTTGCCCTCTTTTTGCCATAATTTTATCTTCTCAAATGGTTGGTAAAATAATAATGGTTAAATACTAAAATTAAGTTAAAGTATTTTTCACTTAGAAATTTCTGGTTTTATTACTATTGTTGTAACCCATTTATTTTAGTATCAAATATGCGATATTTATCTTTTCTTTGTCTATTAAAATTGTTTTTGACATTACTTTCAGTACTAATAATACATTAGTACTAAATATGACATTTGATTATTACTTTATAAATTATTTCATTTCTCTTCATAACTGGTTAGCAGAAAAAAAAATGCCTATGTTCATGTAGTTAAAAGTGGCAAAGCAGTCTGAAGAACTCTTAGGAAGCTAGAAATGGATATACCTCATGACTCAGCAATTCTGCTCCTAGGGATATATCCTACTGAACTAAATATACCCATCCAAAATGACCTGTGTATACCTAGATTCATAGCAGTAAAATTTGTAATAACCAAAGCTTGGAAGCAGCCTAAGTGTTAAACAGGTGAGTGGCTGAGTAAGTTGTGCTATATACATACAATGGAATATTACTCAACTATGAAGAATGTGAATTCACCTTCTTTGCCTCATCTTAGATGGAATCATGTTAAGTAAGATAAGCCAGAAAGAAAAGGACAGATATAGGATTAATTCACTCACAGAAGTTGAGAAATATGAACAGAAAGAGGCAACACATAGAACTTGGACTGGAGTGGTGCATTGCACCAAAGTGAAGGACTCTGGGGTGAAGGGGCTTTCTGGTCCTGTGCACAATGCTGAAGGAAGACCTATGCTGTGGGTGAGAGTGTTTTGCAGAAAACTGAGAAATTTTACACATGCACAAATAACTGTATTTACTGTAAACCATTAACCTCCCCAATAAAAATACATCATAAAAAAAAAGAATTTGCCTATGTTTATGTAGATAAAAATGGCAGAGGGAAGGAGTCCGGAGGTAGCTCAGCGGGTTAAGCACACATGGCACAAAGTGCAAGGACCGGCATAAGGATCCAGGTTTGAGCCCCCGGCTCCCCACCTGCAGGGGAGTCATTTCACAGGTGGTGAAGCAGGTCTGCAGGTCTTTCTCTCCCCCTCTCCGTCTTCCCCTCCTCTCTCCATTTCTCTCTGTCCTATCCAACAATGACATCTATAACAATAACAATAATAACTACAACAATAAAATAACAACAAGGGAAACAAAAGGGAATAAATAAATAAATAAATAAAAGATTCATTTAAAAAATGGCAGAGGCGGGATTTGAATTCTATTTTTTGCCACTAACAGGTCATGCCCACTTCATTAAACATTATCTTCTCTTTTACAGACTCGAAGACATGCCTTGGAAGGTTTCATGACTGAAAACAGAGAGGCAGGAATTGTTTTTGGCTCTCTTCCTATATACAGGGTGAGTTGAAGGTAGCAGAAACTAGAGATGTTACAAAAAACAAAAGAGAGAGAGAGGGTACAGATTTATTGTCTCATTCCCAATCCTGAGCTCCCAGGCAAGGTTGAAGAAAGTCAATTAACTAAACATTATTATTTACTTCTATCAATATGTCTAGATCTATAGAGTCTTCTGTTCTGTGAACCAATGGCCTTGATCACCTATTACTACTACTCCCTAATGGAATATCATTCACTAGAGGGAACTACTTTGGGCTTTTCATCAGCTTCAGGATAAAATCTAAGCTGCTTTTAGTTTTTAACCATATGAATTTTTCATGATCTGAACTCCCCTTAAATTGTATGCCTCATGCTCCATCACCTTCTCCTAAGTACCTACACGTCAGATGTGCCAAATTTCTTGTCATTCTCAATTATTAATGAATGGTTTATTATTAATCGTTTACATTACACTCTGACACTTAGATACAATTTCTCATCTCCCCTTGATAGGTGTCTGGGAGAAACTTACTACTCCAACCTAGAATCCTCTTCTTCATCTTAAACCAGGACCCCAATGTCTTCCCCTCCCCCGTGTCCCTCCTCCTCTAGACTCCTTTGCTTTTAGTGTAATACGCCACACCCAGTTCAAGTTTTTTCACCTTATATTTTACTTTCCTTTGCTGTCCTTTTTCCCTTAAGTTCCACCTATGAGTGAGATCATTCAGTATAGGTCTTTTTCTTTCTGGCTTATCTCACTCGCCATGATACCTTCAAGTTCTGACCAAGATACTGCGAAGGAGATGACCTCACCATGTTAAAGGCTTCATGGTACTCAACTGTGTATACGCACCACAACTTTCTTTTTTTAATTTTTATTTATAAAATAGAAATATTAGCAAGACCATAGGATAAGAGGAGTACAATTCCACACAATTCCCACCACCAGAACTCCATATCTCATCTCCTCCCTTTACAGCTTTCCTATTCTTTATCCCTTTGGAAGTATGGACCCAGGATCATGACAGGGTTCAGTAGGTGGAAGGTCTGGCTTTTGAAATTGCTTCCCCACTGAACGCGGGTGTTGGCAGGTCGATCCATACTCCCAGCCTGTCTCTTTCCCTAGTGGGGAAAGGCTCTGGGGAAGTCAGGTCGACATCATGGTAGCATCTGGAACCTGGTGGCTGAAAAAGAGTTAAGATATAAGGCAGAACAAATTGTTGACTAATCATGAACCTAAAGACAAGAATATTGCAGATGAAGACTTGGGGTCTCCATTTGCACCACAACTTTCTTAGCCACTCATCTGCCATTTGGTATATGTGTTGTTTCCAAGTTTGGGCTATTACAAACTATGTTGTTATGGACTTAGATGTGCATAGGTCTTTGTTTTCTATAAGCATGACCCCAGAGAGGGACTGCTGGGTCATAAAATAGGTCCATTTCTACAATTCTGATGCTTCTCCAGACTGTTTTCCACAAGGGCTGGACCAATTTACATTCCTACCATTAATGTAAGAGAATTCATTTCTCCCCACAGCCTCTCTACCAGTTGGTATTTCTGTCTTTTCTAACGTATGGCATTCTCACAGGTGTAAAATGGTACCTCGTTTTTACTTGCATTTCCCTGATCATCAGAGACTTTGAATATTTTTTCACATATCTGTAGGCCCTTTGGATCTCTCCATTGGAGAAGATTCTGCCCATGTTTTCCCCCATTTTTTCAATGGGGTTACTTGTCCTTTTATTGTTGAGTTTGGTGGATTCTTTGTGTGCTTTAGTTATTAGCCCTCTTCTGATGTCTGACACATAAAGATTTTTTCCCACATTGTGGGGAGTCTTTTTGTTAGGACAACGATTCCTTTTGCTGTTCAGAAACATTTAAGTTTGATGTAGTCTCATTGGTTTATCTGAGCTTTTGTTTTCCTTGTAATTAGATTTGAATTGGTGAAGATGTTTTTAAAACTTGAAAGCTCTGCCTATGCTTTCCTCTAAGTATTTGATGGTTCCTGTTCTAATATATAAGTCTTTGAGCTATTTGGATTTTGTTTTTGTATATGATGAAATGTAGTGGTCCAATTTCATTCTTCTGCATGTTTCAACCCAGTCAGGTTATCTAGGGATAAACTTAACAAGGTAAGTGGAGGGCATTTATACTGAAAACTATTAGGCATTTTGCTTCTTCTTATGTAATAGCTTTTTAACTTTATTTATTTTATTTGTTAAAACAAATAGTAATCAAGAGGGAAGGGGGCTAGAGAGGGAAAGATAAAGAGACACACATTTGCAGCACTACTTCACTACTTGTGAAGCTTTTCCCCTGCAGGTGGCAACTAGGAGCTTAAACCCTGATCCTCGTTCATAGTAACACGTGTACTTTACCAGATGAACCACCACCTGGCCCTAGGCACTTCTCAAGGAAATAGAAAAAAGATACAAAGAAATGGAAAGACATCCTATGCACAGACAACCTCACCCATGTATCCTGGAACCTCACCTCTCCAGAGCCCTACCCTACTAGTATAGGGAAAGACAGAAACAGGCTGGGGGTATGGATCGACCTGTCAACAATCAATTCTAGCAGAGAAGCAATTACAGAAGCCAAAACTCCCATCTTCTGCACCCCCAAAATAATTTTGATCCATATTCCCAGTGAGGGAGAAATGATAGGAGAAAGAGGATAAGAGGGCTCTAAACTCTAGCTCCATCGGGCACAGAGAGGGAGGATGAAAAGGAGAGAAAGAGTTGGATATACTAATAATGTGGCTTATAGTAATAGTGTGGATATAGTAATGTATGGCTTGGAAGGTAAGAGAGGATTAGACCTGGAAGAAAAAGGGAGCAAATATGTACAAATGTAGACAGATAGTTGTAGAGATAACAGTCAACCCATATCTGCAACCTTGGGTAAACTGCAGTGGTTTGTAATGGAGGGACTTGGGGTTCAGAACTCTGGTGGTGGGAACAATGTGGAATTATACCCCTGTTGATATGTAAATCAATTTTGTAAATCAATATTGAACTGCTAATAAAAGAAAGACATCCCATGCTGGTAGGTTTGGAAGAGCTATTTTCAGAATGACTATTTAAAGTCATGTGCAGATTTAACTCAATCCCTATCTTAGTGTTCATAGCAGCACAATTTGTAATATCCAAAATCTGGATGCAGCCTAGTTGTCCAACAATAGATAAGTGGCTAAGAAAGTTGTGGTATACATACATACATAATGGAATAATGAATTCCCCTACTCCACCGCATCTTTGATGGAGCTTGAACAAATCATGTTAAGTGAGATAAGCCAGCAAGAGAAGGATGACTATGGGATGATCTCATTCATGGACAGAAGCTGCTAAATGAGAGAAAGGAAACACAAAGTAGAACTTGGATAGGGTTTGGTGTTGCACCAAAGCAAAGGACTCTTAGTGGGGAAGGGGGACTTTCAGGTCCTGGTGCATGATGGTGGAGGAAGCCCTAGGCTGTGGGTGAGAGTATTTTATAGAAAACTGAGAAATTTTACACATGTACCAACAATTATATTTATTGTAGAACATTAATCCCCCAACAATATATATGTATATTTATAAAACCCTACTTCAGTCCCAAAATTTTCTCTAAGAATAGAACAAAAGATACATAAGTTTATCTAGAGATAGAAAATACTCAAGATAGACAAAGTAATGCCAAAAGAAAAGTGGTGTCATACTTCCTGAACTCAAAACATAGTACAGAGCCACCATAATCAAAATGGCCTTGACACTGGAATCAAAGTAGACATACATGGAATCGAATTGAAAATCCATACTTAGTCTCTACACATATAGACACCTAACATTTCATAAAATTGTTTTCTTTTTATTGATTTATTACCAAAGCATTGTAAAACTTTGGTTTAGGGTGGTGATGGGAATTGAACCTAGTACCTTAGGTGCTTGGAACACCTAAATTTTGAAAAGGGAGCCCAAGACATCAAATGGAAAATGGAGAGTCTGTTCAATAAATGGTGTTAAGACTATTTGTTATTCTTAAGCATCACTGCTCTTTCTGTTATGCCCTCCTTCTGCCAAGAGTTTAACCATTTTTTTTTCAAAGTTTTACTTACCCCTCAAGTTTCCTCCCTAAATAATCTATTAATGTAAAGAACCATTTGATTAGCCAAAAAAAAGTAAAGATGAATCTCGATCTACTATTCATTGTTATTTCTTAAGACTGTATTCATCCTGCCCAAAAAATTACTCATTGTCATAGGTATCAAACTTTTCTGTTTATATTATCCATGATTTCATTTTATGAATATTAAAAGATGAGAATTAATATAAAAGTGAGATATAATTTCTAAGGCATTACTTAAAATGTTAGACGGTTCAAAAAGCTAATTGTAGTGTCTTAAATACATCTAGAAAGTTTATATCTTCATTTTGGAAAGCATTTAGGTATCAAATTCTTAATCTACAGATTATATTAAATGTGAAGAAGTATTAAGAAATAATAGTGGGCAATTAGGGAGGGGGTGTTTTAAAAGCAATTATACCCTTTCACTCCTTAGCTTTATTATTATTATTTGTTATCTTTATTTATTGGATAGAAACAGCTAGAAATCAAGATAAAAGGGAGATAGGGAGAGAGGCACGTGCAACCCTGCTTCACCACTTGCCAACCTTTCCCCTGAAGGTGGGGACCAGGGGCTCAAACCCAAGTCCTTGTGCATTGTAACTGTGCTCTCAACCAGGTGTGCCACCACCTGGCCCCACACCTTAGCTTCTATCCCTGAATTTATATAATAAAAGTAGTCACTTAAAGTTTGTCTTACTAGCTTTTTTACTTATGACTTCCAGGTGCCAAGTCCCACTAGTCTAAGATTCCTGCCACTAATTGGTTCAGAAGCACAAAAGGACTACTCAGATGTCATGTCAGCAAAGAGGAAAGGTGGTCATGTTCAGCATGAAAAAGTAAGTTAGTACTAGAATTGCATGTGGTATGTCCCATTTCTGTTTGAAATGTTCATTACAAAACATTATGGGCCTGAAGTTATATGTGTTAATACTCTTTTCAAGAATATTCCAGGATATGTGTGTTTTTACCTCACGGAAATGGAAATCATGAGTTTTCTGGACAGTGAAAGAGTCAGGAAAAGGAACTTCAAGTCTGAACAAATGAAACTTTTCAGAACTAACTTGGGTCTTAGGTTACTCATGAATTTTAAAAACTAGATAACTGGGCTAGGAAGAAAGCATAATAGTTATCCAAATAACTTTCATGCCTGAAACTCTGAGCTTCCAAGTTCAGTCCCTAGCACCACATAAACCTGAGCCAAGCAATATTATGGTAAAAACAAAGAAACAAAAATGAAACAACAATACATCAGCATAGACAATATAATGTCTATAATAATTTTTGCAATTATCTGAGAATCATGAAGTCACCCTTAATTTTATTATAATGACAAGATTGAATCCAGCATCATCAAGGAGATTCTTCCCATGTATTAATATGATTAGCTAACACTCAATGTTTTACTGGTCACAAAGCGCTTTATAAAAAGTTATTAGGGGGCTGTGTGATGTTCCACTGGATAGAATGCACCTGTTACCATGATCAAGGACCCAGGTTGACGCTCCAGGTCCAAGTTGTGGAGTTACTGCTTTCTCTCCCTACTTCTCACTCTCCAATTCTCTAACTCTATCAGAAAATAAAAATAATGGGAAAAGGAGAAAAATGAGCCCATTACCCAATTCTCAAAATCAACTGCCCAATCTCTAATGGGTCGATTAAAACAAGTGACTGATTTCATATTTCTGTAAGTCAACTGACTATAGTGACATTAATATAGCTATGCTTTTTAAAATCCTAACAAACTCCACTTTGTTTTAATCAACCCATTGGAGATTGGGAAGTTGACTTTCAGAACTGGGTAATGTTCAGTCACAAAGTTCTAAACCTTATAGTCTTCCAGTCACGCCCTGTTGAAAACAACCCCCCTTTTTTTTTCATTTAAACCCTCGTAGACTGTGGGAGAGTTACATAAGTAACTATACTTTCTTTCTAAGAAGATTAATATCTCTATAAAAATCTGCAATTTAACTTGACTAAAACTTGTTTACATATAATGCCAGTTACTGATATGTCTTTTATTTCACAGCCACAACGGAGGAGAAGTCTGAAGAAACACTTTGTACCACAAATCAATCTGGCTTCTTCTTTCTTTCCAATCATCCCCAAGTGAAGAGAGGCAAAAAACCGAAGTGGCTGCTGTGGTCTGAGCTGCGCATAAACTGGAAAGATCTAAATTGTACTCCAGTCTTTATTTTAGATGAAAATTAAGGGTCACAGCCAGCCTCCTTCTATCCTCAAAGTTAGTCCTGTGGTAGAGAACATTTGCACAGATTGTTCAGGCGCTCTCAGCAGCATAGCTTGTCGACTTTTTTTTTCCCTCATTGAAATTTACTTAGTGAATAGGCCACATTTCTTTGTTTAGTTGTCAACGAAATTGCAACAGGAGACAAAATCAAGTTTCTGAAGATACCAATGTTTTTATTTTGCAGGATATTCTTTTTTCTTGGAACCTTGCATATACAAGATGTCACCATTCCCTGGCAGACTTTTTCTTTAAACTAGAGGAAGACAAGACTAGGAAGAGAGAGAATATCCACGGCACTGAGGCTTCCTCGTGTGCTGTAGCAACCCTGTGTGGTGCCAGGTCTCAAACCCAGGCCACACTCATGGCAACACATACCCACCTCTCACAGAGTCCTAAAATATTTCCCAGTCCCAAATAATATCATTTTGAATTTGTAGCTTTCCACCTTCCCATGTTGTTCACCTTCATTTATAACCAGAATTACTGCTAGCACATATGCAGTAGAAGGCAAATTACTTGTGTTTTGGTATAATGTACAAGAAGAACTCTTTCATAATAGCCAGTCAGCCTCTAAGCATTTGTCTTCTTTACTGAGAACAATGTAAGGGAGTCAGGCAGTAGCACAGCGGGTTAAGCACACGTGGCGCGAAGCATGACCCACTGAATCGGCTCCCCACCTGTAGGGGAGTCGCTTCACAGGTGGTGAAGCAGGTCTGCAGGTGTCTATCTTTCTCTCCCCCTCTCTGTCTTCCCCTCCTCTCTCCATTTCTCTCTGTCCTATTAACAAAGACGACATCAATAAAAACAATAGTATAACTACAGCAACAATAAAAAATAAGGGAATTTTTTTTAATTTTAAAAACAAAAGAAAAATGTCACATGGAAAAAATAAATAAATAAATAAAAAGAAAAATGTCACATGGAAGAAAATATTCAGAGTTTCTTAAAGCCAGATCATCCATTTTTCTCAAAATTTCTCTGTTGAGTTGAGATATTTTTGACTTCCAGATGAACCTTTGTAGCTGCTATTCTAGTCCCTTAAAGAAATCTAGTGGAACCTTGATACAAATTGCATTAATTTTATATATAGCTAATAGGGGGTCAAGATGGCTGCAGGAAGACAACATCTAATCTGGCTGTTCTCATAAAGTCTCTTCAGATTCAGGCATTTCTAAATGAAAGCAGGATTTCCAGGCCAGTAAGAGGGTAACTACAAAAGAGGGAACAAAGAGAAACTATGGTGAAAAAAGTATAACCTATTTGTGAATGTACAAAAGGGTGCTGAAAAGGACAAAGGAGAACAGAGTGGTTAGTCTCATTGTAACCTCAAGCCCATCCCCCAGGCTAGAGGAAGCTTATTTGGTAAACAAGAACAGCCAGAAAGAAACAGAAAAACCTATATAGTCCAGCAGAAAACTCTTGGAAATTATCAGGCAATACAATAAGGCATCAAACTACAAAATTAACAAAAGTCAGTGGCATTCCTTTATGCAAATACAAAATCAGAAGAATAAATGCAAAAGTCAGTCACATTCACAACAGCAAGAAAATAAAATATTTTGGAGTAAACCTAACAAAAGAAGTAAAAGACCAGGAGTCAGGCAGTAGCTCAGCAGGTTAAGCGCACATGGCACAAAGCACAAGGACTGGTGTAAGGATCCCGGTTCGAGCCCTCGGCTCCCCACCTGCAGGAAGTCGCTTCGCAAGCGGTGAAACAGGTCTTCAGGTCTCTATCTTTCTCCCCCCCCCCATATTCCCCTCCTCTCTCCATTTCTCTCTGTCCTATCCAATAATGACAACTAATAATAACAACAACAACAAAAAAGAAGTAAAAGACCTGTATTCAAAGAAATAGAAAATGATACAAAGAAGTCGATACTACATGTTCATGAATTGCAAGAATTTGCATCATCTAAATGAATATCTATCCAGAACTATCTGCAAATTTAATGCAATCCTCATTAAGATCTACCATTTTTTTAAATAGTAGAATAAGAGCTACAAAAGTTTATTTGGAACCAGAAAACACCTAACATCAACAAAACAACCTTGAGAAAAAAGAACAGAACAGAAAGCATTACACTCTCAGATCTCAAACTATATTATAGGACAATTATAATCCAAACTACCTGGTATTGGAACAAAAACAGACACACAGACCAATGGAACAGAACTGAGAGCTCAAAATTAAGTGCCCACATGTATGATCATCTAATTTTTGATAAGGGGTGCCCAAAATATTAAATGGAGAAAGGAGAGTCTCTTCAACAAATAGTGTTGGGAAAAGTGGGTTGAAATGTGCAGAAGAAAAATAAATAAATAAAAATAAAATAAAATAAATGTGCAGAAGAATGAAACTGAACCAATACATTTTACCATACGCAAAACTAAACTCCATGTGAATCAAGGGCTTAGATATAAGACCTGAAGCTATTACTTAGAGAAAATATTGGTAGAACTCTTCCACGTAAATTTCATAGGCATCTTCAGTGATACAAATCCAATTACAAGTAAGACTAAAACACAAATAAATCAATAGGACTACATCAAATTGAAAAGCCTCTGCACAGCAAAAAGAAACCACCACCCAAACTAAGAGACTCCTCACAGAATGGAAGATCATTACATGCCATACATCAGAAAAGACTAATAACCAAAATATATAAAGAGCTCACCAAACCTAGCAATAACAACAAAAAATTACCCCATCCAAAAATGGGGAGAGTATATGACAAAATATTCACCAAAGAAGATATTCAAAAGGCCAACAGACATGAAAATATGCTCCAAGTCATTGATTGTCAGAGAAATGAAAACTGAGACAATGAGATACCACTTCGTCTCTGAGAGAACGGCATACATCAAAAAATATAGCATGCTGAAGAGGTTGTGGGCACAAAGGAACCCTTCTGCACTGCTGGTGGGAATGTAAATTGGTCCAACTCCTGTGGAGACCATTCTGGAGAAGTCTTACAAGGCTAGAAACGGACCTACTTTATGACCCAGCAATTCATCTCCTGGAAATATATCCCTAGAAGTCAAACATACCCATCCAAAAAAATATCTGTATACCTATGTTCATAGAAGAACAATTTGTAATACCCAAAACCTATAAAAGGAAAGGTCTCACCCAAGTAATGAAGCTGAAGGGTTGTCATTCCACATGTGAAGTCTCTGGATACAGCCTGAGGTGAAGCATGTTGAGGTGGCAATCGTTGCTTTGGTTAGGTTGTGATCGGCGGATGCAATATTATTTGGTTTGGATTGGGAGATGCATATGGGAAAGTGGGCCCTATCCAAGGGTTCCAGGACTGGGGGAAGTAGGGGCTCTATAGTGAAGATGTGAGGTTCCTGCTGTCTTAGGGTTCAAAAAGACAATCGATAGTTAATATTATCATCACATTATTTGTTAATTGGGTTAACTTTGAAAAGTCCCTTTGTTATGGTTTGCTGCACAGTATCCAGTATCTTGTATATAGCTGTGCTATTGGATGCTTCTAATTTACTTGGTCTAGGCTTTTGAGAGAGTCCGCATATCAAATACAAAGCCTATATATTAAAAAGATTCAGTTTGTCTTTTGAGAAACTTTGAGACATACAATTGATTTCCCCCTCTCATATTAATTAACTACTGATTTATATGTCTACATTTTGCTAGGAGTGTACATAAACACCATTCCCACCACCAAAGGACTGTGACCCATCCCTCCCGCCCACTCCCACCCCCCACTGGCCCAGGAAGCTACATGTCTACCCCTCACCACTGGGTTTTAACTTTGGTGCCCTACTTACAATTTGATCAGGTCCTGCTTTTAGTTTCCCTTTCAGATCTTCTTAGTCAGCTTCTGTTGATGAGTGGGATCATCCCATACTCATCTTTATCTTTCTGACTTAGTTCACTTAACATAATTCCTTCTAGCTCTGTCCAAGATGGGTCAGAGAAGGTGGGTTCATTGTTATTGATAGCTGCATAGTATTCCATTGTGTATATATACCACAGCTTTCTCAGCCACTCATCTGTTGTTGGGCACCTGGGTTGCTTCCAGGTTTTAGCTATTATGAATTGTGCGGCTATGAACATAGGAGTACACACCTCTTTTTGGTTGGGTGTTATGGAGTCCTTGGGGTATAACCCCAGGAGAGGAATTACTGGGTCATATAGAAGGTCCATGTCTAGCCTTCTGAGAGTTTTCCAGACTGCTCTCCACAGAGGCTGTACCAATTTACATTCCCACCAGCAATGTAAAAGGGTTCCTCTGTCCCCACATCCTCTCCAGCATTTGTTGCTGCTGTCCTTTTTGATGTATGCCATTCTTACAGGAGTGAGGTGGTATCTTAGTGTTGTCTTAATTTGCATTTCTCTGACAATCAGTGACCTAGAGCAGTTTTTCATATGTTTGTTAGCCTTTTGGATCTCCTCTGTGGTGAATGTTTTGTTCATTTCCTCTGCCCATTTTTGGATGGGGTCATTTGCTTTTTTGTGGCTAAGTTTGCTGAGCTCTTTATATATTTTGATGATTAGTTTCTTGTCTGATGTCTGGCATGTGAAGATCTTCTCCCATTCTGTGAGGGGTCTCTCTGTTTGTTTAATAGTTTCTTTGGATGTGCAGAAGCTTTTCAATTTGATGTAGTCCCATTGGTTTGTTTCTGCTTTAGTCTTCCTTGCAATTGGGTTTGATTCATCAAAGATGTCCTTGAGGTGTATGTGGGAAAGTGTTTTACCAATGTTTTCCTCTAAGTATTTGATTTTTTCTGGTCTGACATCTAGGTCTTTGATCCATTTGGAGTTGATTTTTGTTTCTGGTGAGATAAAGTGGTTCAATTTCATTCTTCTGCATGTTTCAACCCAGTTTTCCCAGCACCATTTATTGAAGAGAGCCTCCTTTTTCCATTTAATCCATTGGGCCCCCTTATCAAAGATTAGATGCCCATAGGTGTTGGCATTTACTTCTGGGATTTCAATTCTGTTCCACTGGTCTGTGTGCCTATTTTTGTTCCAGTACCATGCTGTTTTGATTATGATGGCTTTATAATATTGTTTAAGGTCTGGGAGTGTGATGCTTCCATTTCTATTTCTTTTCCTTAAGATGGTTTTGGCAATTCTAGGTGTTTTCAGGTTCCAGATAAATGATTGTAGTGTTTGTTCTATTCTCTTAAAGAAGCTTGGTGGAACTTTGATGGGTATTGCATTAAATTTGTATATGGCTCTGGGGAGAATATTCATTTTGATGATATTTATTCTTCCAATCCATGAGCATGGGATATCTTTCCATTTCTTGGTATCAGTTTCTATCTCCTTGAGTAGCGACTCAGTTTTCAGTATACAAGTCTTTCACTTCTTTGGTCAACTTTATTCCTAGGTATTTGATTGATTTTGCTGAAACAGTAAATGGGAGTGATTTCTGGATGTCTTCTTCTTCAGATTTAGTGTTTGCATAAAGAAATGCCACTGATTTTTGTACATTGATTTTGTAGCCTGATACCTTGCTATATTGCCTAATAACTTCCAGTAATTTTCTACTGGATTCTTTAGGTCTTTCTATGTATACTATCATATCATCTGCAAATAGTGAGAGCTTGACTTCTTCCCTTCCAACCTGTATCCCTTTGATTTCTTTCTCTTTCCTGATTGCTATGGCAAGAACTTCCAATACTATGTTGAAGAGTAATGGTGACAGTGGACAGCCCTGTCTAGTCCCCGATCTGAGGGGGAATGCTTTCAGCTTCTGTCCATTGAGTATGATGTTGGCTGTAGGTTTGCTCTATATAGACTCCACTATCTTGAGGAATTTCCCATCTATTCCCATTTTTTGTAGAGTTTTGAGCATGAATGGGTGTTGGATTTTGTCAAAGGCTTTCTCTGCATCTATTGAGATAATCATGTGGTTTTTGGCTTTGCTTTTATTGATGTGAATGGCATTGATTGACTTACGGATGTTGAACCAGCCTTGCATACCTGGGATGAATCCCACTTGGTCATGATGAACAAACTTTTTGATGTGTTGCTGTATCCAGTTGGCCAAGATCTTGTTTAATATTTTGGCATCTATGTTCATCAGAGATATTCGTCTGTAGTTTTCCTTTTTTGTTCTGTCCCTATCAGCTTTTGGTATCAGGGTGATGTTGGCTTCATAAAAGGTGGAAGGGAGTATTCCTGTTTCTTCAGTCTTATGGAATAGCTTAAGAAGTATGGGTATTAACTGTTTCCTGAAAGTTTTGTAGAATTCGTTTGTGAAGCCATCTGGTCTAGGACTTTTGTTGTTAGGGAGATTCTTAATAACGGTTTCAATTTCTTAGTCTGTGATTGGTGCATTTAGATTTTGTAGTTCTTCTTGGTTCAGTTTTGGAAGTGCATAGGTTTCTAGGAATTGTTCCATTTCTTCCAGATTCTCTAGCTTGGTGGCATATAATTCTTTATAGAAGTTTCGCAGGATTCTCTGGATTTCTGTGGTGTCAGTTGTGATATCTCCTGCATCGTTTACAATTCTATTAATTTGAGTCTTCTCTCTTTTTTGTTTGGTGAGTCTGGCTAGGGGTTTGTCAATTTTAATCTTTCAAAGAACCAACATTTGGCTTCATTGATCTTTTGTATGGTTCTTTTATTTTCGATGTTGTTTATTTCTGCTCTAACTTTAGTGATTTCTGTCCTTCTGGTTGCTTTAGGGTTCCTTTGTTCCTCTTCCTCTAAGTCCTTGAGGTATGCAGTAAGGTCATTCATTTGGGCTTCTTCTTGGTGTTTAATGTGTGATTGTATGGCTATAAGTTTCCCTCTCAGTACTGCTTTAGCTGTGTCCCAAATATTTTGATAGGTTGTGTCTTCATTTTCATTAGTTTCCAGGAACATTTGAATTTCCTGTTTGAGTGAGTCTCTGACCCAGTGGTTCTTAAGGAGCATGTTGTTTAGTTTCCAAATTCTATGTCTTTTAATAATTTTCCGTTTGTTGTTAAATGTTAGTTTTATTCCACTGTGGTCTGAGAAGATACTTGGGATGATTTCAATGCTCTTGAATTTATTGATGCTGTCTTTGTGGCCTAACATGTGGTCTATCCTTGAGTATGTGTTATGTGGATTTGAAAAGAAGGTGTATTCCAGTTTTTTGGGGTGGAGGAGTCTGAAAATGTCCAAGAGGTCTAGTCTGTCAATCTCTTCATTCAATTCTCTTGTATCTTTATTGGTTCTCGGCTTTGTTGATCTGTCTAAGTGTGAGAGTGGGGTATTGAAGTATCCCACTATTATTGTATTACTATTGATGTATTTTTGAAATTCTTTCAGTAGATGCTTAATGTATTTAGATGGTCCCTCGTTGGGTGCATAGATGTTAATAATTGCTAAGTCTTCTTGGCTGATTGATCCTCTAATCATTATGTAATGTCCTTGCCTATCTTTTATTATTTTATTTAATTTAAAATCTATCGTGTCTGAGATGAGAATGGCTGTTCCTGCCCTTTTTTGTGGACCGTTAGCCTGTATGATAGTTTTCCATCCTTTCACTTTAAGTCTGTGTTTATCTTGTTGTGACAGATGGGATTCTTGCAAGCAGCATATGGTTGGGTTATGTTTTCTGATCCATCCCCAGTGTTTCCCTTTTATAAATAAAAACTTAAAAAAGAAGAAAAAATGGAGAAAGGACATAAACAATCTTCACCAAAGAAAATATCTAGATGGCCACCAGATGTAAGGAAAAATGCTCGAAGTTACTGATTATCAGGGAAGTGCAAATAAAGACAATAATGAGATGCCACTGTTGGATAGTATGTCAGCTCCCCCTGGCTTCTGCTTAACCATATGCCTATATAGGGATAGATTTAATCCCATTTAAAGCTTTGGTCTATTTACATAAATCACTTTTACATTTACATAAAGCACTCCAGGGCATTGGTGGTTCAGTGATAGGATTCTCGCCTGCTCTGCCCCCTCCTTGTCACACTCTGATTTTCACCAGTCACTTTTCTCTCCACCCTCTCTATGTCACATCCTGTTTCCACCCTACTTGGCAAGTATATATAAAGACAGCATTGTGAGTTTTAGGGTACTTTACCTTTAGTTTAGCTTAGCTTGTCTTAGATTGTGCTGCGTCCTGCATGAATAAAGAGACACTGCCTACAGCTCAACCATGAGTCCCTGATTGTCTGTTACCCGCCCGTGAAGCCAGCCTGGCGAAAACAACATAACCCGGCGAAAACAACATGCCACTTCAGAGCTGTGATATCATACATTAGAAAGGACAGAAATAAGTGCTGTCAATGAATGATATGGGGTAAAGGGTCCCTTCTACACTATTATTATGAATTAAGATTGGTCCAATCTAAGAGGAAAACAGTCTGGTGATTGATAAGAACAGTAGAGATGAACCTATCATAGGACTCATCAATCTCTCTCCTAAGCATCTACCTAAAGAACACCTCTCCAAAGAGATCTGTATAACTATATGCATGGCAGCAGAATTTAATAGCTCAGACTGGGAAACAGCCCAGATGCCCAAGGACAGACAAATGGCTAAGAAACTTGTTGTGTGGGAGTTGGGCGGTGGCGCAGCGGGTTAAGCGCACGTGGCGCAAATCGCCAGGACCTGCGTAAGGATCCCAGTTCGAGCCCCCGGTTCCCCACCTGCAGGGGAGTCGCTTCACAAGCGGTGAAGCAGGTCTGCAGGTGTCTGTCTTTCTCTCCTCCTCTCTGTCTTCCCCTCCTCTCTCCATTTCTCTCTGTCCTATCCAAGAACAACAACATTAGTAACCACAACAATGTTAAACAACTAGGGCAACAAAAAGGAAAATAAATAAATAAATAAATAAATAAATAAGAAACTTGTTGTGTATATATACACAATGAAATGCTACTAAGCCAGATAAAATTATGGTTTTTACCTCATCTTGGATGAAATTTGAAGGAATTATGTTAAATGAGGTAAGCTAGGAGGAGAAGGATGAATACCAGATGACCTCACTTATTGTTGAAAACTAAAATATAGATATAAAAGGGAAAATATAAGGTGAAAATTAGTGTATGTGGTATTTTCAAAAACATAAAAACGAATGGGGGAGATGGGAAAGAAAGGAAAAGGCAGGGGGTGGGGCGGTAGCACAGTGGCGCAAAGCACAAGGACTGGCTTTAGAATCCCGGTTCAAGCCCTGGCTCCCCACCTGCAGGGGGATCACTTCTCAAGTGGTGAAGCAGGTCTGTAAGTGTCTATCTTTTTCTCCCCCTCTCTATCTTTCCCTCCTCTCTCCATTTCTCTCTGTCCTATCCAACAACGATAGCAATAACAACAATAATAACAACAATGATAACAAAAGGGGAAAAATAGCCTCCAGGAGCAGTGGATTTGTAGTTCAGCCACCAAGTCCCAGTGATAACCATGGAGGCAAAAAAAAAAAAAAATGGATAAATAAAGGAGAAGGCTTTGGGGACTCTGTATATGATGGTGGAGAATAATTTGGGTGGGTAGTGGGTATGCAGACACCGACCCAACGGTGGGAGATGAGAGGTTGTAACTGTGTCAACAGCTATCCTATTTACTCCAATAAAATGATTTGGCAAAGACAAAACAATTCCACTTCTTCTTCTTCTAGCGTTTGCCCTTCTTCCGCAGCCAGTCAACAGCGTCAGGTTGAGCCTGATGTAAAGTTTCGAGACCTCCTTTGAATCTGGAGAGGTGGCTATGTGGGTTGACTATGTGGGTCATAGTCTCTCTATAGCCGCAGGGGCAGTTTGGGTAGTCTCTGGCTCCCCAGCAATGGAACATAGCGGCGCACCGGCCATGGCCTGTTCGATAGCGATTGAGGAGGGCCCAATCATAACATGCTAGGCCAAAGCCGGGTTGACGCTTGCAGGGGTCTGTGACGAGGTGACCGTTCCCCACCTCAGCTGACTGCCAACTCTGTTTCCAAGAGTCTGGAACAGAGAAATTCAGTGCAGGTGCAGGAGACCAGATTGGATGACGAGACATCAAGCGCTGAACAGGGTGGGCAAAGATAACGCTTTTGGCGAAGGACAGCCCCTCAACATTAAGTTGGAGGACTCGAAGAGCAGGACCAACAACTTGAAAGCTCTCAGGAGCTGCTTGTTGCTGGCTTTGAAAGTGACTGGGATCCATGTGGATTCAGTCGGCTAGGAAGGATCGTCAGTTTCCCCAATGAATGGGTACTTATGGGATGCACCACGGGAAGGGCGATCCAATGCATCCCAACAATTCCACTATCTTGAAATACACATTGGTAGGTACTTATATACATGTATTGTTTTTAATTGAAGTTCTAGAACAAGGGGATTGAAGGTTATGCCAACAGATGAAATTTCACAAGGAAAATAAATTGAATAAAGAATAATGAGAAGTGAATAAATAAAAAGGGCAGAGGACTAGGGACTCTTCAATTCTCATTTTCCTTTACATTCAACTTATTTTTTTTTTTTTGGTGAGTTGAAAGTTTAATAAATAAAGAAAAAAAATTTCTCCATCTGGGTTATCACCAGTGCTCCTGGCAGACTTTTTTTTTAATTTTTTTTTTATTTAAGAAAGGATTAATTAACAAAACCATAGGGTAGAGGGGTACAACTCCATACAATTCCCACCGCCTAATCTCCATATCCCACCCCCTCCCCAGTAGCTTTCCCATTCTCTATCCCTCTGGGAGCATGAACCCAGGGTCATTGAGGGTTGCAGAAGATAGAAGGTCTGGCTTCTGTAATTGCTTCCCCGCTGAACATGGGCGTTGAATGGTAGGTCCATACTCCCAGTCTGCCTCTCTCTTTCCCTAGTAGGGTGGGTCTCTGGGGAAGCTGATCTCCAGGACACATTGGTGGGGTCTTCAATCCATGGAAGCCTGGCCGGCATCCTGATGACACCTGGAACCTGGTGACTGAAAAGAGAGTTAACATACAAAGCCAAACAAATTGTTGAGCAATCATGGACCCAAAGCTTGGAATAGTGGAGAGGAAGTGTTAGGGAGGTACTCACTGCAAACTCTAGTGTACTTCTGCTTTCTTACTTTGGTGCCATACTCCAAACTCAGTCAATTTCTGCTTTGCGTTTCTACTTCTTTTTTTTTTTTTTTTTTTACATACATAACATTCCCCAGATTGCCATTTAACAATACAACTCCCACTATTTCATTCATCATTTTTCATGGACCTGTATTCTCCCCACCCACCCACCCATCCCAGAGTCTTTTACTTTGGTGTAATACTCCAATTCCAATTCAGGTTCGACTTGTGTTTTCTTTTCTAATCTTGTTTTTCAACTTCGGCCTGAGAGTGAGATCATCCTGTATTCATCCTTCTGTTTCTGACTTATTTCACTCAACATGATTTTTTCAAGGTCCATGCAAGATCGGCTGAAAATGGTGAAGTCACCATTTTTTACAGCTGAGTAGTATTCCATTGTGTATATATAGCACAACTTGCTCAGCCACTCATCTGTTGTTGGACACCTGGGTTGCTTCCAGGTTTTGGCTATTACAAATTGTGCTGCCAAGAACATATGTGTACACAAATCTTTTTGGATGGATGTTTTGGGTTCCTTAGGATATATCCCCAGGAGGGGAACTGCAGGGTCATCGGATAGGTCCATTTCTAGCCTTCTGAGAGTTCTCCAGACTATTCTCCACAGAGGTTGGACCAATAGACATTCCCACCAGCAGTGCAGGAGGGTTCCTTTGACCCCACAGCCTCTCCAGCATTTGCTGCTGTTACATTTTCTTATGTGTGACATTCTCACAGGAGTGAAGTGATATCTCATTGTTGTCTTGATTTGCATTTCTCTGACAATCAGAGACTTGGAGCATTTTTTCATGTGTTTCTCGGCCTTTTGGATCTCTTCTGTGGTGAATATTCTGTCCAAGTCCTCCCCCCATTTTTGGATGGGGTTATTTGTTGTCTTGTTGTTGAGTTTGGCAAGCTCTTTATATATGTTGGTTATTAAACTCTTATCTGATGTATGGCATGTAAAGATCTTCTCCCATTCTGTGAGGGGTCTCTTGATTTGGGTAGTAGTTTCTTTTGCTGTGAAGAAGCTTTTTAATTTGATGTAGTCCCATAGATTTATACTTGCCTTAGTCTTCCTTGTAATTGATTCGTTTCATTGAAAATGTCTTTAAAATTTATGCAGAAAAAAGTTCTGCCAATATTTTCCTCTAAGTATCTGATAGTTTGTGGTCTAACATCCAAGTCCTTGATCCACTTAGAATTTACTTTTGTATTTGGTGAAATACAGTGATTCAGTTTCATTCTTCTGCATGTTTCAACCCATTCTTTTCAACACCATTTGTTGAAGAGACTCTGCTTTCCCCATATAATAGTCTGGCCCCTTTGTCAAATATTAGATGTCCCTATGTGTGGGGCCTCATTTCTGGGCTCTCAATTCTATTCCACTGGTCAGTGTGTCTGTTCATGTTCCAGTACCAAGCAGTTTTGATGACAATGGGCCTATAATACAGTTTGAGATCTGGCAGTATGATGCCTCCGGTTCTGTTCTTTTTTCTCAAGATTGTTTTGGCAATTCTAGGTCTTTTCTGGTTCCAGATAAACATTTGTAGCATTTGTTCTATTCTCCTAAAAAATGTGCTTGGGATCTTGATGGGAATAGCATTAAATTTGTAGATGGCTCTGGGTAATATATTCATTTTGATGATGTTAATTCTTCCAACCCATGAAGATGGAATATCTTTCCACTTCTTTGTGTCTTTTTCAATTTCTTTGAGTAGTGACTCATAATTTTCAGTATACAAGTCTTTCACTTCTTTGGTTAGATTAACTCCTAGATATTTTATTGTTTTTGTTGCTATAGAAAAAGGAACTGATTTCTGGATGTCAATTTCTTCTAACTTAGTGTTTGCATAGAGGAATGCCACTGACTTTTGAATGTTAATTTTATAGCCTGACACCTTACTGTATTGCCTGATGATTTCCAAAAGCTTCTTGCTGGATTCCTTAGGTTTTTCCATGTATACTATCATGTCATCTGCAAATAAGGAGAGTTTGACTTCTTCTCTTCCAATCTGTATGCCTTTAATTCCTTGCTCCTGCCTGATTGCTATGGCAAGAACTTCCAACACTATGTTGAATAGTAATGGTGATAGTAGGCATCCCTGTCTAGTACCTGATCTGAGGGGAAATGCTTCCAGTTTTTCACCATTGAGTATGATGTTGGCTGTAGGTTTGCTATATATAGACTCCACTATCTTCAGGAATTTTCCATCTATTCCCATTTTTTGTAGTGTTTTGATCATAAAGGGATGTTGTATTTTGTCAAAGGCTTTCTCTGCATCTATTGATATGACCATATGGTTTTTGGTCTTGCTTTTGTTGATGTGGTGGATCACATGGATTGATTTACGTATATTAAACCAACCTTGCATGCCTGGGATAAACCCCACTTGGTCATGATGAACAATCTTTTTGATATACTGCTGTATCTGGTTGGCTAGAATTTTGTTCAATATTTTCGCATCTATGTTCATCAGAGATATTGGTCTGTAGTTTTCTTTTTTGGTTGTGTCCCTGTCAGCTTTTGGTATCAGGGTGATGTTAGCTTCATAGAAGCTGGCAGGGAGTATTCCAGTGTCTTCAATCTTCTGGAAGACTTTTAAAAGTAGAGGTATTAGTTCTTCTTTGAAAGTTTTGTAGAATTCATTTGTAAAACCATCTGGTCCAGGACTTTTATTTTTGGGAAGATTTTTGATAACTGTTTCAATTTCATTAGCTGTGATGGGCCTGTTCATGTTATCCACTTCCTCTTTATTTAGTTTTGGAAATTGGTAGATATCTAGAAAATCATTCATTTCTTCCAGGTTCTCTAGCTTGGTGGCATATAGTTGTTCATAGAAGCCTCGCATGATATGTTGAATTTCTGCAGTGTCTGTTGTGATTTCTCCTCTTTCATTTACTATCCGATTTATTTGGGTCTTCTCCCTTTTTTGTTTTGTGAGTCTGGCTAAAGGTTTGTCGATTTTGTTTACTCTTTCGAAGAACCAACATTTACTTTCATTGATCTTTTGTATGGTTTTCCTATTCTCAATGTTATTTATTTCTGCCCTAACTTTAGTGATTTCTGTCCTTCTGGTTGCTTTAGGATTCCTTTGTTGTTCTTCTTCTAGGTCTTTAAGATGTGCAATCAGGCTGTTTATTTGTGCCTTTTCTTGTTTCCTAATGTGTGCTTGTATAGCTATGAACTTCCCTCTTAGGACTGCTTTAGCTGTGTCCCAAATATTTTGATAGCTTGTGTCTTCATTTTCATTGAACTCTTGAAACATTTTGATTTCTTCCTTGATTTCCTCTTTGACCCAGAAGTTGTTATGAAGTGTACTGTTGAGCTTCCACATTTTGGCACTGTTACTAATGTTTTGTTGATTGTTAAATGTTAGTTTAATTCCACTGTGGTCTGAGAAGATGCTTGGGATGATTTCAGTGCTCTTGAATAGGCTGATGTTGTCTTTGTGGCCTAACATATGGTCTATCCTTGAGAATGATCCATGTAGATTTGAGTAAAATGTGTATTCCAGTTTCTTGGGATGAATGACTCTGAAAATGTCCAATAGTTCTAGTTTATCTATCTCTTCATTTAGCTCCCTTATGTCTTTACTGATTTTTCTGCCTGGATGATCTGTCAAGTTGAGAGAGTGGGGTGTTGAAGTCCCCTACTATGATTGTGTTACTGTTAATATATTGCTGTAGCTCTTTCAGTAGAAGTTTGATGTATTTAGATGGCTTCTCATTGGGTGCATAGATATTAATAATTGTTAAGTCCTCTTGATTGACTGATCCTCTGAGCATTAAGTAGTGTCCATTCCTATCTTTTTTAATCTTATCTATTTTAAAGTCTATCATGTCAGATATGAGAATAACTGTTCCTGCCCTTTTTTGTGGGCCATTGGCTTGAATGATAGTTTTCCATCCTTTCACTTTAAGTCTGTGTTTGTCTTGTTGCGTTAGGTGAGTTTCCTGTAGACAACATATTGTTGGGTTGTGTTTTCTGATCCATCTTCCTACTCTGTGTCTTTTAATAGGTGAATTCAGGCCATTGACATTTATTGATATCAAAGATTGAAGATATTTGAACGCCATTCTTGTAGAGTTTTAGAGTGTTTTGATATATGTCCTATTTGTGGTGGTCTGGTTGTTTATAGGAGACCTTTCAGAATTTCTTTCAGGGAAGGCTTGGTGATGGTTGCTTC
Organism: Erinaceus europaeus; assembly: GCF_950295315.1. Classification (NCBI taxonomy): domain Eukaryota; kingdom Metazoa; phylum Chordata; class Mammalia; order Eulipotyphla; family Erinaceidae; genus Erinaceus; species Erinaceus europaeus. The sequence goes on from NC_080167.1 coordinate 38,630,696, forward strand.
CTTCAACTGTTGCTTGTCTGAGAAGGTTTTGGTGCTTCCATCTAGTCTGAATGACAGTCTAGCAGGATATAGTATTCTTGGCTGAAAGCCTTTCTCATTGAGCACTCAATAGATATCTTGCCATTCTCTTGTGGCCTGTAGTGTTTGTATGGAGAAGTCTGCTGCTAATCTCATGGGTTTTTCCTTTGTAGGTGACTCTTTGTTTTTCTCTTGCAGCCTTGAGGATCCTTTCTTTATCCTTATTCCTTTCCAATCTAAGTATGACATGTCTTGGTGTCTTTAGGTCTGGGTTAATTCTGTTTGGGACCCTCTGGGCTTCTTGAATCTTTATGTCTTTGGTGTTGTCTAGACTAGAGAAATTTTCAGCTATTATGGCCTGGAGAATGCTTTCTTCCTCTCCTTCTCTTTCTTCCTCTGGTAAGCCAATAATGCGTATATTGTTTCTTTTGAAGTCATCCCATAGGACTCTGTTGTTGTTTTCAGCATCTCTTAATCTCTTTTTGAGATCTCTTACTTCTTTTTTAGTTGTCTCTAATTCATCCTCAATCTTGCTAATTCTGTCTTCAGCCTCATTGATTCTATTCTCTCTGCCCTCTACTGCTTTCTGGAGTTCATCTATTTTGTTGCCCTGCTCTGATACTGTTTTAGCTTGTTCAGCTAGTTGCATTCTTAGCTCAGAGATTTCAGCTTTCAGCTCTCTAATAACCATGAGATTATTAGAATTTTCTTCCATATTCTCATTTGTTGTTCCTGCATTTCTGATTACAATTTTTTCAAATTCTTTACTCACTCCTGTTATTATTTCCTTAGCTAATGTTTGGATGTTGAACTCGTTGTTTTGTGCTTCACCCTCTGGAGGACTTTTAGCTGGACTCTTGTCCTGGTTCGAGTCTCCAATATTTTTTCTTGTTGTTTTAACCATTTTATATAAGTTAACAGTTTTTTCAGTCCCTGAGTTGGAGTTCAGTGGTGTAAAAGCCTTTTTTCTTTTTCCCCTGTAGGCTATGGGAGCCTGAGGGCTTTTAAACTATCAATAGGCTTCTTGGCTTAATCACTGACTCCTGACCAAGAGATAAAGCAGGGTGTGGCAGAGATAATCCAGTGGTTATGCAAAGAGACTTTCACAGCCCCTCAGCTATGCCACCGAGGCATAGGTCTTCTCCTGAGTTTTCCGGTCAGATCTCTGTACCCTGGTGTCCCTCCCTGTTGCTGCTCCAGACTCTGAGGGCAGTAGCAATGGAGACTCAGAGTTGCACTTGGTGAGTCTCTGGTGAGCCTCCTCCTCCCTTCAGCTGTCCCCTTGTTGGTGGAGCAGAATGGAGGTGGTGTCTCCACTGACAAACTGTCGAACTGTTAGCAGTCACTTAATCTCTCCTTAGGCCCCTCTCTCCTCTCTGTTATCAGCCACGCGTGTTTGTACTCACGGGTGATTTACAGGGTTTCTGTGGTCATTCTAGTCCTGTCCTGTTTCAGTCCGGGTGGTCTCCTCTGGTATTCCTAGTTGATCCGGCAGAGGAGAGCCGCATTTTCTTTTTTTATTATTTTAACTGAAAAAAAAAATCAGTGGTGCACCTGGTTAAGTGCATACTCTACAGTGTGAAAGGACCCAGGTTCAAGCACTTGGTCCCCACCTGCAGGGAAGAAGCTTCACAAGTGGTGAAATTAAGCTGTAGGTTTCAGTTAGAACAGACTGGAAAACACAAGGCAGAACTTGAACTGGGTTTGGTGCATTGCAACAAAGTAAAAGACTAAAAGACTCAGTTGGTACAGGAGGGTTCAGGTCCTGGAACAGGATGGCAGAGGAGGACCTGGAAGGGTTGGAATTGTTATATGGACAACTGAGAAATATTACACATGTGCCAACTACTGTATTTTACTGTTGACTGTAAACATTAATCCCCCAATAATGAAAAAAAAAATTGAAACACGTGTGGCTTGTGGACAGAGAGGAGCCTAAGGAGAGATTGAGAGGCTGGTAACAGTTGGGCAGTTTACCAGTTGAGATACCACTTCCAGTCTGTTTTACCAACGAAAAGACTGCTGAAGGGAGGAGAGGACTCCCCTGAGACTCATCAAATGCAACTGTGAGTCTCCATTTGCTATTGCCCTCAGAGGCTGGAGCAGCAGGGGGGAGGCTCTGTGCTGACATCTGGGAACAGAGAACTGACCAGGAAACTCAGAAGATCTGCACCTTGGTGGCCTAGCACTGGGGCTGTATAGTGGGAGTCTTTCCACATTGTTTTCCTGATGAGAACATGGTGAATAATTGCCTCAGAACCTACCGACTATAAACGGGACTTTTTTAGAAACTCACAGGGCCCACAAGAAACCCATTTAGAGCCCCCAGCTCCACATCTGCAGAGGGTCACTTCACAAGCCATGAAGCAGGACTGCAGGTGTCTATCTTTCTCTCTCCCTCTCTATCTTCCCCTAGCCCTCTCAATTTCTCTCTGTCCTATCCAAAATAAATAAATAAATAGCCATAGGAGCAGTGTTTGCAGCCCCAATAATAACCCTGGAGGCAAAAAAATAAAGAATAAAAACTAGAGGTCTTACTAGATAAAAGTAAAGAAAATGAGGGAGTTGGGCAGTAGCACAGCAGGTTAAGCGCATGTGGCACAAAGCACAAGGACTGACGGAAGGATCCCGGTTCGAGCTCCCGGCTCCCCACCTGCAGGGGAGTCGCTTCACAGGTGGTGAAGCAGGTCTGCAGGTGTCTATCTTTTTCTCCCCCTCTCTGTCTTCCCCTCAACATTTCTCTTTGTCCTATCCAACAACGATGACATCAATAACAATAATAACTACTACAATAATAAAAAACAACAAGGACAACAAAAGGGAAAATAAATATTAAAAAGAAAATGAGAGGATATTTTTAAATCATTTTCTAGATGGGACACCATTTTCAAAGCAAGCAAAAAACTAAACTTGGAATCCATTTATACAGCACGCACAAGTGTTAGCTATTTGAAATCTTGTGTCTTTTTTTTAGATCAGTAATAGAAGAACTTTATATCGGGAAAAAACGAAAAAAGTTCTAATAACATATGAAAGTAAAATCCTAATAAAACATGTTAATACATTCTCATAGGAAAAAAAAAATGCTGTCTCTCTCCCTCTCTACCTCCCTCTCCCCTCTCAATTTCTCTCTATCCAGTAACAAAAAAATAAATTTAAAAAAAGAAAAAGAAAAAAATGTTCTTTTTATATTATGTCTGTCAAAATGGTATAGTTTCAAGTCTTCCCAAAATAGGTGTCAGCACACCTCTCTCCCTTTGCCATAGAGCTCTACACCCTATCTCTCTTTCTACTTCCTTTGTCTTTCTCTTTTGAGTCCTTTGTGTCTCACATATTCTTATTGAAATCTCATGTACTTCACATATCCCACCCATATATAAATGCCTTTTGAACCTGCTGCAGTTTGAAAAGGGCCCCCTACAGCTCAACTCTAAGCTGGTCCAGGATGAGGTCTAGGTCTACCAAACAGAAAGGCAAGATACTTAATTCTCACCTCTTCTAACCTCAGCTCTGAAGACCAAACTTCTCACAGACTTCAAAAGAAGCATGAGAAAAATGTGTAAAGAAAGTAGCAAACTGAGAACATTTCAAAATGTGGTGTTTTTGTTTGTTTGTTTGTTTTCTTCAAGTCATTAAACTTGAAGCAGTAGCTCCAGTTCATCTCTGGGCAAGAATTTACACCATCATTTGGCTTAAAGTCCCTTCCCCAATTGTTTTCCACAATAAACTTAAGAGAAAAAGATAGAGTCAGGGGTAGATAGCATAATGGTTATGCAAAGAGACTCTTATGCCTAAGGCTCTGAAGTCCCAGCTTTAATACCCTCTGCACCAATCACCATAAACAGAGCTGAGCAGTGCTCTGGAAAAGAATTAATTAAATTAAAAAATAGAGAGAGAAAAGATAGAAACTAAATCTAGAATATTAATCAGAACTGGAAACCTTATCCCTGCAGTCCCTGAAATCCACATTTTCTTAAAATAGTTTGTACAAAGAGCCAGGGGAATAGCTCAATATGTTTGAGCCAGGATTTGCACGCTAGCAGGATTTTAATATTTATGCCAGAGCTAAGTAGTTCTCTGATTTCTCTTTCTCATAAAAACTGTGCCCAGAAGCCTGTGTAACCTCTGGCATTCCTGTCAGTCTGAGCTCAAAGTCTTGAGTATATATGGGCCCTGGGTCAGACTGATGGGGTAAACAGTTAGTTGTATTTATATACTTATACTTTCTTCAAGTTTAGGAGCTACTCTCTGCCCTAATCCAGCTTTCTAGCCCTATTCTCAACTCTTACACTATCTTCCCAGACAATATTTTAGTCCACCTAAAGGTTAGTTATCAAGTCTAAGAAAACATTACTAAAGTCATGGGCCCCTAGGAACATACCTAAAATATACTTCCTCGCATCTTTCCACCTAAGATCCCTATTTTCATTTGCTCTATTCCTACTTTTTGGTTCCTGTGTATTAAACATTTTTGACCTGCTTTATATCTTACTGCTTCTCTGCCACCAAGTTGCAGATGCGACTATGATTCTACCCTGGGCAGACAACCTCATCAATATGTCCTGGAACCTTACCTCTCCAGAGCCCGACCCCACTAGAGAAAGAAAGAAACAGCCTGAGGGTATGGATTGACTTGCCAAATGCCACTCACTGTCCGGCAGAGAAACAATTACAGAAGCCAGAACGTCAACTTTCTGCACTCCATAAAGAATTCTAGTCTATATCCACAGAAGGGAAAAATTTTAGGGGAGGTGACCAGAGGGCTCTGAACTCCAATTCCATCAAGACTCAGAGAGAGAAGAGGAAAAAAGAAAGGGCATTGGGAAGTAGTGATAGGTATAGTTGTGACTCAGAAAGGAAGAGAAGGCAGGACCACAGGGGAAAAAATGAGCAAATATATATACACATACAGACAGTCATAGAAATAATAGTCAGTCTGTAACATTAGGAGAACTACTGCACTTTCCAATGGAGGGAATGGGGACATAGAATTGTGTTGGTGGGTAAGGTGTGGAATTATCCTGTTATCTCATGATTTTAAAAAATATTTTTAATTTAATTTATGTATTATTGGATGGAAAGAAAGAAATTGAGAGGGGAGGCAGTGATGGAGAGGAAGGAGACAGAAGGACACCTATAGCCCTGCCTCACTACTTGTGAAGCTTCCCCCCTGCAGATGGGGACTGGGAGCTTGAAACTTAGTCCTTATGTACTGTAATGTGTGCGCTTAACCAGATGTGCCACCACCTGGCCCCTCTTATAATTCTGTAAATACATATTAAATGACTCATAAAAAAAGAAGAAAAGCTTTAAAAATTGTTTGTGTAGAGTTGGCAAAATAGGTCCCTTGGATAGTATGCCACTTTGCCAGATTCAAATCCAGCCATCAAAACACTGGAGGAAGCTTTGGTGCTATCGTGTCTCTATTTCTGTCTATTTGAAAGAAGTCATCCTTGAGCAATGAAGTCCTGGTGATAAGAAAATTATAGTGGTGGTGTTGGTGGTGGCAGTAGTAGTAGTATAGTTGTTGTTTGTGCATATCACAGTTCTGTTTTTATGATTGATCATAAAGCTTCCCCCGACTTGTGTCACTGGTAAAAAAAAAAAAAAAAAACAGGGCTCTAGTCGCATTCATAAAGTGGTATTAGCAAGAAACTCAACTTCAGTGGTATTAGAACTGAACTCAACTTTGGTGTGTACAGTGATAACTGGGAGTTTAAAGTTTAAAGAGAGAATGAGGTGCCAAAGCAGAGGTAAGTGTGGGCTCTGAAGAATCTGACAGAAAAAAAAAAAAGAAGAATGAGGAAGATGAGGGTGAGCAAAACAGCTCACCTACAGTTTGCTGCTTTGCTCTGTGCATGACCCAGGCTGAAGCCAGGCCACCGTGATGCTGGAAGCAGCTTTAGTTGTTGTGATGTCTTTCCCTGTTTCTCTTTCTATATGGAAAGAAAAAGAAAAAAAAAAAAGTCAGCTCAGAGCAGTGAAGCAATGACAAAGAACATAAACACAATATTAGCAAGAAAGAGCGAAACTTTCCTGGAAACCCACACTTGCCTAAATTAGGCTCCTACTTTCCTATACACGCTGGGAGACAGAGATCCTATCTCTAGGTGTTGGCGATAACAAATAGTAAAATTTTTAGTATCTTTGGGTTTTCTCTTATAGTCATTTTAAGAGGTCAGCATCATCCTCCAGATGTGGCCTTGAGATGATAGAAACTTCTAGTGCTTTTAGCCAAACATTTGTAAGCCAATATTGAAGTGCAGGTGAAAGGAAGACTCAGAAAATGCTGGCTAAGCATTTGGCCAAGAAGAGATTCTCAGTCTTCTGATACATTATTCACATGGCACCGCCTCTCAGTTCCCAAGAACGACAGAAAAGGTGCAAAAAAAATATTACAACTCAAACTTCACCTCTTGTTTCCCTGGAATCCACTTCGCAGTTGCCTGAGAATATTCCTGGGGCTACCAAAACTACACAAAAACATAAGGGACTAATTTCAGCAAGGATGCTTTTGCAGTTTCTAAAACCTTCCACACAGACAAGCAGCTGCGCTCATTCAACTCAAGCTGCCTGGAATCGAGCCTGCAGTCTAAGAGAACTACAACTCCCAGTAGCCCCGGCGAGAGCGAACCCATTCACCAACAGCCGGTTACCCTCGCAACCAGCTCGCGCGAGCCTTCAGAAGATCGCCCAGCGCCGAGCAGAAGACAGAATTTGCAACGTTGAGGCTCAGCGCACTATGGAGGTGGAGCGAGGATGTAGCAGGAATCTGAGAGGACGGGGGCGGGGAGGCTGCCGGTTCTCGAACCCGGAAGCAGGAGACAGCGGGACACGAGGCCGTGCTTCTGACGTCACTTCCGCTAGGGCGGGACGACCGCTGTCCCGCGCAAATTGAAAGGTTGGGCCCTGGGCGCTTGGCTACAGCCGCCTTTCTCTGCCCCGCAATCGGCTCCTCAGACACTTTGGCTGTAGCCGGTGCGGGATGTGGGGAGCGAGTTTCAGAACCACACTCGGCTGCCTTGGAGCGGACGACGAGAACCCCTTCGGGAAGTGAGCAGAGCGGGCCGCGCGGAGACGCAGGGTATGTTCCCGCTGGTCCTGGCGGGCTCGATTTGCCCCCTGCGCCCCTCCCGGGCCCTGCGGCTGTGCGCGGGCTGCACGACCCCGCAGCAAAACCGGGGGCGCAGCGCCAGTGGAGGTTGTGGGGCGGGAAGATGGGGGTTCGGAGGACAGCCTAGGGCTGCGATCTCGCCCCGCCAGGCGATGCTAGCAGCTCGAGCTCCTCCGATACTCTGCAGTTTGTACATGGCATCCCCCAGCTTTTAACAAAAGTTGCTCTTAATGTACAGGCCAGAGGTCACGACTGTCGCGGAATGGATCGACCCTGCACCTCCCGGTGACACAGGGATAAAGGAGTAGAGTTGCTATTGTGTTCGTTCTCCGGTGCCGGAGGTGATCCTGAGATGAAATGTGCCTCATGTCCAGCAGCCCTTACTCTACTAAAGGAGCAGTATTTATCCGAAGCAGTTTACCCAGCTTAGAAGAAACTTACGTCACTTTCATGAAATGTATTTTATGTCAGTTTTGAAGAATGAACAAAAACCCTTTTTAGGGTCATAATATGAGAGGCAGGAAACTTTTTATCAAATCCTGCCTTGAAAACCATCTGTATTTGGACAACTTGATATATGTATAATAGTAATAATAAATCAAGAATCCAACTCATTCGAGAACTAGTGGGTCACTGTTAAGTGTCTTGAGAATCTGTGGACTTGATAATTACAAACTGGAGGAAGACACCAAAGCTTGCATATAGCAGCAATAAGGTAAAATTTAACTTCTGCTTTCTGCTTTTTTTTCTTCGAGGATCTCTGTTTAGAAAAGGGCATAGGGACTGCAACCTGTATGCGAGAAATTAACCTGTTTATCTTTTTTTTAACATTAGCATTTTTTTTCCTTTATTGGGGCAATTAATGGTTTACACTTGACAGTAAAATACAGTAGTTGGTAAATGTGTAACATTTCTCAGTTTTCCACAGAACACTGTACCCCCCCCCCCAGGTCCTCTGCCATTATGTTCCAGGTCCTGAACACCCCTCACCCCCTCCAGTTCTTTACTTTGGTACAGTACACCAAAAACAAATATTATAATGACATATAAGCTAATTTTTTAAATGTTCTAATTATTTATTTAGTTGTTGAGTAGAGACAGAGAAACTGAGATAGAAGTAGGAGATAGGACGCTAGAGAAACACCTGTAGGGGGAAGCTTCACCACTTGTGAAGCTGCTCCCCTCACCCCCCTCCCCCCTGTTAGGAACTAGAGGCTTAAACCAGGGGCCTTTGCACTTGCTAACAAGTACTCTCAATCCACTACCACCACCCAGCCCCCACAAACTAAGTATTCAACAAGGCAAAAATACATAGTTTAAAAGAACAGTTTTCAATTTCTTTAAAATTTGCTTTAGGCAAGGATGTAAAACACAGTAACTAGATTTCTTACAGGTTCAAGTTGTAGTGAAAATACTTAGTTCTCCACTGAAAAGAAATCTTACCCTTCTCCCTCCCTCCCTCAAGAAAAAGGATGGGGAAGAAAGACTTGGGTATGAATAGCTAAGGTATATAATGTAACACTTTATACAACCTGTCTCATACTATTTTTTAAATCAAGACTTTTTTATTCATAATCGTTTATATATTTTGCATATTTCCACAGAGCAGTTTCCTTTGGACAAGATTTTCCCTAGCAAAGGCACTCCAGTTTTATGTTGTTGAACATGTTTTTTCTTTCTTTTTTGGGGGGGGCATATTTTTTATTGGGGGGTTAAAAATAAATTCATAGGCCACTTGGCTAGTGCACTGCTTTGGCAAGTGTGCCCCCCAAATTTGAACCCAGCCACAGCAGCTCTTTCACTCCCTTTCTGCCTGTATTTCCTCTCTGTCTCTATCTTAAATAAAAGAAAGGAAGAAGGAAAGAAAAAGAAACTTGTCTGAGATTAACTAAGCACAAAATTATCTTGCTGTGTTTTCAGATACAGAGTATCTGCAACAATCCCACAAAGCATTTCTTCTGTTCATACTTCTCATTCAGTATTTAATGTATATACAAAATGTATTTTTATTAAGAAAATCAAAAGTATGTACAAATAGATGTAGGGAAAAAAAACACTTGCAGTTAATGAAGGCTGAAATTTATAAATTATAAAACACAGCTATGTACAGTGTAAACAGCCTTTTCACTGTAGTCCTTGTGTAGACATTGTGATGCCATAGCTTACATAAATTTGTGGCTTTTAACAGTGTTTTTTTTTTGTGTGTGTGGATACCTAGCACTAGGGGTTTGTAGCATAATCCCTCTAAGCTGGAAAACACCTAGGAAAAAATAAACGCTAAGGAACTATCAAGTAGAATTAGAAGTTATATACTAAAATGTATACTATTTATTTAAATATATACTGTAGCACTATTCTAGGCTGTAGAAATTGTTTGACAGAGAGGAGCCCAGGTAAACCTTTTTTTTTTTTTTTGCCTCCAGGGTTATTGCTGGGCCTCACTGCCTGCACCATGAATCCACTGCTGTAGAGGCCATTTTTTTCCTTTTGTTCGCCTTGTTGTTGTAGCCTTGTTGTGGTTATTATTGTTGTTGTTGATGTTGTATGTTGTTGGATAGGACAGAGAGAAATGGAGAGAGGAGGGGAAGACAGAGAGGGGGAGAGAAAGATAGACACCTGCAGACCTGCTTCACCGCCTGTGAAGCAACTCCCCCGCAGGTGGGGAGCCGGATGCTGCATGCTGGAACCGGAATCCTTACCCAGGTCCTTGCGCTTTGTGCCACATGCGCTCAACCCGCTGCACTACCGCCGACCCCCTAAACAAATTCTTAAGCAATAACACTCGCTATGCTAAGTTTCCAAATAGTTTTATTTTCATTATTTTCCTAAACTTATGGATAAATATGTCTTGCTTAAAGTTTGTTGTCTCCTTTCATTTCGTATAGTTTAACTTGACACTATGGGGATACAGGGACTGCTGCAATTTATCAAAGAAGCTTCTGAACCCATCCATGTGAGAAAGTATAAAGGACAGGTGGTAGCTGTAGATACATATTGTTGGCTTCACAAAGGAGCTATTGCTTGTGCTGAAAAGCTAGCCAAAGGTGAACCTACTGATAGGTAAGTATGGCCTGTATATTAATTATTTTATGACTTAGGAATGAAACTTGAAGTGCCTTTTCCCACCTAGAAATGGGTCATTTTTGTAATGCCAGGTTTATCAAGAAGTGAGAATGTGTTTTTAGAATATTACCAAAACACAAATGGCTTCCTTCTGTCATATAGGCTTAGTTTTCATTTTCATGAACTAAGACTAAAGACTGTATCTTTTACACCTTAAATAATATGTAAACAGTATTCTGAAAAGCCATGGTGATTTTGGATTCCAGATTTTTGGGGACAGACAGCATACTGCTAGGCCATATCATTAGAGCAGGGTGATTAGGCACTTTCTTACTTCATGAAAGGCACACAGTTGTGGGCCACATTAAATACTCAACTCACTTGAGGCAGATTTAATAAAGTAGTTTTGTCTGTATTTTTCCAAATGAAAACATCAGGAAAAAAAGGACAGGGGTAGATAGCATAATGGTTATACAAAGAGACTTTCATACCTGAGGCTTCAATGTCCCAGACTCAGTCCCTTGCACCACCATAAACCAAAGCTGAACAGTGCTCTGGTTAAAAAAAAAAAAGGAGTTAGGCAGTAGCTCAGTGGGTTAAATACGCATGGCGGGAAGTGCCAGGACTGGCGTTGGGAACCCTGTTGGAACCCCGGCTCCCCACCTGCAGGGGAATCACTTCACAGGCGGTGAAGCAGGTCTGTAGGTGTCTTTCTCTCCCCCTCTGTTTTCCCCTCCTTTCTCCATTTCTCTCTAACAACAACATCAATAACAACAACAATAAAAAGTAACAAAAGGAAAAATAAATATTAGAAAAATAGGCAATCATAACTTAAGGACAGATTTTTATATTTATTATTTATTTGAGACAAATCAAGAGGGAAGGGGAGATAGGGTGAGAGAGAGACACCTGCAGCCCTGCTGCACCACTCATAGAGCTTTCCCCCCTGCTGTTGGGGACTGGGGGCTTGAACCAGGGTCACTGTGCATTGTAACATGGTCTCTCAACCAGGTGCACTACTACCCGGACCCTGGACAGATTTTTCATAAAAGTTTGTGCCGGGGGCCAGCCCCAGCAGGTTATATGGGTCTGTCTGAAGGAGGGGTGTCGGCGAAGAATGAAGGATGAGAGACGAGTGAGTTGATGCTGAATCAAACTCAGCAGACATCTCTGTCTTACTTAAGCAGAACTTTATTTTTATAGTCTCATAAGGCTTAGATCATTCAAACAAAAATCACCAAGGCTTTGATTATTGAAACAAAAATCACGTAAGAACAGCACAGGTAGGGAACACCTCCTGCTTTGTGGAACATTTACATTCCAGGGGCACTTTCTGCCCTAGAGATCACATCACTGTTTCTGTGTCTTTTGTTTTTCCTGTACCTGTGTGCTAGGCAAATGTCCTATTGATTAAGATTAATATTCTACCTTTTATGCCATTCTCTTGGCCCTATGCATCAGAAGACAATGATTTATAGGAAGTTCAAGCTTGTTATGTTTCTAGGGGCCTTAAACAAATTGAGCAGCCCATTTTTCATAAAATCTGTTCCATTGTTTGATCAAGGAGTTTTGTTTTATTTTTGTCCCAAGTTAAACTCTCTAGCTAGACTCCATCCTCTGTGTATGCTCACTATGTGACCTAGGTTCTTGTGTACTATTCCTGCATAAGGAGGTGGGAGTATAGTGGTGGATGGTAGATTAAAAGGCCCATTGTATCTAGGCAGGTACCATAACTTTCCATTAATTATTTATGTAAGGTGGCCCCTCCACTGTGGGAACCACCAATCTCTATATTTTAGGGGGAATACTAAAGGAAGTGGTGTAGATAAAGGGGAAAACATTTTTTCCTATTGGGACCTCCTGAAAAATTCTGCATTACTGGTATTGCTTGTTTTATTATGTTCAATCTTGCAGAGTGTAGTGCAGGTTTTGTCATTATTTTTGTCATTTGGTCAGGCTCTGAGCCTGGCCATAGGTAAATATTATTAAGACCACATAGAGCTTAATCATGGCAAAAGGCAAGATGGTTTCAGTTTGGCCTGGAGAGTTCAGCCGTGCTGAACTTCCTGCGAAGCTGGTACCGTGTCAAGCAGCTTGCATGGCGGCGCCTGTGCCAAGTTTGATCTCTTATATTTTCTTTTTGCAATATAGCATTTATTTCCTAGACAAAAGGTACACAGATATTAATTTGTTTGCTGAAAGAAATGGGGAAAAGTTATTATTGAATAGTGAGTGATTGGGCTTTCAACTCATTTTGAATTAATTTGACCAAGACTGACTCTTTAATATAGAGAGAGTATTAGTCCCTTATCAGACATGCAATTTATAAAGATTTTCTTTTAGTAGTTGCCTTTTCATTTTGTTGGTTTCCTCTGCCTTAAGTTTAATGCTATCACTCTTGCTTATTTTTCTTATATGTTTTTTTTAAAGGAGCGAAATTATTACCATAGGAGATGCATTGACATGTTTTTCTTTATTTTCACAGGTATGTAGGATTCTGTATGAAATCTGTAAATATGCTGCTGTCTCATGGAATCAAGCCTATTCTTGTGTTTGATGGATGTACTTTACCTTCTAAAAAGGAAGTGGAGAAATCTAGAAGAGAGTAAGTAGGGTTTTTTTTTTCGCCTCCAGGGTTATTGCTGGGGCTCCGAGCCTGCACTACGAATCCACTGTTCCTGGAGGCTATTTTTTTCTTTTTGTTGCCCTTGCTGCTCATCACTGTTGTTGTTAATATTATTGTTATTGCTGTCATTGTTGTTGGATAAGAAATGTAGAGAAGAGGGGAAGACAGAGAGGGAGAGAAAGCTAAAACACCTGCAGACCTGCTTCACCTCTTATTAAGCGGCCCCCCCTGTAGGTGGGAGAATCGGATGCTCGAACTGGGATTCTTATGCCGGTCCTTGTGCTTGACACCATGTGCACTTAACCTGCTGCGCTATTGCCTGGACCTGTAAAGTAGGTTTTCTATTTCATCACTAACTTGATTGCATTAAGGACTGTCACTGATATGATACTATTTTAATTTTTTAGTATGTTTTATTAATGAGTTGGCATTGGTTTACAAACCTTTTAAGATTTTCTGATATTATTATTTTTTTTAACCAGAGCACTGCTTGGCTCTGGCTTATGGTGGTGCAGGGTATTGAACCTGAGACTTTGGAGCCTCATGCATGGGAGTTTGTTTGCATAACCATTATGCTATCTACCCTCCGCCCTCTGTTATTATTCTTTAAAAAAATTGTTAAGGCTTATTATTTAGTCTTTTATATGAACCAGTTCCTTTAAAAGTTTCATGTTTACTGGGGGTCGGGCAGTTGTGCAATGGGTTAAATACATATGGCGCAAAGTACAAGGACCAGCATGAGGATCCCGGTTTGAGCTCCCGGATCCCCACCTGCAGGGGGTGGCTTCATAAGGTGAAGCATGTCTGCAGGTGTCTGTCTTTCTCTCCCTCTGTCTGTTTTCCTGTCCTCTCTCAATTAAAAGAAGAAAAAAATAGTGACTTTTGTTGAACAGTGCTCTGGTTAAAAAAAGAAAAAAGAAAAGAAAGATTTCTATAATTGAATTTCGCTATGCCTGTTCATATTTACCTTTTTAATAGTATTAGGTTTGGGATTCTTTTTTTTTTTTAATTTTTTAATATATATTTTCCCTTTTGTTGCCCTCTTTTATTGTTGTTGTAGTTATTATTGTTATTATTCTTGTTATTGATGTCATCGTTGTTAGATAGGACAGAGAGAAATGGAAAGAGGGGGGATAGAGAGGGAAAGAGAAAGCGAGACACCTGCAAACCTGCTTCACCGCCTGTGAAGGGACTCCCTTGCAGTGGGGAGCCGGGGGCTCCAACCGGGATCCTCAGTCTGGTCCTTGAGCTTTGCGCCATATTTGCTTAACCCGCGCTACCGCCTGACTCCCGAATTCTTATTTTTAGGAAAAATCCACTGAACTTGACTGTCAAAGACAGTCTATATAAAATTTCAGTGGAAAAGTATTGTTAAAGAATGTTCCTTGAGTCTAAGTTTTTCAAAATCTAGAGGTCTGCGGGGTGGTGGCATACATTAATTGTATACATTACAGTGCTCAAAGACTCAGGTTCAAGCCCCTGGTCTCCACCTGCAGGGGGAAAGCTTCAGGTGTGGCGAAGCAGGGCTGTAGATGTCTCTCCATCTCTCTCACTCTCTATCATCCCCTTCCTTTTCAATTTCTGACAGTTTCTATCAAATAAATAAATTCAGAATCTAGAGATCTATGAATATTTTTTTCCTGCTATTTCAAAATATGTTTTGGTGGCATGATTTCAGCATCCAAGACAATACTGAAGCTACTTCCATGGAAGCTTTTTTAAAAAAATTTTTTTAATTTAAAAAAATTATATTTATTTGTTTATTTAGTTATTAAATGAGACAGCCAGAAATTGAGATGGAAGGGGTGATAGAGAGATACCTGCTGCCCTGCTTTACCACTTGTGAAGCTTCCCCCCTGCAGGTGGGGACCAGGGGCTTAAACCCAGATCCTTGAGCATTGTAATATGAGTGCTTAACTAGGTGTACCACCACCTGCCCCCCCTTTTTTTATTTCCAGATTTTAGTTGGAGAGAAACACAGAGAAAAGAAAGATACCATAGCATCACCCACCATTCTTGGAACTCCCCCAGTGTTCTCATGTACTCACATGTTCCAGGGTTCAAACCCAGGACCCTTGTTCTTGGTAATGTGAGCACTCTGCTGAGTAGAGCTCTGATTCTTATAGTCAGAAATTTACAAAGGTTTTTTTTTAAAGGTTACTAAAACTAAGTCCGTATTCCAATATGAACAATATAATTACAAAACATAATTCTAACGTAAGACTAGTTATAGTTTCTTTCTAAAATGACTGGTGGCAACCCTAAATCATCGTGACTAAAGGACTAGTTAAAACTGCATCCCACCTGAATTAATTCAAGAATAACTGAAAATTGTTTTGGCTACTGTGTATGGCATGACTTTAGTATCTAATGGTTTTTTTGTGCCACTATAGGAGTGGGTGGTACATTTCAAATTCAGTCTGTGGTCTCTTCATGTGTGTAGCTCATTCTAAAAGGGAAACAAATATTTGTGTGTAGCTGTATAAACACATATACCGAAAGATTAAAAATAAAGCAACTTCATAATTTCTGACTAATATCAATATGTCTTACTAAAATTGGATTGACATGATGTTTATTAACTTTTATTTTACATTTGTATCTCCTGTGCTGAGGATCTTTATTTTCAACAATAGAGTAGCTAATAAAATTAGAATACCTTACAATTAATTACTGGTTTATTTTATCTCACATTATACTCGACATAGATTCAGAGTAAAATACTACCATTTCAAGTATGTTTATTGAAAACAATTCACATGTTTTCTTTCCCTCCCCTTTCTCTTCTCCTTTCCTACCTTGTCTTTCATATCATATTTGTTTTTTTCCTTTCCATGTTAAAAGTTATAGTGATTATTTCACAAAGTGCAAGGACCAGAGTAAGGATCCTGGTTCGAGCCCCCGGCTTCCCACCTACAGGGGGGTGGCTTCACAAGCGATGAAGCAGGTCTGCAGGTGTTTATCTTTGTCTCCCCCTCTCTGTCTTCCCCTTCCCTCCCAATTCTTCTCTGTCGTATCCAACAACAGCAATAACAATAACAACAAGGGCAATAAAATGGAAAAAATGGCCTGCAGGAGCAATGGATTCATAGTGCAGACACCAAACCCCAGCAATAACCCTGGAGGCAAAAAGGAAAAAAAAAGTGATAGTGCTATCTTGTCAGAGAACAAAACTATTGCCCTCTCCCCTTCTTTGTCTCGACACTACAAACCGTTGTAAATCTGATGATTATTAACAATTCTTACATAAGCATCTCTCATATTATTTTGTCTTTTCTGAAGTTTTTTCTTCAGTAGTTTCTAAAGAAAAAGTCACAGAAACAGTATTTGTTAAGTACCTTGTATGTTGACAAAGTTGCACCCTTTATACTTGAAGATTAGGTTTCATTGTGAAAGTCATGACTCAAATGGTGTTAGGTGCTTTTATTTTCTGACATAAGGCTTTGCCATAGAAACCTAATCTTGTCTGCATGTATACTATACATCACTCGCTTCTCCCATTGAGACACAAAGGAACTAGGTTAATATAAAGACCTGTAGTACACTTTAAAAAAAAAAAAATTATGCATTTTTTGTTTATTCATTAGAGATCAAGAGGGGTGGAGACAGAGATAGATACCTGCAGCACTGCTTTGCTATTTGGGGGTCTGTGGCTTGAGCCCCATCTTTAAGCATTCATTGTAATAGTGAACTCAACCAGATGTTCCCCTGCCCGACCCTGTAGTACACAGTCACATGAGTCAAAGTTTTATTTATTCTGGGGAAATACCTTGAATTTGAGTTTTATAATGCTTTGAGTCAGCCCCTTAAATTATCATCACTATTTTTTTCCTTGCAGAAGACGACAAACCAATCTTCTTAAGGGAAAGCAGCTTCTTCGTGAGGGGAAAGTTTCAGAAGCCAGAGAATGTTTCACTCGTGCTATCAATATCACCCATGCTATGGCCCACAAAGTAATCAAAGTAAGCTGAATTAGAAATAAAGCCAAAGTAATAACATGACTAAATCTATCTAACCCAGTTATGGGAAGAGCAGGAAAATGGAGGAAATTACTTTGGGCCTAACGTAAAGACCAGGTAGCGTGGTCTGGGAGACGCAGTGGACTTTGTCAAGCAGAAGGTCCCAAGTTCAATCCCTGGCAGCACATGTACCAGAGTGTTGTCTGGCTCTTCCTCTCTCCTCCTATCTTTCTCATTAATAAATAAATAAAATAAAGGACTAAGTAGCCTCAAGAATCCAGGGGGAAAAAATGTTATTCTGCCAGCAGTCTATCCTGTAGCTAATATAAGCATCTTTGTGCCACCTGCGCTTAACCCACTATGCTATACCACCTGACTCCCTCACTAAAATATTCTAAATGCTCTATCTGCAA